>NC_073377.1:15252586-15577224 GCF_028641065.1 Leucoraja erinaceus | reverse complement strand
TTCTCCCCTCCCCCCCCCCAGACCATCGGGTCCAGGGGATTTATCATCCTTCAGTCCCATTAGCCTACCCAATATTAATCCTCGCCAAATGAACATTTCTTTCAGTTCCTCTACCCCCTTAGATCCACTGTCCTCCAGTACATATGGGAGATTATTTGTGTCTTCCTTAGTGAAGACAGATCCAAAGTACCTATTCAACTCTTAAAACATAGAACATAGGGCATAGAAAATAGGTGCAGGCCATTCGGTCCTACGAGCCTGCACCGCATGCACCGCAATTCAATATGATCATGGCTGATCATCCAACTCAGTATCCAGAATCTTAAGAAGTAAATTAGAAAAGCTGATTAGAATTAGAAAAACTGACACTTTTGAGAAATATAAAAGTGGATAAGTCTCCAGGTCCGGACAGGATATTCCTTAGGACATTGAGGGAAGTTAGTGTAGAAATAGCAGGGGCTATGACAGAAATATTTCAAATGTCATTAGAAACGGGAATAGTACTGGAGGATTGGCGTACTGCGCATGTTGTTCCATTGTTTAAAAAGGGGTCTAAGAGTAAACCTAGCAATTATAGACCTGTTAGTTTGACGTCAGTGGTGGGCAAATTAATGGAAAGGATACTTAGAGATAATATATATAAGCATCTGGATAAACGGGGTCTGATTAGGAACAGTCAACATGGATTTGTGCCTGGAAGGTCATGTTTGACTAATCTTCTTGAATTTTTTGAAGAGGTTACTCGGGAAATTGATGAGGGTAAAGCAGTGGATGTTGTATACATGGACTTCAGTGAGGCCTTTGACAAGGTTTCTCATGGAAGGTTGGTTAAGAAGGTTCAATGGTTGGGGATTAATGGAGGAGTAGCAAGATGGATTCAACAGTGGCTGAATGGGAGATGCCAGAGAGTAATGGTGGATGGTTGTTTGTCAGGTTGGAGGCCAGTGACTAGTGGGGTGCCACAGGGATCTGTGTTTGGTCCACTGTGGTTTGTCATGTACATCAATGATCTGGATGATGGTGTGGTAAATTGGATTAGTAAGTATGCAGATGATACTAAGATAGGTGGGGTTGTGGATAATGAAGTAGATTTTCAAAGTCTACAGAGAGATTTATGCCAGTTGGAAGAGTGGGCTGAAAGATGGCAGATGGAGTTTAATGCTGATAAGTGTGAGGTGCTACATCTTGGCAGGACAAATCAAAATAGGACGTACATGGTAAATGGTAGGGAATTGAAGAATGTAGGTGAACAGAGGGATCTGGGAATAACTGTGCACAGTTCCCTGAAAGTAGAATCTCGTGTAGATAGGGTGGTAAAGAAAGCTTTTGGTGTGCCGCCCTTTATAAATCAGAGCATTGAGTATAGAAGTTGGGATGTAATGTTAAAATTGTACAAGGCATTGGTGAGGCCAATTCTGGAGTATGGTGTACAATTTTGGTCGCCTAATATATGGATGTCAACAAAATAGAGAGAGTACAGAGGAGATTTACTAGAATGTTGCCTAGGTTTCAGCAACTAAGTTACAGAGAAAGGTTGAACAAGTTAGGTCTTTATTCTTTGGAGCGCAGAAGGTTAAGGGGGGACTTGATAGAGGTCTTTAAAATGACGAGAGGGATAGACAGAGTTGACGTGGATAAGCTTTTCCCACTGAGAGTAGGGAAGATTCAAACAAGGGGACATGACTTGAGAATTAAGGGACAGAAGTTTAGGGGTATGAGGGGAAACTTCTTTACTTAGAGAGTGGTGGCTGTGTGGAATGAGCTTCCAGTGAAGGTGGTGGAGGCAGGTTCGTTTTTATAATTTAAAAATAAATTGGATAGTTATATGGACGGGAAAGGAATGGAGGGTTATGGTCTGAGCGCAGGTATATGGGACTAGGGGAGAATACGTGTTCGGCACGAACTAGAAGGGTCGAGATGGCCTGTTTCCGTGCTGTAATTGTTATATGGTTGTATGGTTATATATGGTTATCCTGTACCTGCTTCTCTCCATACCCCCTGATCCCTTTAGCCACGAGGGCCACATCTAACTCCCTCTTAAATATAGCCAATGAACTGGCCTCAACTACCCTCTGTGGCAGAGAGTTCCACAGATTCACCACTCTCTGTGTGAAAAAATGTTTTTCTCATCTCGGTCCTAAAAGATTTCACCCTTATCCTTAAACTGTGACCCCTTGTTCTGGACTTCCCCAACATCGGGAACAATCTTCCTGCATCTAGCCTGTCCAACTGCTTAAGAATTTTGTACGTTTCTATAAGATCTCCCCTCAATCTTCTAAATTCTAGCGAGTACAAGCCGAGTCTATCCAGTCTTTCTTCATATGAAAGTCCTGACATCCCAGGAATCAGTCTGGTGAACCTTCTCTGTACACCCTCTATGGCAAGAATGTATTTCCTCAGATTAGGAGACCAAAACTGTACTCAATACTCCAGGTGTGTTCTCGCCAAGACCCTGTACAACTGCAGTAGAACCTCCCTGCTCCTATACTCAAATCCTTTTGCTATGAATGCTAACATACCATTCGCTTTCTTCACTGCCTGCTGCACCTGCATGCCTACTTTCAATGACGGGTGTACCATGACACCCAGGTCTCGTTGCATCTCCCCTTTTCCTAATTGGCCACCATTCAGATAATAGTCTGCTTTCCTGTTTTTGCCACAAAAGTGGATAACCTAACATTTATCCACATTATACTGCATCTGCCATGCATTTGCCCACTCACCCAGCCTATCCAAGTCACCTTGCAGTTTCCTAGCATCCTCCTCACAGCTAACACTGCCCCCCAGCTTAGTGTCATCCGCAAACTTGGAGATGTTGCATTCAATTCCCTCGTCCAAATCATTAATATATATTGTAAATAGCTGGGGTCCCAGCACTGAGCCTTGCGGTACCCCACTAGTCACTGCCTGCCATTGTGAAAAGGACCAGTTTACTCCTACTCTTTGCTTCCTGTCTGCCAGCCAGTTCTCTATCCACATCAATACTGAACCCCCAATACCGTGTGCTTTAAGTTTGTATACTAATCTCTTATGTGGGACCTTGTTGAAAGCCTTCTGAAAGTCCAGATATAACACATCCACTGGTTCTCCCTTATCCACTCTACTAGTTACATCCTCGAAAAATTCTATAAGATTCGTCAGACATGATTTACCTTTCATAAATCCATGCTGACTTTGTCCAATGATTTCACCACTTTCCAAATGTGCTGCTATCCCACCTTTAATAACTGACTCTAGCAGTTTCCCCACTACCGACGTTAGACTAACTGGTCTGTAATTCCCCGTTTTCTCTCTCCCTCCCTTTTTAAAAAGTGGGATTACATTAGCTACCATCCAATCCTCAGGAACTACTCAAGAATCTAAAGAGTTTTGAAAAATTATCACTAATGCATCCACTATTTCTGTGGCTACTTCCTTAAGTACTCTGAGATGCAGCCTATCTGGCCCTGGGGATTTATCGGCCTTTAATCCATTCTATTTACCTAACACCACTTCCCGGCTAACCTGGATTTCACTCAGTTCCTCCATCTCATTTGACTCCCGGTCCCCTGCTATTTCCGGCAGATTATTTATGTCTTCCTTAGTGAAGACAGAACCAAATAGTTATTCAATTGGTCTGCCATGTCTTTGTTCCCCATGATCAATTTACCTGTTTCTGACTGCAATGGACCTACATTTGTTTTAACTAATCTTTTTCTCTTCACATATCTATAAAAACATATGCAGTCAGTTTTTATGTTCCCTGCCAGTTTTCTTTCATAATCTATTTTCCCTTTCCTAAATAAGCCCTTCGTCCTCCTCTACTGGACTGAATTTCTCCCAGTCCTGTGGTAGGCTGCTTTTTCTGGCTAATTTGTACGCTTCATCTTTTGTTTTGATACTATTCCCGATTTCCCTTGTTATCCACGGACGATGGATGGACATTCAGCCATTGAGGGTGAACAGAAGTTCTCCAGGGTGGTGCGAGGAAAAATACAAAGCAGCTACCTGCGTTCCCTTCAGGAGATGGGAGAACTACTGAGAAAGAGACTGGACACAGTTACCTTCCCTGATTTATTATTTTGCCAAACTGGGATGAACAATTGTTGTAGTTCATCCATGCAGTCTTTAAATGCCTTCCATTGCATATCCACCTTCAACCCTTTAAGAATCAATTGCCAGTCTATCTTGGCCAATTCACGTCTCATACCCTCAAAGTTACATTTCTTTAAGGTCAGGACCCTTGTTTCTGAATTAACAATGTCACTCTCCATCCTAATGAAGAACTCAACCATATTATGGTCACTCTTGCCCAAGGGGCCACGCGCAACAAGACTGCTAACTAACCCTTCCTCATTACTCAATACCCAATCTAGAATAGTCTGCTCTCTCATTGGACAACATGACATACAGTGAAAGTTAGGAATTACACACAAAATATTAATGATGAATGTTTTTTCGTAAATACTTGCTAGTTTTAAATAAACACCAGAAATGAAAGGGCACGTAGATGTTTGAATTTTCTATTACTGTATGTCATTGATGGTGCTTTACTTCAGTACCCTGTCTTTTTAAAATAATCTAAATCTGTACTCAAGCAATTCTTCTGAAAACATTGTCTTGTGTTGGCAGGAGAGATTAATAAAGCCACTGGGTGCTTTCATAGGAGCAACTGGTGAAATGAGAGATCTTGCTGTTGTTATTAGCAGGGTAAGCCACGGAAATATACATTTCAAAATTATATCCTGCAAGTTTGAACATCTAGGATATGTAATAACATTTAAATCTGACTGCTTTTGGAGAGAGCATTTAATTCTGTTATGGATAGTTGTATGAGTTATATGCTAAATGATAATTGGGTGCCCTTGCCTAAATCAATTTTGCCCCGAGTGTATCTATAGTCATACAGCACAGATACAGACCTTTTGACACAATGTGTCTATGGCGAGCAAAATGTAGCAAAGCTACAAAATTTTGAGATTTAAAAAAATCAAGTACAATTTATCCCATCAGATAAAGCATAAAAAGAAGTTTAATTTGACACCTAATTCACTTTCATATCTTCAGTATTAAAAATGTTATGGCCATTTCCATACTCGGAAATTAGCATCTTGTTCCCTATTGCTTTTCCATTGACTTAACACAAAAGCTGTGATCAAGGACAGTCAAAAGCCCATAACTTTCTTAAAAATTAAGAGAACTGAAAGAAATGTTCAGTTATTATAGATTGAAGCATTCTGAAACAAATATGAAACAATCATACTTGGATGACCTGAAATTAAAGCATATAATTAGTTAGTTACCCAATTGTAGCTAATTACAAAATTCAATTACTAGATCTAAACATCTATCCATTTCTTAAGAAAAGATTAACATTTTTAAATAGCCTAAGTGTCCAAATAACATTCACACAAGAATTCACAATATAACATGATTTTAAAATCTCATTGTCATGGATTTATAGGCCAAATGGAAGGAATTTAGTGTTTAATTCCCATAAATTAATGGCCATTTAAATCATCTTGCGAGTGGGTTTTTGTGGAACGGGATCGATTGGAACGTTGCGGTTGCAGTGATTTTAAACCCCATATCGGCAGGAAAAATACTGCCGGGAGCTCAGCAAACGGGCCTATTCAAACTCCGCGGCCCAGGGCGGACGAAGCTGCCACCCTCCAGTCCAGTGGACAACGCTTTTGTTATGGGAGTTCCAGAGAATCGGTCACCAACCTGGGTCCTGCGAGCTCCCGATGTTGTCGTCCACCGGGCCCGCGGCCGAAGCCTCCGAGGCCCCGAAATTGGGCCGCAGCCACAGCCCCGAAGTCGGCCAGCTTCACAATGGTGAGTCCACAGGCTCTGCCTCCGGAGTCTCGAGGTCGGTTCCAGTTGGAGACCGCCAGCTCCACGATTAGGCCTCAGCGCAGACGGAGATGGAGACGGAGATACAACAAAGAAAAGGTTGCATCCCCTTGAAAGAAGAGGTTAAAACAAGTTTTCCCCACCCCCCACAGATACACAAATAAAAATAAACTAAAACATACATCTAACAAGACAGAAAAAAAGAAAAGACAGACGGACTGCAGGCGAGCCGCAACTACAGGGGCAGCGCCAGCACTTCCGGACGTCATCAGTCAGTGAGACCATCTTGTTTATTTTCTGATATTTGTGAACATTTTCATAAATAACTCGAGAAATAATGCATGAAAAACACGTGCGCCCGCACACACCCACCCCCCCCCTCCCCCCCCCCCTGGTTTTTTTGAAGACGTGACCAAAAAAGTCGATGAGGGCAGAGCTGTAGATGTTGTATGCATGGATTTCAGTAAGGCATTCGACAAGATTCCACATGTTAGGCTGCTCTGGAAGGTTAGATCAAGTTCAAGTTACATTTATTGTCACATACACCAATTGGTACAGTGAGATTTGAGCTACCATACAGCCATACAATAAAAAGAACACAGTATATGATAGAGTTTAACATAAACATCCCCCACAGCAGAATCAACGTTTCCCACTGTGAGGGAAGGCAATAACGTTCAGTTATCTTCCTCATTGTTCAGCCCTCCTTTGTCGCCGTTAGGGTGGCCCGATGATTCAGGCCCTGTCACCGGAATGATGGAACTCCGACATCGGAATGGAAGAACACTCACAGTGGCTTGGAGTTTCCGAATTGGCCACTTCCTACCGGAGACCGTGGCTCCTGAAGTCCACAGGCCGAGCTTGGTGGAGATTCAATGTTGGTGACCCTTGGCAAAGGATCCCAGGCCTTCGCGTTGTTACAGTCAGCGCCGCCCGCGGCTGGAAGCTCCGCAAACCACAGCTCCACGATGTTCAAGTCAGCTGGCCCAATACTCCGGAGCTCCACACGGCGATCCCTGGTAAGGCATCACCCACTCCGTGATGGTAATTCAGTGCTGCGCCGCCACTGAAGCTCTGGCCGGTCTCCGGCAGGAAAAGCCGCGCCAATCCAGACGGTAGGCCGCGAGAGGGGCGGTGAAGATGCGACTCGGAGAATGAATGAATGAATGAATTATCCTTTATTGTCATTCAGACCTTTCGGTCTGAACGAAATTTCGTTGCCCTGTAGTCATACATATAATAAAATAACAAAAACACACAATAAACACAAATTTAACATCCACCACAGTGAGTTCACCAGGCACCTCCTCACTGTGATGGAAGGCAAAAGTCTTAAAGTCTCTGTCTCTTCCCTACTTGTTCTCCCTCTGCGCTGAGGCGATCCAGGCTTCTGTTGTTGTGACCCCGCCGGGTGATGGTAAGTCAGTCCCGCGGCCCGGGGTGGTCGAAGCTGCCGAAGATGCCGTCCTCCAGTCCAGCGGACGCAGCTGTTGTTGCGGGAGCTCTGGAAAAACAGGTCACCAACCTGTGACCTGCGAGCGCCCGACGATGTCGTCCACTAGGCCCGCGGCCAAGCCCCCAAATTCAGGTCACCGCCACCGGAATGTCGGTACGCCGTCACAGCCTCGAACCCGTGTCGCCGCCGCCGTAACGCCGCCACAGCCCCGAAGTCGGCCAGCCTCGCACTGGTAAGTCCTGGCTGGCTCTGCCTCCGGAGCCTCGAGGTCAGTCGCAGTTGGAGGCCGCGAGCTCCGCCATTAGGCCTCAGCGCAGACGGAGAAGGGAGGGATACGACAAGAAAAAGTTGCATCCCCCCCCGAAGGAAGAGACCAAAACCATGTTTCTCCGAATAGACGCATCCCGACCAGGAAGGGACTGGGAAACGGTTCCCCCTTCCCCTACCCACCTCCCCCACATAAAAAAGGTTTCTTAACCTCCACGTTAACATACTTTAAACAGACTAAAAATAACATAAAGGGTGAAAGAACGGACAGACTGCTGGCGAGGCTGCCGCACGAGGCGCCACCCGATGACGTCTCATGGGATCCAAGGAGAGATAGCTGAATGCATAGCAAATTGGCCCCATGGAAGGAAGCAGAGGGTGATGGTGGAAGGTTGCTTCTCGGACTGGAGGCCTGTGACAAGTGGTGTGCCTCAGGGTTCGGTGCTGGGCCCGTTACTGTTTGTCATCTACATCAATGATTTGGATGAGAACATACAGGGCAAGATTAGCAAGTTTGCTGATGATACAAAAGTGGGTGGTTTTGCAGATAGTAACGATGGTTGTGAAAAATTGCAGCAGGATCTGGATCGATTGGCCAGGTGGGCGGAGGAATGGTACAAACAGCAAACACTATTGGATATCCAAGCCTCGGTCGTTGAGGTCTTCATCCGAGGCCCTGGACAAGACCCCGGACTGAGCCCCGGACTGCCCCAGACTTGGCCACCGACTGGGCCCCCGACTAGGCTTTCTTTACCGTTCGCTCCTCGCTCGGCTCCCGATGGATGTATGGGCTCGGCCTTGCGGCAGCGAGGAGGCAGAGTGAACACGCGGGCGCCCTGGTAAGGTTGAAGAACCTCGCTTACCTTGCCCAGCGCTGTGAGGACGGATCTGGTCGGCCCTACCACTACATCCATCGGCGGTCCCTCGAGCCCAGGTATACTTCTCTCCGCTCGATTTTCCCGGTCCCTGGTCTGTCGGCCCGCAGGCTCCCAGCCAGGCCATCTGTGAAGCGCAGCGGCGTGGTCTCCCTGAACCTCCGCCCGCTGGCGTGGGAGCTGCTACCGGACCACAACTCACCTGCAGTCCCTGCTAAAGTGGCCCTGATCAACGCGAGATCAGTGCTGAACAAAACCTTCATCCTCAATGATTTCTTCACCGCACGTGGATTGGACTTCCTACTGATCACTAAAACCTGGCTTAATCCTGGTGAGCTTCTCAGTATTCAGTATTTACTTTAATGTCATTTTAACTGAGTACTTACATACACAGAGACGAAAACATTGTTTCTCAATCAATTCCCGTCAGTGCATAGAAACATAGAAATTAGGTGCAGGAGTAGGTCATTCGGCCCCTCGAGCCTGCACCACCATTCAATATGATCATGGCTGATCATCCAACTCAGTATCCCGTACCTGCCTTCTCTCCATACCCTCTGATCCCCTTTAGCCACAAGGGCCACATCTAACTCCTTCTTAAATATAGCGAATGAACTGGCCTCGACTACCCTCTGTGGCAGAGAGTTCCAGAGATTCACCACTCTCTGTGTGAAAAAAGTTTTTCTCATCTCGGTTTTAAAGGATTTCCCCCTTATCCTTAAGCTGTGACCCCTTGTTCTGGACTTCCCCAACATCGGGAGCATCGACAGCATCGAGTGCAGTTAATAAAAACAGAATAAATACATATAGCTTTAAAAATTAAAATTATCATATCTAAAATAGGCCTAAAAATTGAAATAAAAAGACATTCAGACCGAACAGTGGCTTTGCTTTGACAGGTGTCTAGCTGTCAAAGTATGGGCGAGGTTAGATGTGTTGGTGTATGATATATGGGGAGGGGACACAGTCCATTAACCAGTTTTATTGCCTGTGGGAAGAAGCTGTGGAGCATCCTGCTGGTTTTGCAGCTGATGCTCCTGTACCTCTTCCCAGATGGCAGAATGGAGAAGATGTGGTGTGATGGGTGATAGGGGTCCTTAATAATGGAGATGGCTCTGCTGATGCTCCGCTTCTGATAGATCTCCAACAGGAAAGGGAGTGGGGCACCAATGATCCTGCTGGCTGTCTTCACTATCCTGTTAAGTTGGTTTTGCTCAGCTTCTTTCTCGTGGAACTCTGTCCTGATACCTGTAACTTTTTCAGCTCGCATAGGCTCTCCGGTCGCGGTGGGGGCCTAGCCACGGTGTTTAAGAAGCATTTCAACTGCTGCCTCCTGAACGCTGATCATTTTCCAGTTTTGAACATCAACTAATCATAGTTGGTCTAATCTGTCCACTTTTAATTGTTCTTGTGTATCGCCCACCAAAAATGCATAAGGACTTTATTTCGCAATTTGCTGATCTTATCGCTAGCTTGTTGCCCAAATTTGACCGGGTCCTGATTCTTGGTGACTTGATTCATGTCTGCTGCCCCACAAAGCCTCTTGTGAGTGAATTTATGAACCTGGTTGAGTCCTTCAATCTGACTACTTACCACTGGACCCACGCACAAGCTTGGCCATACACTGGACTTAGTGCTTTCGTCTGGTCTCCAAATTTGTAATACAGAAATTATTGATGCCTGTCTGTCTGATCATAGTGCAATTATATTCGATGCATCTCTGCCTTTCTCTCCCTCAAATTCCCAACTCCCTGCTCGCTACTCCCACTACGTAAACTCCACGACTGCCAGTAAGTTCTCTGAGGCTCTCATAGCCACCCCTGACATCTGCACCATCGAGGCGTCTCCCCTCCATCTCAGCACTGATGACCTCATTTCTTTATTCAATACCACTTGCTCTTCCATCCTGGATTCTGTTGCTCCTCTTAAAATGAAAAAGCCTAAGCCCAAAGGCTGGCCCTGGCTCAATGACACCACCAGAGCCCTAAGAAGAGAATGCAGAAAATCAGAACGGAAGTATAAATCTAAAGCTTCAAATTTCCTTTGAACTCCTGAAAAACAATCTTCACAAATACCAGGAAGCAGTAAAATCTGCAAGAACAAAATACTTTTCCACCCTTATCTCCAAAAACGCTTATAACTCCAAAGTCCTTTTTAGGGCCATCACCTCCATCATATGACCTGCCCCCAGCAGCAGCTTAACTGGGTCCCCTGCTAAGCACGAGGAATTTACTACATTTTTCACCAGCAAAGTAAAGTACATCCAACCCTGTCATATGAGGAAAGATTGAAAAGACTAAGCTTGTATTCACTGGAGTTTAGAAGGATGAGGGGATATCTTATAGAAACATATTAAATTGTAAAAGGACTGGACAAGCTAGATGCAGGAAAAATGTTCCCAATGTTGGGCGAGTCCAGAACCAGGGGCCACAGTCTTAGAATAAAGGGGAGGTCATTTATGACTGAGGTGAGAAAAAACTTTTTCACCCAGAGAGTTGTGAATTTATGGAATTCCCTGCCACAGAGGGCAGTGGAGGCTAAATCACTGGATGGATTTAAGAGAGAGTTAGATAGAGCTCTAGGGACTAGTGGAATCAAGGGATATGGGGAGAAGGCAGGCACGGGTTATTGATTGGGGACGATCAGCCATGATCACAATGAATGGTGGTGCTGGCTTGAAGGGCTGAATGGCCTCCTCCTGAACCTAGTTGCTATGTTTCTATGTAACCCGTTACTCTACCCTCCCTTGTAAAACTGGTCACCATCATGAAACCTACCCCCTGCCCCCTCAACATTGTCCCCTCTGCCCTTCTGAAGGATGTCATTACAATAGTCAGTCCCAGCATCCTCACCATCTGATAGCAGGCAGCCTTGGAAACCTTACCCCATTACTCAAACCTCACGTCAAAAACCTTGGCGTGATATTTGACTCGGCACTGAAATTTGACAAACAATTCAATGCCGTGGTAAAAGCTAGCTTCTTCCAGCTTCGGACGATAGCTAAAATAAAACAATTCCTCGTTTGATGACCTCAAAAAGATCATCCACACATTTATCTCCTCCCGCCTCGATTACTGCAACTCCCTCTACACTGGCATCAGCCAATCTTCCCTGTCCCGCCTGCATCTGGTCCAAAACGCCGCAGCGAGACTCCTGACGGGCACCCGAAAAAGGGACCACATCACCCTGATTCTGGCCTCTCTACACTGGCTCCCTGTGCAGTTCTGAATAAATGTCAAGATCCTTCTTTATGTCTACAAAACCCTTAACGGGCTTGCCGCCACCTACATCGAAAGTCTGCTTACCCACCACACCACCTCCAGGCTCCTCAGATCAACTGACTTGGGGTTACTGAACATCCCGCGGTCTAGGTATAAGCTCAGGGCGACCGTGCCTTTACAGTTGCAGCTCCTAGACTGTGGAACAGCATCCCTCTTCCCATCAGAACTGCCCCCTCCATCGACTCCTTTAAGTCGAGACTTAAAACTCATCTTTACTCTCAAGCCTTTCTTGACGTCCTCTGAGGGAGGGCTGTATGTGGGTATTTATGTACGTACTTAATCTATGAACCAGTGTTGTATAATGTTAGTACCTCCACCAATGTAAACCACTTTGGCCAATGAGAGTTGTTATTTTAATGTGCTATACAAATAAAAGTGACTCGACTTGACTTGATGGAATTTAATGCAGAGAAATGTGAGGTGTTGCATTTTGGGACAACTAACAAGGGCAGGACCGACACAGTAGGCCTCTGGGTAGTGTTGTAGAGCAGAGGGATCTAGGAGTGCAGGTGCATTGTTCTTTGAAGGTTGAGTCGCAGGTGGATAAGGTGGTCAAAAAGGGTTTTGGCACTTTGGCCTTCATCAATCAGAGTATTGATTATAGAAGTTGGAAGGTCATGTCACTGTTGTATAAGACGTTGGTGAGATCTCATTTAATGTATGGTGTTCAGTTCTGGGCACCAGGTTATAGGAAAGACATTGTCAAGCTTGAAAGGGTTCGGAGAAGATTTACGAGGATGTAGCTTGACAGAACTGCATTTCAGACATCGTAGTGAACAACACAGGGACCCCACAGGGGACGGTGCTCTCTCCCTTTCTGTTCACCATCTACACCTCGGACTTGAGATACAACTCAGACTCCTGCCACCTGCAGATATTTTCAGATGACTACAATTGTGGGCTGCATCAGTGAGGGGAGGGAAGTTGAATACAGAGGTGTAGTTAATGACATTGTTGAGTGGGCTGAATCACCTGCAGCTCAACACTGACAAGACTAAGGAGTTAGTGGTGGACTTTCAGAGGAAAGGAACAGCCCTGTCCACAGTCTCCATCAATGGTGTGGATGTACAGTTTACCAGGGAGTACAAGTCCTTGGAGTTTACCTGGACATTAACCTGGTCCAAGAATGCTGAGGCACTGTATAAGAAGGGACAGAGCCATCTGTACAGAGCCATCTGTACTTTCTGAGGAGGCTCCGTTCCTTCAACGTCTGCAGTAAGATGCTGCAGATGTTCTACCAATTGGTGGTGGCCAGTGCCACCTTCTTCGCTGTCGTGTGCTGGGTCAGCAGGGTGAAGGCTGTGGATACCGACAAGCTCATCAGGAAGGTTGGCTCCATCCTGGGGCTGGAGTTGGATTCACTGGAGGTAGGCTGTGGGCCGAGGAGCTTTATTCTACTGTTTTGTGACGTAAATCACCAAACTACATGAAATTTTCACATATTGTGTAAAAAGATTATATAAATCATCCCTGAAACGCGTCATGAACAAGACTTGCACATTTTTATTAAATTAGAAGAAAAACCGGAAAGATTTAGGGTAATTTTTAGTCCAATAAAGCACATTTAACATTGAGTTGTCTGCCAGTTGGCCAATCACACGCTTTGCTTCAGGCTAGCACACATCATAGCTGAGGGTGCCTCTTACAGATGCCTGTTTTACTGGAGATTCCGATTTGTTGTTCTGTGGAATACAGAAATTTGCAGCAGGGTAATTAAATTTAGTGAGAAAAGCATTAAAAAGTCTGAAGAATGTGCTGCTAAGTGATAATACATGATATACATACATATATATATATTGGCATAATACAGGTATATTGTGGATAATGAAGAGGATTTCCAAAGTCTACAGAGTGATTTAGGCCATTTGGAAAAATGGGCTGAAAGATGGCAGATGGAGTTTAATGCTGATAAATGTGAGGTGCTACACCTTGGCAGGACAAATCAAAATAGGACGTACATGGTAAATGGTAGGGAATTGAAGAATACAGTTGAACAGAGGGATCTGGGTATAACCGTGCATAGTTCCTTGAAGGTGGAATCTCATATAGATAGGGTGGTAAAGAAAGCTTTTGGTATGCTAGCCTTTATAAATCAGAGCATTGAGTATAGAAGCTGGGATGTAATGTTAAAATTGTACAAGGCATTGGTGAGACCAAATCTGGAGTATGGTGTACAATTTTGGTCGCCAAATTATAGGAAGGATGTCAACAAAATAGAGAGAGTACAGAGGAGATTTACTAGAATGTTGCCTGGGTTTCAACAACTAAGTTACAGAGATAGGTTGAATAAGTTAGGTCTTTATTCTCTGGAGCGCAGAAGGTTAAGGGGGGACCTGATAGAGGTCTTTAAAATGATGAGAGGGATAGACAGAGTTGATGTGGACAAGCTTTTCCCTTTGAGAATAGGGAAGATTCAAACAAGAGGACATGACTTCAGAATTAAGGGACAGAAGTTTAGGGGTAATATGAGGGGGAACTTCTTTACGCAGAGAGTGGTGGCGGTGTGGAATGAGCTCCCAGTGGAAGTGGTGGAGGCAGGTTCATTGGTATCATTTAAAAATAAATTGGATAGGCATATGGATGAGAAGGGAATGGAGGGTTATGGTACGAGTGCAGGCAGGTGGGACTAAGGGGAAAAAAAATTTGTTCGGCATGGACTTGTAGGGCCGAGATGGCCTGTTTCCGTGCTGTAATTGTTATATGGTTATATGGTTAATAGTTTAAATGGACTGCAACACGGAAATAGGCTGCCCATGGTGTAATACAGGCATTGGCCACTAGATGGCGCTTATTTTCCCAACCTCATTTTCTAATTAATTAATGTGCAACTTTTGGGAATGACGAGATATGACTTCCTTCTCAATTATATCTATCTATAATATAAATGTGTGTGTGCCTGATGTGTGGATGCCGTTGATTCATTGCTACGCCAAGACCAGACGCAGAAAGGGCGAGATTTTTTCCATTTCGGTATAGATTTCACTTTTCATTCCAAGTATCCATTCCTGATTAAATTTTGTCATGTTTATGTACACATTTTTAATAAAATCCTTCTCCCCCCACCGCAAAATTAAAAAAAAAAACAGCTCTCACCCATATCATGTTGGTGAACGTTCATTCGTGTGATGTCACAATGCCCAATGCTCACAGATGTCCAATCGGAATGGATCATTTACATATGCCTTTACATAGAAACATAGAAATTAGGTGCAGGAGTAGGTCATTCGGCCCTTCGAGCCTGCACCGCCATTCAATATGATCATGGTTGATCATCCAACTCAGTATCCCGTATCTGCCTTCTCTCCATACCCCCTGATCCCCTTAGCCACAAGGGCCACATCTAACTCCCTCTTAAATATAGCCAATGAACTGGCCTCAACTACCCTCTGTGGCAGAGAGTTCCAGAGATTCACCACTCTCTGTGTGCAAAAAGTTCTTCTCATCTCGGTTTTAAAGGATTTCCCCCTTATCCTTAAGCTGTGACCCCTTGTCCTAGACTTCCCTAACATCGGGAACAATCTTCCTGCATCTAGCCTGTCCAACCCCTTAAGAATTTTGTAAGTTTCTATAAGATCCCCTCTCAATCTCCTAAATTCTAGAGAGTATAAACCAAGTCTATCCAGTCTTTCTTCATAAGACAGTCCTGACATCCCAGGAATCAGTCTGGTGAACCGTCTCTGCACTCCCTCTATGGCAATAATGTCCTTCCTCAGATTTGGAGACCAAAACTGTACCCAATACTCCAGGTGTGGTCTCACCAAGACCCTGTACAACTGCAGTAGAACCTCCCTGCTCCTATACTCAAATCCTTTTGCAATGAAAGCTAACATACCATTCGCTTTCTTTACTGCCTGCTGCACCTGCATGCCTACCTTCAATGACTGGTGTACCATGACACCCAGGCCTCGCTGCATCTCCCCCTTTCCCAATCGGCCACCATTTAGATAATAGTCTGCTTTCCCGTTTTTGCCACCAAAGTGGATATCCTCACATTTATCCACATTATACTGCATCTGCCAAACATTTGCCCACTCACCCAGCCTATCCAAGTCACCTTGCAGTCTCCTAGCATCCTCCTCACAGCTAACACTGCCCCCCAGCTTAGTGTCATCCGCAAACTTGGAGATATTGCCTTCAATTCCCTCATCCAGATCATTAATCTATATTGTAAATAGCTGGGGTCCCAGCACTGAGCCTTGCGGTACCCCACTAGTCACTGCCTGCCATTGTGAAAAGGACCCGTTTACTCCTACTCTTTGCTTCCTGTTTGCCAGCCAGTTGTCTATCCACATCAATACTGAACCCCCAATGCCTTGTGCTTTAAGTTTGTATACTAATCTCTTATGTGGGACCTTGTCGAAAGCCTTCTGGAAGTCCAGATACACCACATCCACTGGTTCTCCCCTATCCACGCTACTAGTTACATCCTCAGAAAAATTCTATAAGATTCGTCAGACATGATTTACCTTTCGTAAATCCATGCTGACTTTGTCCAATGATTTCACCACTTTCCAAATATGCTGCTATCCCATCTTTAATAACCGACTCTAGCAGTTTCCCCACTACCGATGTTAGACTAACTGGTCTGTAATTCCCCATTTTCTCTCTCCCTCCCTTCTTAAAAAGTGGGGTTACGTTTGCTACCCGCCAATCTTCAGGAACTACTCCAGAATCTAAAGAGTTTTGAAAGATTATTACTAATGCATCCACTATTTCTGGAGCTACTTCCTTAAGTACTCTGGGATGCAGCCTATCTGGCCCTGGGGATTTATCGGCCTTTAATCCATTCAATTTACCCAACACCACTTCCCGGCTAACCTGGATTTCACTCAATTCCTCCAACTCCTTTGACCCGCGGTCCCCTGCTATTTCCAGCAAATTATTTATGTCTTCCTTAGTGAAGACGGAACCAAAGTAGTTATTCAATTGGTCCGCCATATCCTTGTTCCCCATGATCAACTCACCTGTTTCTGACTGCAAGGGACCTACATTTGTTTTAACTAATCTCTTTCTTTTCACATATCTATAAAAACTTTTGCAGTCAGTTTTTATGTTCCCTGCCAGTTTTCTTTCATAATCTATTTTCCCTTTCCTAATTAAGCCCTTTGTCCTCCTCTGCTGGTCTTTGAATTTCTCCCAGTCCTCCAGTATGCTGCTTTTTCTGGCTAATTTGTACGCATCATCCTTCGCTTTGATACTATCCCTGATTTCCCTTGTTATCCATGGATGTACTACCTTCCCTGATTTATTCTTTTGCCAAACTGGTATGAACAATTTTTGTAGTTCATCCATGCAGCCTTTAAATGTCTTCCATTGCATATCCACCGTCAACCCTTTTAGAATTAATTGCCAGTCAATCTTGGCCAATTCACGTCTCATACCCTCAAAGTTACCTTTCTTTAAGTTCAGAACCATTGTTTCTGAATTAACAATGTCACTCTCCATCCTAATGAAGAACTCAACCATATTATGGTCACTCTTGCCCAAGGGGGGCACGTACAACACGATTGCTAACTAACCCTTCCTCATTATTCAATACCCAGTCTAAAATAGCCTGCTCTCTCGTTGGTTCCTCTACATGTTGATTTAGATAACTATCCCGCATACATTCCAAGAAATCCTCTTCCTCAGCACCCCTGCCAATTTGATTCACCCAATCTATATGTAGATTGAAGTCACCCATTATAACTGTTTTGCCTTTGTCGCACGCATTTCTAATTTCCTGTTTGATACCATCTCCAACTTCACTACTACTGTTAGGTGGCCTGTACACAACACCCACCAGCGTTTTCTGCCCCTTAGTGTTTCGCAGCTCCACCCATACCGATTCCACTTCCTCCAAACTAATGTCCTTCCTTTCCATTGCATTAATCCCCTCTCTAATCAGTAACGCTACCTCACCTCCTTTTCCTTTCTGTCTATCCCTCCTGAATATTGAATATCCCTGGATGTTCAGCTCCCAGCCTTGGTCACCCTGGAGCCATGTCTCCGTGATCCCAACTATATCATAGTCATTAATAGCTATCTGCACATTCAACTCATCCACCTTATTACGAATGCTCCTTGCATTGAGACACAAAGCCTTCAGGCTTGTTTTTACAACACTCTTACCCCTTATACAATTATGTTGAAAAGTGGCCCTTTTTGATTTTTGCCCTGGTTTTGTCTGCCTGCCACTTTTACTTTTCACCGTGCTACCTATTTCTTCTACCCTCATTTTACACCCCTCGGTCTCTACGCTCACACATTTAAGAAACCCTTTCCCTTTAACTCCATCCTCCACTATCCCATTCAACACCCCACCCCCCTTATTCAGTTTAAAGCCACCCGTGTAGCAGTGGCAAACCTGCCTGCCAGAATGCTGGACCCACACCTGTTAAGATGCAATCCGTCCCTTTTGTACAGTTCCCCCTTACTCCAAAACAAATCCCAATGATCTAAGAATCTAAAACCCTGCCCCGTACACCAGTTCTTCAGCCACACATTCAGGTCCCGTATCTCCCTGTTCCTGCTCTCAACAGCATGAGGAACTGGAAGCAAACTGGAGATAACAACCCTGGAGGTCCTGCTTTTCAGCATTTTTCCGAGCTCTCTAAAGTCACGCTGCAGAATATTCATCCCCTTCTTTCCGACATCGTTTGTGCCGACATGCATTACCACTTCCAGATGTTCACCTTCGCCCTTGAGAATTTTCGGCACTCTGGACATCCTGGATCCTGGCACCAGGAAGGCAGCACATCATCCTTGAATCCCGTCTTTTGCCGCAGAAACCCCTGTCCGTACCTCTCACAATGGAGTCTCCCACTACAATGGCGTTGCCTGACGTTGGCCTATTTGGTTTTGGCTCAACAGCCCTTTTTGCTTTGTAAGCCAGTCCGCCGCTCGGTGTAATAACGTCTTATGTCCCGACAGCTTCTAAGTGGATGAACCTGTTCTCAAGAAGTACAACGCCCGGGGACATTTGCATTCCATGCTTCCCTCCTTTTCTCACCGTCACCCACTTTCTCTCTTCAAGTACCTTAGGTGTAACAATCTTACTGTAGGACTTGTCGAGGAACAACTGTTTCTTGGACGAACCTGACGAACAAGTCGTACACTTGCTTCTCCAGTTCCCCAACCCGGTCCTTCAGGAGCTATACCTCGATGCACTTCTCACATTTGTAGCAACCAGAGGCACCAGCAGTGTCCTTGACCTCCCACATATTGCAAGCATCACACTGAATCAGCTTGCCTGACATCTCCTTCTTTCGTCTCTACCTCTCCAACGTTTTGCGTAGCCTCCTCTCCTCAGCCTCCTCGCCAAAGACTCACACTTTTCTCACAGGGAACTTCCCTCACAAGGCCGCTCCCTCACTGCCGCTCCCTGAGAGTCGTCTTGTTTATATTGACTGATAAATTGCCTAATTTACCAATTTACAAAACAAATTCCTCAGTTTTCAACTGTTTTCCCCCCTCTGACTCACTTCTAACTCTCCTCCCACTTGGGCTAGAGCCAATCAGTGTTTTCTCCTGCTTATCTTTGTTGCTGTTGCTTCCAAATCCACAGCAGCTCTGAGGAAACATGTCCTCATTCTTTAGGAAACGGAGGTTCTCCTCTTCCATTATAGATGAGGCTCTCACTAGGGTCTCCTCGATATCCTGCAGCTTCACTCTTGCTCCTCCTCCCCCCATTCGCACCAAGGACAGTGTCCCCCTTGTCCTCACCTTCCACCCCATCAGCCGTTGCATACAGCATATAATCCTCCGAAACTTTCACCACCTCCAACGGGACCCAACAGCACTTTAATCCCCATTCCCAATCTGACCTTTCTGTCCTGGGCCTCCTCCATTGTCAGAGTGAGACCCAGCGCAAATTGGTGGACACCACCTCAAATTTTGCTTGGGTAGCTTACACCCCAGCGGTATGAACATTGACTTCTCTAACTTCAAATAGCCTTTGCTTTCCCTCTCTCTCCATCCCCGCTGCCTCCGGAGCCCCGGGGGTGAATATCGGGCTAATGTTCCGCTCCGATGTCCGACCCCCGGGTCACTGACCCTCACCTCCCCCGGACCCCATCTGGACACAGAGCACCTGGGCCGGCTCGCATTCCCGGGGAGGGGGGGGGAGAGAGGGAAATGCTCCCCGGACATCGCTAAGTCTCCGCTTACTCCGGGTGTTGTCGCCACTTCACTGACACACACAACCTAACACACACACACTGGCACACACAAGGTTTAAAGGGATATGGGCCAAATGTGGATAAATGGGACTAGTTTAGATGGGGCATCTTGATATGCATAGGCAAGTTGGGATGAAGGGCCTGTTTCCATGCTGTAAGACTATGACACATTGTAGAAAGGGTGTAAGCACCACAGCACCACAGACCCAGACCTATTTGATTCTGACTACGGGTGCTGTCTGTACAGTATTTGTACATTCTTCTTATGACCACATGGTTTTCTCTGGATACTCTGGTTTCTCCCACATCCAAAAGAAGTACTGGTGTGTAGGTTAATTGGCTTCTGTAAATTGTCCCTGGCGTGTAGGATGCAACTGGTGTATGGTAGATTGCTGGTCGGTGTGGACTTGGTGGGCCGAAGAGCCTGTTTCCATATATATGATTTACATATATATCTTAATTTCATTGAACCATATACGGTTGAATATGTGGCATTATTTTCGTCTTGTTTCTATAGTCAGGGCTCGAAATTAACGGTTGCCCGTGTGCCACTGACCACTCAAAGTGCCGCCGGGCAATCTAAACGCCGAGTCATTTTGCCCGGCTTGGCAACTTGGTTTATACCGAAGATATATCGTGGGAAAGATGCTAAGTGTGGCGTGACGGAGGGTCGGAGCGAATGACGGGCCCCGCACAGCAGCAGCGGCGGCTCCATCTCCTCTTCCCGCACCCCACCCTGCTTGATAACGGTGTAGGATCTTTGCTGACAGCGGCCGCTGCTGCCACTCCGCCAACGGCACTTTCTAACCAAACACTTGGAGGAGGGATGTGTTGGTCAGAGGCGGAAGTAGTAAGGGGGGGGGGGGGGGGGCTGTGGATAGAGCGCGATGATTGGAGGAGGGAGACCTGCACCGCTGCCAGGACCGATCCCAGTTTCCGGCGCTGCAATCGCTGCCGAACCGCCACTGGACCACCCCCGTCCCCACCCAAGAGCCCCCCCAGGAGTGGCCAGAAGCGTCGGGAGTCAGACGGGAGCAGTGCCTCCAGGCCCACAGCCAGCGCAAAACCCAGCTCACTCTGCCTGTCCCGCCAGGTTAACCTGCAGCCCAGTCTGGATTGAGACAGGGCTGTAGGCGAGACAAGCAAAATTGAGCTGGGTTTATCGCTGGATTGAGCTGAAATTACCATTCACAGAACCTCCGAAGCCTCGCGAGCGCGTGTGTGAGTGTGCGCAAGATATTCTGTCCCCCTGGGTTTAGCGCTGCTTCTCTGCGCTGGCTGTGGGCCTGAAGGCACCGCTCCCGTCTGACTCTGGTCCCCTCCATATTTTGATAGCGATTTGAGCGATGATGCCGGTGTTGGCCGAGGAGCACTAACCTTCCTTCCCACCTCTTCTGCCCCTTCCTCTCTCTCTCTCTCTCTCTCTCTCTCTCTCTCTCTCTCTTGTATGCCCTCCTCCCCTTATCCTGAGACCCCTCCTCTCCATCCTGCACTGATCCCCATTCCTGCCTCTATTCAGTCCTCACTGACATCCCTTGTGCCTCCCCTCCTCATCTGCCCCCTTGTGCCCCCCCATCCTCATCCCCCACTGATCTCCCTATCCACCTCCCATTGATTCTCCCCACTCCCCATCAATCCTACACTGATCCCCTATTCATCCTGCACTGACCCCCTGCCCATTTCCCCATCAATCCTACACTGGTCCCCCCGTTCATCCTGCACTGCACCCCCCCATCCATCCTGCACAGATATCCCCATTCCACCCCCCTGACATTCCCCGCACGCTCCCCTCACAATTTTACCTACTCCAACCAACACGCACAAATTCCCCTGCCTCAATCCATCCATTCCGCACCGATTGCCTTCTCAACCCCCCACCGCCACCTATCCATCCTGCACTGATTCACACCCCACCCCCCACCACCGCCACCTATCCATCCTGCACTGATTCACACACTCCCCCCCCCCCCCCCCCCCCCCCCCCCCCCGACCCTATTGTGCTGGAAGTGTCTTCAGAGCGAACATTGACTATGTTTGATTATGGAATGCAATCAAATATGTTTCAATTCCCAATGTTATTATTTGTTTTAATCCATAAAGATGGATTAATTAAATTGTGAACACGTGAAACATTAAAACCTCAGTGTTCGATTGTCACTGCTACCATTGACACGTTATTACAGAATTCATTTTAACGGCAAATCAATGCTCTTAATATGGAGTATCAGTACTGTAGTTATTTAATGAGCAACATTCACCACCATACGTTGAATTTATCCAGGTTTTACTTCTACAGTCAGTCATATACATCACAACTTGGTCAGGATAGATTTCAGTTGAAATTTAAACGTTAATTCTGAAGTGGGAATGATGGAAAAAGCGTTTATCAACATTTTTTTTAATTTGGTGCTTACACACTGGGTATCTTCATTGCTGTTCACAACACATACAACTAATCTGAATGTCCGGTAATGTGGCGTCTTGACACCTTTAAATATATTACCAAAAGAACATTTGCTACATTTATGTCCTTTGGCCATCTCTTGTTAGTTAGTGTAATGTTTAACCTGTCAGATGGGTATAGTCAGTTTTGACAGCTATTATCATAAAATGCCTTTAGAAAATTCCTTGCAACCTGTATATTTTGTTGTGGATAAATTATGTGGGAAGCGAGAGTGTTTCTGTACCAATAGCAATAACGACCCATGCTATGGCCATGTCATGATAATTTTCGGTCCTTCACAGAAAACATGCTTGCATCAATCTGTAGTGTGCATGGTTAAGCATATATGTTATCATGGTCCAGGATTTATTGACACGTTAATCATACGCTGAATAATCCAACCACATTTTTGTTTGGAAGTGGAAAGAGATAATAAAAATTGCATTCATTGCAATGTGTAAAAAGAGTTGTAATACTGTATTATAATTTTGCCGCATGTCATTGTGGTATATATCATGTGTTCAAGAAGGAACTGCAGATGCTGGAAAATCGAAGGTACACAAAAATGCTGGAGAAACTCAGCGGGTGCAGCAGCATCTATGGAGCGAAGGAAATAGGTGACGTTTCGGGCCGAAACCCTTCTTCAGACTGATAGGGGGTGGGGGGGAGAAGGAAGGAAAAAGGGGAGGAGGAGGAGCCCGAGGGCGGGGGGGATGGGAGGAGACAGCTCGAGGGTTAAGGAAGGGGAGGAGACAGCAAGGGCTAGCAAAATTGGGAGAATTCAATGTTCATGCCCGCCGGCCCGCAGGCTTCCCAGGCGGAATATGAGGTGCTGTTCCTCCAATTTCCAGTGTTGCTCACTCTGGCAATGGAGGAGACCCAGGACAGAGAGGTCGGATTGGGAATGGGAGGGGGAGTTCAAGTGCTGAGCCACCGGGAGTTCAGGTAGGTTCTTGCGGACTGAGCGGAGGTGTTCGGCGAAACGATCGCCCAACCTCCGCTTAGTCTCACCGATGTCGCCCAACCTCCGCTTAGTCTCACCGATGTAAATCAGCGGGCATCTAGAGCAAGGTAGAGTATATATCATGTCTTGATTGGTGAATATGTTTAGTTTGTGACTTTATTTGAAGCAGAAATAATATGTGAATCCTTCATTGAGCATAATTCCGACTGGTAACTACGCACTTCGTCCGAGCACATTATCGCACGCGTCATGCAAGCCATCTTAAATGACCACCTAAACTGTCATTTGGCAACCTGAAAAGCTGCAAAGGTTGCCCGGCTGGCAACAGGGGAAAAAAGTTAAGCGAGAGCCCTGATAGTCAAAGGGTAAGGTTGGTTGCTTTATTTGTGCAGAACAGTGATGGAAGTCTGACTCCTCTAGCCTTGTTTCTACGTTTTTGCTTCTCTATATATATGCATAACAGCATGAATTATAATCTGATTTCCATACATGAATATACTAAGGTCATTCATGTGCTGCACTTGTTGATCAGAGCCTGGCTCTACTGTGGAATGTAATTAGGAATGGGTCTGAAGAAGGGTTTCGACCTGAAATGTTGCCTATTTCCTTCGCTCCATAGATGCTGCCTCACCTGCTGAGTTTCTCCAGCATTTTTGTTTACCATGTAATTTAGCCTAATCTTATTCATACCTAATCCATTTTAAAGCATAAATGTTGCATTCAAGTGTAAATTAAAAGACTTGCTACAGTATGCACCAGATTGCACAATTTCAAGCTGAAAAATGCAAAAGGTACCTATCATGGGGGGGGGAGACAATCCCCTACCTCCCTCGCAATTTCTCACTCTCAACTCTCACCCAATGTTGGCAGCCCTGCCCATACTAATCACAAATATATCTATCTCTGCCTTAAAAATAACCATTAACTTGGCCTCCACAGCCTTCTGTGGCAATGAATTCCACAGATTCACCACCCTCATCTCCTTTCTAAAGGTATGTCCTTTAATTCTGAGGCTGACCTCTAGTCCTAGACTCTCTCACTGTTGGAAACATCCTCTCCACATTCACTCTATCCGGGCCATACGATTAAACTTATATCTCATATTTAAGTTTTCATGTGGCTTTCCTCAAAGCATCTTAAAATGTAACTAAAAAAGCTGTCCAAAATTAAAGCACAAGCAGGAACCTCTCTCCACGCCCACTCTCCCTCTCCCCAAGCTGGTGTGTTTCCGGGGTTACAGGCAGCAGGAGGAGCCTCGCTCAGACGCCGTTGGTTGCAAATATCCTATAGCAGATCCTATATCATCATTGGATATAAAATCAGAATAAATATAATTGTAATTGTAATTGTAATTGTAAATCTTTATTGTCATTTCCTGAGTATTCGCATACTCAGAGGAAACAAAAAAAACGTTTCTCGACCAGTGTCCATTCAGTTTTCGTTACAAAATAAATAGCAATTAAAGTTAAAATACATGTCATGAACAATTTAACCCTCTAATAACATTCAATAACATTCAACAGCCGTTCCGACTGGCAGCGGGGTGTTTGTGCGCGATACTTGGCAGGGGGGAAAGTTCATTTAACAGTCTTACAGCCTGTGGGACAGAAGCACAGGAGCATCCTGTGGTTTTGCCTGTACCTCTTCCCAGATGGGACGTTGAAGTCATACACCAAAGTAAGGGTCTTTGATGATGGAGATGGCTCTGTTGATGCATCTCTTCTTGTATATGTCCAGCAGGAAGGGGAGTGGAGCACCAATAATCCTGCTTGCGGTCTTCACTATCCTGTCCAGTTGGTGACGTTCGTACGCCTTGCAGCTCCCGAACCAGGAAGTGATGCCGTATGTCAGTGTGCTCTCAACAGTCCCCCTGTAAAAAGTCCGTAGGTGTGTGGTGGGGAGGCCTGCTTTCCGTAGTCTTCGGAGGGGGTGAAGTCGCTGCTGGGCTCTCTTGACTAATTGTGTGTGTTATATGATTATATACATTTATATCACATTCATGTATGTGTGTTTATAAACATTATATTCTTTAACAAGAATTAACAGAAGTATGAACTGAAAGAATTATGAATCTAACCCTATATCACACACACACACTGTTGCCCCGCAACGTTGATTACACTGCGAGTCGGGTTGGGTAGGTTCCGGTTACTAAAATGGGCGGGTACAAATGCCCAGGATCCTCTCCGTAGCGTACTATACGTCAGCCCGTTGCATTGCGCAGTAGCGGCCCATCTTTGGTTGGTTGACCTCTCCCTTCAGGAGTCGAGCAGCCGGTGAGGCGGCCGCCATTTGCACAGCCGCTCGGCCGAGTAGGCACGTCACTGTCACTGTCACCGTCGGCCAGCACCATCCCATCCACCGCGGCCCCATCATGTTGTCGGCCCGCCTGACTGCAGTGTTCGCGCGGTCTCTCGCCAGGCAGCGAGTGCAGGTGAGTGGGCTCGGCTGCTGGTCGCCGGGGCGTGTGTGTGTGTGGAGCTGAAGCTGCAGCTGCAGTGCTAGCGCCAGCGCCGCCATTTTACACGGGCGGCTCGGCTCGGCTCCTGCGGCCTGCAGTGACTTTGAGCAGAAACTCTGCTGGTGTGTTGGCCCCATTTACTCGGCCTGCCCTTCTTTCTAGTAGAGTTTCACCCATTGCAAGAGGAGAGGGTCACTATAGTTGTATCGCCGAGACTGCCCGATTTTAGTAATATAATGGATGTTCATAGGTGATGTCCTGCTGAAGGTCAGGTCCCCAGTTTCTCCTTCACTTCACGTACAAACTCATTATTTTGTTATTATACCTGCCGTTTAGTTTCATAATTGTGTTTTCGTGGCAGTTTAAAAAAAATCTTTCATATATTTGATTGCATTCACTGGCTCTTGATTGAACATAGCGCCGTTCTTTAGCCTTTAGGCCAAATATTATGTTTAGCAAGATCCTATGTCCCCTGAGTTTAATCTGATAATTAATAATTATCAGAAGTATGAACTGAAATAATTATGAATCTAACCCTATATCACACACACACACAAAATGACAATTGGTAAATCAGCTTTTAGTTGGTGCATTCAGTTGAAGCAAAATGTTGATATATTATGCTGTAACTAACCGTGATAATCTGATTCTTTGTTAAATCCAAGGCAATTTTAGACTAATTATTAGCTGTACATTTTTTGGTTGAGAAGTGCAAATTAATGTAACAACAGTTGGTTGCTTCTAAAGTCAATGAAGGTCAGGATAGGTTGTCTTTAGCTGTCTGTCCTGCTCGATCTGATATTGAATTAATCAAATTAGTTTAGATTTATTATTGTCACGTACTGATATATAGTGGGAAAAACGTTGATTTGCCTTCTATCCAGCAGATTGTACTATGTATTAAAAATACTTGCATCAAGATCGCACAAAAGAGAGGAAAGATATTAATAGGCTACTCAGAAACTGCAGATAAAGGCCATATATATATAGAGTTAGGCTGGGGAATCAAAAATTCATTTTAGTGTTTGAGAAACCATTCAGGATTCTCATAACAGGAAAGAAACTCTTGAGTAAACCTTGCATTACTACTGGATGTGCTAATCATTTAATAAACCCAATTTGTGCGGCAAATTGCTGGAGTAACAAGCATCTCTGGAAAGAAAGAATGGGTGACGTTTCGGGTCGAGACCCTGGGGAGAAGAAATGGGTGATGTTTTGATTCGAGACCCTTCTTCAGACTGAAGAAGGGTCTCGACCCAAAACATCACCCATCCCTTCTCTCCAGAGATGTTGCTTGTTCTGCTGAGTTACTCCAGCATTTTGTGTCTACCTTCGATTTAAACCAGCATCTGCAGTTCTTTCCATTTTGTGCTGCCTTTGACTATTAGGGATGGATACTTCATGGAGTAATTCAGAAAGGAAACGCACCCTTTGGGCCAATTTGTCCTTGCCAACCAAGGTGCCCCATCTAAGCTAGTCCAATTTGCTTGCATTTGGCCTTTAAATCTTTCCTACTGATGTACCCGTCCAAGTGTCTTTTAAATGCTGTCATAGAACCTGCCTCAACTCCTCTGGCAATATATCCGCTACACTGTGTGGAAAAAATTGCCCTTCAAATCTTAACCCCTCTCACCTCAAAGATATCTCCTCTTGTTTTTGATTCCCTACCTTAGGTAAAAGACTCTGTACATTCACCCAATCTATTCCCCTCGTATTGAGTTATGAATTTTAAAATAAATTAATTAAATTTGAGAACCATGGAGGAACCTTATTTTTTAATCTGCCTTGGATACCAACTGCCTCACAAGTGATGACAAAGTACAAAAGCTTAAATTTGCCAACATTTATATGCATGAGGCAATCTGTATACAGACTATGAAAGTAATGTTAGATTTCTGTGGTTAATTCAGTTTGAGATTTACATCATGCACTTTGCAGAATATTATTAATCTATTCTGTGTATGTAGTAGTTTGACTGAGCACAGTGCATTTATTTTAAGTCATGTTCTTTATAGGTGGCAAGAAAAGTCTTTCCTGCAGGATTTGTAGCCTCTCGGGATCTTCACACTTCAAGGACATGGCTTCAAAAGACTGGTCAGTCAATGTTTATAATCACACTCCAGTTTATATTGGTGAATGTGAAAGAAGCTAATCAGTGTCAGAAATAAGCATTTTTTGGGGGCTTTTTTTCATTTTTAACATTTCTGAATGCTTTCTAACAGCTTGTGAAATAAAAGTTAATTGTCTACCTCGAAGATATGGATGTCATTAATTATATTCAAGTCATAGAGCGCTACAGTGTGGAAACAATTTTCCATCTATTCAGCTATCTCTCCTTGGGTCACATGTGATCAAACCTTCCAGAGCTTTGGTCAAGTTCATATATAGAACATCTTCAGTTCTGCCCTCGTCGACATTTTTGGTCACGGCTATGGGAATTGGGCAGGAAAATTGCTTTCCATTATAGTGGCTTGCTAGGTCCAAACTCAAAGAACTGTAGGTCTGAGCCTGCATAGACATATGTCTAGAGCTGTACATTTGGGGAGCCAGTAGAAATGTGATTGCTTAATGCTGTTCGACTTATGCTAATGTATCAGTTTTATTGTCCTTGCTTTGGTTATATTTAAATTTATACTGGTGCTTTACTTGCATTGGCTATGGTTTGCTGATGAAGAGGTCCAACCAAATTAACCGCACTTTGAAGTAATGTTGCTTTTATTTATTATGTAGTAGTTTTCTTTTGAATGTTGCTGCATTAAATCCAGGTAAAATTCTGATATTTGTTTCAACATTTAAGTTGTACAATGAATCTATCTCGTATAGAACAGTTCAAAATTTAAATGCACATTTCATAAATCTTTACTTTGCATTGATTGATATTCAATTTTCTTACAAAATATTTAATGGTCCCTTGCATGGCTCTCCACAATATGAATATAATTAGCAGCACATGTGGGCTCCATGGTTTGCAACTTAACAAGATCAACTCTGCTCTCATGTCTATCTGTAGTAACTTTACACTCTCTGGTTTATCACAAATTTGTCTACCGTTGCCAATATAACTGAAGCATAAACCCCAGGCTTTTGTATGTACATTCCCAAACAATAGACAGTATCATTCTGTTACTTAATTACCAGGCTTTCACTCCACATGTATTGGAATGCTTAGTTGCATCTGTATTTTCAGAGCTCTTAAGATATCATGGCATTTAGATAAATGCTTCTTTTTTAATTTTCATGATCTAGTAACCCAGCGCATTGAAAAATATCTTGGGGTCATAGAGTGATACAATGAAGAAACAGGCCCTCCGGCCCAACTTGCCCACACTGGCCAATATGTCCCAGCTACACCAGTCCCACCTGCCTGTGCTTGGGCCATATCTCTACAAACCTGTCCTATCCATGCACCTGTCTAACGGTTTCTTAAACGTTGGAATAGTCCCATCCTCAAGTACCTCATTGGCAGCTTATTCCATATACCCACCACTCTTTGTGTGAAAAAGTTACCCCTCGGATTCCTATTAAATCTTTTCACCATCACCATGAACCTATGTCCACTGGTCCTCGATTCCCCAACTCTGGGCAAGACTCTGCATCTACCCGATCTATTCCTCTCATGATTTTATACATCTCTATAAAATCACCCCTCATCTTCCGGCGCTCCAAAGAATACAGACCCAGCCTACTCAACTTCTCCCTACAGCTCACAGCCTCCAGTCCTGGCAACATCGTCGTAAATCTTCTCTGAACCCTTTCAAGCTTGACAATATCTTTCCTATAACATGGTGCTCAGAACTGAACACAATATTCTAAGTGCGGTCTCAACAACATCGTATACACAACTTCCTCACATGCGGTCATTGATGTCATAATTGACAACAGCCCTGGTTTGCCACAATTCAGTAATATGTAATTCCCCACACATCTTTCATAATCTTAGAAACTTTGGGCTTCTCTGCTGTTGGAATAGTCATATCTCTCCTCATAAATATAGTTGTTCATCTCTTGTACTTTTCTTTAGGTACCGCAGAGGTTTCCTCCATCCTGGAAGAACGTATCCTGGGAGCTGACACCTCTGTTGATCTGGAAGAGACTGGTCGTGTGCTGTCAATTGGTGATGGTATTGCTCGTGTGTATGGCCTGAGAAATGTGCAGGCTGAAGAAATGGTGGAATTCTCCTCCGGCCTAAAGGTAATGGAGCAGTACAATGGAGAACAAACCTATTTGTGCCCTTGAGGTCACCTTTTCATTTGTTTAGTAATTTAAAATACTAAAGTATATTGCATCACATGAAAGAATGACAAAAAATATTATTGTTTTATATTTAGATCTTCGAGTTTATAAAATATTTAGAGGATAACTTTATTTGGTCTTGATTTTAAACATTTGACAAATTGGAGCAGAATATTGACCCTTTTTTTCAGATTGAAATTATTTCCCTCATAGCAACTTTTACAATAAATTCCTAGGTTTGATTCCCTGCGTTAACAGATTAAAGTCAGGATTGCAGTGGTGCCCTTGTTGACATCCGAACCTGGCCCATAAAATTCAACCAAGGTTTGTTCTGCAAATCATCAGCCAGAATGACCAGCATATGTAAACGGGTGTTGCATCGAGGCAGAATTGGGCTCAACCTCAACCTTATCACTTAGCTGATAAATGGTACTTGTTCTAAAAGTGCAGAGGCTATTTAAATCCGCACCTTTGGAAAAGTTTTGGGGTGGGGGGTAACTTTGTGGGTGAGGAGGCATTTGTATCTATTGTAAAATATGTAGCCTTCCACAGGCATTTCAAAAAAATATATCTGTTGGAGGATTGTGCAGATCTACTCCAAGGTGCTTCCAGTAATTGGTTGCAAGCTGTATTAATTCCAATGAACAAGCCATAGTCTGCCCCGACTGTTTATTACTCATAGTTATAAATATTACAATTGCATTTTTCTAATTTTGTGCCTTTACTTTTTTAGGGAATGTCTTTGAATTTGGAACCTGACAATGTTGGTGTTGTAGTATTTGGAAATGACAAGCTGATTATGGAGGGTGACATTGTCAAGAGAACTGGTGCCATTGTGGATGTTCCAGTCGGAGAGGAACTACTTGGACGTGTTGTAGATGCTTTGGGAAATGCCATTGATGGAAAGGTAAAGAGTCAAATGCCATAGTCTGATATCTATTAAAACTCTTCCTAACTTCTTGCACTCACCTGTTAGTGGTACAAGCTTTGCTTTAATTATGGATAAAGTACCCTGCTTTTATATTGGCTATTGTCTTAATTGTCTGCTTCTACGGAACTTTTATGACCATTGAGTCACTTGGTCTATTCTAGTGTTCGTACAGTAAATGAGCCACTAGCTCCACTCTTCCAATTTCCTGGGAGCAGGTGCCTCTGATTTTTAGGGTGTGGAATGATGTAAGCCTTTCTTTGTGTATCCACCTTGACCCATAATAAATGCATCAGTTTTGTGTGCCTTCTGACTTTGAAATCTGGGAGATTTCCAAAACTTAAAACCAGCACAGCCCTTATGCAGCCAGTTGGGAAAAGCAGTATATGATCATGTTTTTGGAGCGACCTCCTTTAGAAGTTGCAATGTTCAAATTTTGATATGTGCCTTTCTGAAACAGGGCCCACTTGGAGCTAAGGAACGTAGACGAGTGGGATTGAAAGCCCCTGGTATTATCCCCAGGATCTCAGTACGCGAGCCCATGCAGACCGGTATTAAGGCTGTGGATAGTCTGGTGCCCATTGGTCGTGGTCAGCGTGAACTTATTATTGGTGATCGACAGACTGGGTAAGAATCAAATTGTAACATTTTATTAAAACTAAAAGATTTGAATTGTCCCTTTCATGACATATCTGCAGATAAAGATAATCAAAGTGTAGTCACTGCTTCATGTAGTTTGTATAGTCCCCAAACAGCAATAGTTTAAATACCAGCTAACTTGTATCTGGACTTTCAAAAAGCCTTTGACAAGGTCCCCACACAAGAAATTAGTGTGCAGAATTAGAGCGCATGGTATTTTTAGTGTGCAGAATTGGAGCGCATGGTATTGGGGGTAGGGTATTGACATGGATAGACAACTGGAAGCAGACAGGAAGCAAAGAGTAGGAATTAACGGGTCCTTTTCAGAATAGCAGGCAGTAACTAGTAGGGTGCCACAACCCTCGGTGCTGGAACCCCAGTTATTTACAATATATATTAACGATTTATACGAGGGAATTAAATGTAGCATCTCCAAATTTACAGATGACACAAAGCTGGGTGGCAATGTGAGCTGCGAGGAGGATGCTGAGGCTGCAGAGTGGCTTGAATAGGTTGTGTGAGCGAGCAGATGCAGGATGTGAGGTTATCCACTTTGGTGGCAAGAATAGGAAGGCAGATTATTATCTGATTATTGTCAGATTAGGAAAAGGGGAGGTGCAACGAGACCTTGGTGTGCTTGTCAATGCCATAGAGTGCTACGGTGTGGAAACAGGCACTTCGGCCCAACTTGCCCACACTGGCCAACAATGTCCCAGCTACACTAGTCCCACTTGCCTGCGCTTGGTCCATATCCTATCCGTGTACCAGTCTAACTGTTTCTTAAACAATGGGATAGTCCCAGTCTCAACGACCTCTTCTGGCAGCCTGTTCAATACACCCACCACCCTTTGTGTGAAAAAGTTACCCCTCAGATTCCTATTTAATCTTTTCCCCTTCACCTTGAACCTATGTCCTCTGGTCCTCGATTCCCCTGCTTTGGGCAAGAGACTCGGTGCATCTACCCGATTTATTCCTCATGATTTTGTACGTCAGTCACTGAAAGTAAGCATGCAGGTACAGCAGGCAGGAAAGAAAGCTAATGGCATGTTGGCCTTCATTGCAAGAGGATTTGAGTTTAGGAGAAAGGAGGTCCTACTGCAGTTGTACTGGGCCCTGGTGAGACCACACTTAGAGTATATTGTGTGCAATTTTGGTCTCCTAATTTGAGGAAGGCATTATTGATATTGTGGGAGTGCAGCGTAGGTTCACCAGGTTAATTCCCACGATGGTGGGACTGACAATATGATAAAAGAGTAGATCGACTGGGCTTGTATTCACTGGAATTTAGAAGGATGAGAAGGGATCATAAAAACATAAAATTCTTAAATGATTGGACAGGCTAGATGCAGGAAAAATGGTCCCAATGTTGGGGGAGTCCAGAATCAGGGGTCACAGTTTAAGAATAAGGGATAGGCCATTTAGGACTGAGATGAGGAAAAACATTTTCACCCAGAGAGCTGAGAATCTGTGCAATTCTCTGCCACAGAAGGCAGTGGAGGCCAATTCATTGGAAGTTTCATGAGAGGAATAAATCGGGTTTAACCCTAAGATTTAGCTCTTAGGGCTAAAGGAATCAAGGATACGGGGAAAAAGCAGGAACAGGGTGCTGATTATTGATGATCTGCCATGATCATATTGAATGGCGGTACTAGATAAAATGCCGAATGGCCTACTCCTGCACCTATTTTTCTATGTTTTTGATTTAATTTGGAAATGATGATTATGGGGTAAATATTGGTCACGACAACAGAGCCATGTCACTTTTCAAATGTAGCACTATGGGATCTATGACATTCCCTTCAGGTGATGGATATGGTTTGTTTTGCTTTGTGCAAGAGACCTGTCCTAGTGAGTATTGACCAAAGTGGGTCACATGATTATCCCTTGTCCAGGATATTTCAGTATGTCCATTCAACTGCAGTGGCCAGATATTAATGAGTGGTGACTTTGGATTCTGAGTTCTCCTATCTTCTAATCTGTACACATGAAGACCATGTAGTGAATGAAAATGAGATGCTTTTGGTCTATGGCTTGATGTTCGCAATTGTGTCCTGACTTGTATATTGTACTTTCTCTTCAGCAAAACTGGTATTGCTATTGATACCATCATCAATCAGAAGAGATTCAATGAAGGCACCGATGAGAAGAAGAAACTGTACTGCATCTATGTTGCTATTGGTCAGAAGAGATCCACTGTGGCTCAGCTGGTCAAGAGACTAACTGATGCTGGTAGGTTTGACTTGCCAATGCCAAAATGCCCAAGGGAATTTGGGAAAGACAAGACACTGTTGGAATTTTTGAGAAAGTAAATAGGATAGACAAAGGAGGTGGATGTTGTTTACCTGGATTTTCAGAAGGTCTTTGATAAGGTGCTGCACGTGAGACTGCTAAACAAGATGGGAGCCCATGGTATTAGAGGGATGATGCTAACATGGATAGAAGGTTTGCTGAATGGCAGAAGGCAAAGAGTGGTAATAAAGGAGGCTTTTTCTGGTAGGAATAAATGCGTAGGCTATTTTCTAAAGGGCGAGGATGCACAAATCTGAGATGCCGAGGGACTTGGGAGTATTGGTGCAGGATTCCCAAAAGGTTCATTTCCAAGTTGAATCGTTAGTGAGGAAGGCAATTGCAATGTTAGCATTTATTCCAAGAGGACTAGAATATAAAAACAGATGTAATGCTGAAGCTTTAAAAGGCAATGGAGTATTGTGAAAAGTCCTAATTGAAACTTGCGGTATAGTGTAAGGCCTGGATATGGAGAGGATGTTTCCACTAGTGGGAGAGATTGGGACCAGATTTTATTCTATCAGCATAAAAGGACCTACCTTTAGAAGGGAGATGAGGAGGAATTTGTTTAGACAATCAGTTTTGAATCTGGAATACATTACCGCAAACGGCTGTGGAGGAGAAGTTATTGGGTATTTTTTAAAGCAGAGATTGATTTATGCGTATTCTTGATTGGTATGTGTGTCAAAGGTTATGAGGAGAAGACGAGAGAATGGGGTTGAGAGGGAAAGAGATCAGCCATGATTGAACAGGGGAGAAAATGTGATGGGCCAAGTGGCCTAATTCTGTATAATCACCTCCTAATTACCTCCTGCTTTTGCATCAAAGTACTCGGAGAAGATTTGATGGAAATTGTAATAATATTCCATCTTGAAGACGGAATTGTGCTTAAGCAAAGGTAATGTTTAAAACCAATGTCTGTTCAAAATGAGGTAAGATGCACTGACCCAATGGATAATTCAGTAAGCTTTACCAGCTCATGAGCAACATGCTGATGCTACTCTTCATAGAGCATGGAAACAGTATAACTCAACATGACACCAAGTTACTTTTGTCTCACAAAAGACTTTTGAACCTCCATCTGCCAGTGGTTTCTGAAATGCTGCAGTATCAACATTGAATATTTACAACTGTCAATCATAGCTGTCCCATTCCTAACTACATTGTTGTTACTGCCAGTCCTAAAGATCCCGTGGAAAGTGCTGGTATATGATAATTCAAAAGTAGATGGGAATAATCAGGAAAAATAGTAGAATATCTCTATTGTTGGAATATCAGACCCTTCTACTTGTTTTCCAGATGCAATGAAGTACACCATTGTGGTCTCTGCCACAGCCTCTGATGCTGCTCCACTACAGTACCTGGCTCCATATTCTGGCTGCTCAATGGGAGAGTATTTCAGAGACAATGGCAAACATGCACTTATCATCTACGATGACTTATCTAAACAGGTCAGTACGTTTTTTTTACTGCAGTTGATCTACAGCCATTGCTTTAGAATCCTAGTCATGGAGCTATACAGCATGGAAACGGGCCCTTCTGCCCAGCTCTTTCCATCCCAGCCAAGTAGTCATTCTAGTCGTGTCCCATTTGCCTGCATTTGACCCATATCCCTCTAAACCCTTTAGATCTGAATTTCTTTTGAAATTCGTGTTTGTATCTGCTTCCAAGCTTCCTCTGGCAGCTTGGCTCAGATATGGACTACACTCTGCTGCTAAACAGATTCCCCTGAAATCCGTCTTAAATCTCTCCCCTCTCACCTTAAGCCTATGCCCTTTGGTTTTAGAATCCCCTAACCAAGGAAAAGGCCTGTGAGCATTCACTTCATCCACTCTCCTCATAGAAACATAGAAATTAGGTGCAGGAGTAGGCCATTCGGCCCTTCGAGCCTGCACCGCCATTCAATATGATCATGGCTGATCATCCAACTCAGTATCCCGTACCTGCCTTCTCTCCATACCCTCTGATCCCCTTAGCCACAAGGGGCACATCTAACTCCCTCTTAAATATAGCCAATTAACTGGCCTCAACTACCCTCTGTGGCAGAGAGTTCCAGAGATTCACCACTCTCTGTGTGAAAAAAGTTCTTCTCACCTCGGTTTTAAAGGATTTCCCCCTTATCCTTAAGCTATGACCCCTTGTCCTGGACTTCCCCAACATCAGGAACAATCTTCCTGCATCTAGCCTGTCCAACCCCTTAAGAATTTTGCAAGTTTCTATAAGATCCCCTCTCAATCTCCTAAATTCTAGAGAGTATAAACCAAGTCTATCCAGGCTTTCTTCATAAGACAGTCCTGACATCCCAGGAATCAGTCTGGTGAACCTTTTCTGCACTCCCTCTATGGCAATAATATCCTTCCTCAGATTTGGAGACCAAAACTGTACGCAATACTCCAGGTGTGGTCTCACCAAGACCCTGTACAACTGCAATAGAACCTCCCTGCTCCTATACTCAAATCCTTTTGCTATGAAAGCCAACATACCTGCTGCACCTGCATGCCTACCTTCAATGACTGGTGTACCATGACACCCAGGTCTCGCTGCATCTCCCCCTTTCCCAATCGGCCACCATTTAGATAATAGTCTGCTTTCCCGTTTTTGCCACCAAAATGGATAACTTCACATCATGATTTTGTATTCTTGAATAAGTTATTCAAGTATACAAAGGGGTTATGCCTGACCAAAAATCCTGAAATTAGAGAGGAAATCCATTTCTTGATTTGAGCAAAGTTTACTGAAGTGACATGCAATAGTTCTTGCAATGATTAGAATTGGCTAATTCAGTGTCGAACAAGTGAAAGCTTGGGATATCATAACTGCTCCATTCAGTTATTGGGATCTCTTTGAAATAGACCCACGAAAATAAATATGGAGAAGCTCAGTTTTGATGAGCAGTTACTAGTTTAAGTATAATTTTCTCAATGGCTGAATTAAGGGCAGATAAAATATGCAAAGGAAGTTGGTGAGGCTAATTGTGACCTTTCTACTTCATTTCATCTGGATTAGGATGTGCCATTATGTATAACTGCAAAATGCCATTAATCAAATATTTAACTCTGAATACAATGAACACAATTCACTTGAGACTTGTAACGCCCATTGCCGATATGTCGCTTTCCTCATTCTGCAGGCTGTTGCCTACCGCCAAATGTCCTTGCTTCTGCGCCGTCCTCCAGGGCGAGAGGCCTACCCTGGTGATGTGTTCTACCTACACTCGCGTCTGCTGGAGAGAGCAGCCAAGATGAACGATAACTTTGGTGGTGGCTCCCTTACAGCTCTCCCTGTCATTGAGACTCAGGCTGGTGATGTGTCCGCTTACATTCCAACCAATGTCATCTCCATCACTGATGGTCAAGTGAGTTATTGATGTGCACGTTGTTCTGCACACTTTTTGAAGACTTGAAAAGCGAATCTTTGCATGGGAGAGTTAAATGGGCTGTAAATTCCTTTCGGACAATAACTGATATTTTTCATTAATGAAGACTGGTTGTCTCCGATAAGTTTGCTGGCAATACATTTGTCTCATTAGGAACCACTTTTAGACAGGATAAGCCTTTGAACATTTTTCTTAAGCTGATATTAAAAATACACTTAAATCAATATTTTTCATTCAGATTTCAAAGGAGATATTGTTACAGCACTAGACACCATCAATAAAGTAAGCAGCTTATTATGAGCAGCTTATTTCTGTGCCTAGAATTGTTCTTGTACAGTAATGTATCCTGCTTCCTCTAATTTGTGTACTCTCTAGATCTTCTTGGAAACAGAATTGTTCTACAAGGGTATCCGTCCAGCCATTAACGTGGGTCTGTCTGTGTCCCGTGTAGGATCTGCTGCACAGACAAAAGCCATGAAACAGGTATTAATTGGGTTGTTTTTGCCTGAATCCTTTTGATTACTGCTTGGTAACTAGGAGCAATGCAAAATTCTTCCATTTGAGAATTTGATCCTTATTAGTTCACTTTCCTATCATTTATTTTAAACTTTGCAGATACTTGGACTGAATTTGTTGGGAATTATTGCTATATGGTAGGGTTCGGTCTCTAATTTTTGAATCATAAAAAGCACAAATATTAATGAGAAAAAGCTCATCCAATGGAAGGCTTTAAAGTGAGTCTGAGTAGCGTACTGCAGATGCTGGTTTATACCAAATATACCAATGTTTTGGAGCGGGTCAAGCAGCATCTCTGGAGAAAATGGATAGTTGTTGTCCCCTTTCTACTTTCTCCAGAAATGTTGCCTGACCCACTGAGTTACAATAGACCAGAGGTGCAGGAGTAGGCCATTCGGCCCTTTGAGCCAGCACCGCCATTCAATGTGATCGTGGCTGATCATCCCCAATCAGTACCCCGTTCCTGCCTTCTCCCCATATCCCCTGACTCTGCTATTTTTAAGAGCCCTATCTAGCTCTCTCTTGAAAGCATTCAGTCTAACTTTAATCATTGTGATGCTTGGTGAGTATGGCATTGGTGCAGTGTTTCTTCATGTCCCTGCTGATGATATGCCCCTGGTTTCCACCTTTTCTCTTCAGATCACCTTGAAAGTTGAGGGGATTCCTTGTTAACTTCTAATTTGTCGCCTTTATTGATTGCAGGTGGCTGGAACCATGAAGCTGGAGCTGGCCCAGTTCCGTGAGGTGGCAGCTTTTGCCCAGTTTGGTTCTGATTTGGATGCTGCTACTCAACAGCTGTTGAATCGTGGTGTCCGTCTGACAGAGTTGCTCAAACAAGGACAGTATGGTGAGTCCCTGTTGGAATTCGGAAAGATGTCTGCAATTGCCTAATTAGATTGCCTTTCATTTCACTGATTATCTAATTGTTTTGCTTGTTACACTGATGCCAGGTGCAAAACAAATAGAGTTTCTTGGAATGACAGGAAATAGTAAAATTATAAGCATGTTTGTACACAAATTCTGACTGTTTAATAATTTTCTATCAAGGAGCTTCGTGCATCTGGAGGATACTGCCTAGAAGGTTTGAGGTCGTTAAAGTATTTGCATGAGCACTGAATATACCATTGGTTACAGAAGCATGGATGTGGAGGCAGGAATAGAATTAAGCTCATAGTTTTGTTTTAGTACTGGAAATAGCCTGAGTAGCTTCTTTCTATAAACTCCTGGCTCCAATATGTTGCCAGATATTCCCAGATAATAGACAATAGGTACAGTAGTAGGCCATTCAGCCCTTCGAGCCAGCACCACCATTCAATGTGATCATGGCTGATCATCCCTAATCAGTACCCCGTTCCTGCCTTCTCCCCATAATCCCCTGACTCCGCTATCTTTAAGAGCCCTATCTAGCTCTCTCTTGAAAGTATCCAGAGAACCGGCCTCCACCGCCCTCTGAGGCAGAGACTTCCACAGACTCGCAACTCTCTATGAGAAAAAGTATTTCCTCATCTCCGTTCTAAATGGCTTACCCCTTATTCTTAAACTGTGGCCCCTGGTTCTGGACTCTCCCAACATTGGGTACATGTTTCCTGCCTCTAGCCTGTCCAAATCGTTGTTAATCATATAATCCCTCTCATCCTTCTAAACTCCAGAGTATACAAGCCCAGCCGCTCCATTCTCTCAGCATATGACAGTCCTGCCATCCCGGGAATAAACCGTATAAACCTACACTGCACTCCCTCAATAGCAAGAATGTCCTTCCTCAAATTAGGGGACCAAAACTGCACACAATACTCCAGGTGTGGTCTCACTAGGGCCCTATACAACTGCAGAAGGACTTCTTTGCGCCTATACTCAACTCCTTGTTATGAAGGCCAACATGCCATTCGCTTTCTTCACAGTCTGCTGTACCTGCATGCTTACTTTCATTGATGTTGAATATCTTTCCACCATACCTTTGTCGAGATGCATGTCTGAAGAAGGGTCTCGACCTGAAACGTCACCCATTCCATCTCTCCAGAGATGCCTGTCCCGCTGAGTTACTCCAGCTTTTTGTGTCTATCTTCAGAATATTAGAAATCAAGTTTGCAACTTGAGAATAAGAAAACTCACAGGTTTTGAAGGATATGGGCCAAACGCTGACAGATGACACTGGTGTAGATGGGGCACCTTGGCTGGTTTGGGCAGGGCAAGTCAAGTATCCTTTATTGCCATTCAGACCTTTCAGTCTGAACAAAATTTCGTGCCTTGCAGTCATAACAGAATAAAATAACAAAACACACAATAAACACAGATTTAACATCCGCCGTTTGCGGAGCTCGGATGCGGCCGCTGGACTTACCATCGCCCGCCATTAACAGCCAGACTATATGTTCATTGTAACAGATGCCAAAGTATTGGCTTCTTGGCATGATGGAAAGTGAATTAAGCAGCAATTATCTGTTTCAACAAAGAATGTGTGGGGTGAGGCAGGGCTAGTGGAGCAGATGAAGAATGATGAGAAGATGCAACAAAGTTGGAGTATGGATTTGGGAGATAGCAGCTGTGCATGAGCGGTGGCAACACAAAGAAGGGGGAAATGCAGAAGGAACCAGGTGGTGAGACAGCAACGAAGAGACTGGGGGGTGATGAGTGCAGGCATGGTGTACAAATAGTGGACTTCACTGGGACCATTTCTGACACTTCTCTCTTTTCTGGATCTCTGTCCATCTTGAGATAAACTAGACACTGACGTATACTATAAACCCACCAACTCCCACAGCTACCTAGACCACACCTCTTCCTGCTCTCTTGTAATTCCATACCTTTCATCGGTTTCTGTCTGACACGTCTGCTCTCAAGATGAGGTTTTCTATTCAAGTAGGTCTGAAATATCCTGCTCCTTCAGGATATATGGCTTTGGCCTTTCTACAGTTATGTAGCAACTGTTTTCCAACACAATTGCTCTTCCTCCTGTGTGTAGTTCCATCTTCCCTCACTCCACCTAGATCCTCCTATTGCCTACAAGCCCCTGTCTCGCCTACACCCCGTCCCCCTCTCCCCTTTATTTGGCTCTGGTGGTTTTGCACTGACCTGATGCAGGGTCTCAACTTAAAGTGTCAGATATTCTCCCCACGGGCGCTAAACTACTGAGCTCCTCTTGTAGCTGGTTTTTTGTTTGAATTATTTTATTGCTAATTTGTCGTCTCGCCACCTCAATTGCCGAATCGCAAAATGCGGTGGTTCTCCAGTACAATTGCGGTTGATTCCATCTTCAGTCAATAAATAGTTTTAAGGAAAGTCTCAGTCATCAATCAACAAAGCTATTTGTAGCAGCAGTGATTATAGTTGTGCAGTCGTACTGCTGCTCGTAAACAAGATGGAGATGTCAGAGGTTCATTTTGAGAATTATTGCCAGATTGTGGAGTAAATTTTGCATTCTCTTTCCAGTTCCCATGCCTATCGAAGACCAGGTGGCAGTTATTTTTGCCGGAGTCAGAGGTCATCTGGATAAAATGGAGCCTAGCAAGATTACAAAGTTTGAGCCAGCTTTCTTAGCCCACATGAAGAGTCAGCACCAGGATATCTTGACAGCAATCAGGTAAATTAGAACAGAATCCTCCACCCCACCCATTAAAAAAATATTTTTTAAATGTATTTTGTTATTGTTACCCTGCTATGAGAAATAACATTTGATGATGGTGACAAGTTCTTTAACTGGACAATTTTTGTTATTCACACACTTTAGTGAATTAGCTGCTTTTTAAACTGTGCCTTTTTGTGTGTCATTCTAGTTTTACTTCCTTTACCAAAGGGTGTATCCAGAACTAGATTTTTTTTTTCCAAACTGAGGTCAAACTAGTTATTTAAACATTTTTTTGTATTTGTAGTCTATCTGTTCTAAATCCCTCCCATGATCATAATCGCAATCGCACATGCTTGTGTCTTTTTTAATTACCATGTCTGAATACATATCCAGTTAATACCTCTTGGACTAGTTTTCATTTATTTGTGGATCCAGTATCTGAACTACTCTTATTTTCTTTTATTAAAGGACTGAGAGTCAAATCAACCCCGAGGTGGAAGTCAAGCTGAAGAAGATTGTTATAGACTTCTTGTCAACCTTTGAGGCATAAACTTGATCTTGTCTGTTGATCAGTCTTGTTAATGTTTTGCTGACATCCTGATTCCTCCACAACCTGTGGGAGAGCAGTGTTTACTCTCGTGTAAAATGTACAGAAGATTTTCTCTTCAGAGAATAAAGTATTCCATTCAATTCCTGGAGTTTAGCCTTTTTCCTTGTGCATGCATTTGAGGTGGAGAAAGTTTGCGCTCATAAAAAAAATGTGATTGAAAACAATAGCTGATACCAACAATGTTTGCCAATTTGAATTTATTGTAACAGTACCACATAAATGGTTTAATGTATTGTTTCATACTTGCAGTGGTCATTTATGAATAGAAAATATAAAATTCTGAGAAATGGCTGAAAGTGGATAACATTTTGTTTTCAATTCAATGTGATCATTTAGTTTGGCAAACACAAAAATGCAAGAACCTTTATAAATGTAATCTGACATAGATATTGAGAATAATTTGTAATTCACCAAACAATGAAATTGGTATTTTGGTGTACTAACTTCAACCATGCTCCAACATGTTTAAGGATGTCATAAGATCCAAGGAGGACGTTTATAAAATTGCTAGAAAAGGGTAGCAAGCCTAAGGATTGGGAATAGTTTAGGATTCAGCAAAATATATAAAATTTGGCTAAGAGGGAATATGGAGTGAAATAACTTGCACAGGACATAATTTGACTAAAACACTACAATGGTGATGGTAATGTAGGGCACTTGCAGCAAGAAACAAGAGAATGCACAATGAAGAACAGAGAAAAGGTAGAACAAAGTGTTTATGTATGGGCCTGGAAGAAAACTCTCCAGAACTATTGAGCAACCAACAATATAAGTAAGGTTAAGGAGGAATTAGATGAAAATATATTTTCATGATTACAGTTGAGCCATCCACAGTACAGATACATTATAATGGGAATAATGTTTAGTGCAAGAGAGAGCCAATAAAGTCTGATCAAATATAGTCTGAGGGTCTCCAATGAGATAGACAGTAACACAAGACTGCTCTCTGGTTGTTATGGAAGAAGTGCATGATTTGGGTATTTTCCAGTTTTATTGTGGATCTGTTCTGCATGCAAATATAATGTACCTTTTGGAACAACAATAGGAAAATAGCCTAACATCACTATGAGGGGAAATGGAGTTTATAAGAAAAGACATGATAACAACGAGAAAATATCAAATGGATTAGTTGAATCTATGAAAGGGAAATGATGTTTGACAAACAGGCTAGAGCTTTTTGAGGATGTTGCAGACAGCAATAATGGGAGAGGCAATAAATGCAAAATTTGAATTGATTATTCTTAACTCATGAATGATTTGGGTAAAGGAGGCAAATATGATATTTAAAGTTTGGTGCTGATATGAAGGTGGGTGGGATTGAGAGTAGCAATGAGTATAAAAAGAGTTAAACAAGTAGCTTATTTGGTGGCAGATGCAGTTTTCCATTTTGGCAGGAAAAACAAAGGCTGAATATTGCTCTTAAGACAGTGGAATTGACTGTAGACTTTAGGAGAGCCTCCCCTCACCATCAACAACACCACAGTCACATCTGTGGAGTCTTTTAAGTTCCTGGGAACCATCATCTCCACATCTTAAGTGGGGGGCCACCATCGACTCCACAGTCAAAAAGGCACAACAGAGGATGTACTTCCTGCAGCAGCTGAGGAAGCACAATCTGCCACAGGTAATGATGTGGAGTCTGTTCTCACCTTCTCCATCATGGTCTGGTTTGGCTCAGCCACCAAGCACGACATCCGGAGGCTACAGCAAATCGGCTGAGAAGGTTATTGGCTGCAACCTTCCCTCCATTGATGAACTGTACACTGAAAGGGCACGGAAGCGAGCGGGCAAGATCATCTCTGACCCCTCTCATCCTGGTCACAAACTCTGAATCACTTCCCTCTGGAGGCGTCTCCGGACTGTTAAAAGCTGCCACAGCCAGACATAAAAACAGTTTTTATCCACAAGTAGTAGCTCCATTTGATAATGCATTTCGTTGTCTCTGTACTGTACACTGACAATGACAATTAAAAATTGAATCTGAATCCACTCAATAACCAAAAATCTGTAGCCTCCTTTTGCTCTGGTATTTTATTTAATTCACATGTTTAGTCAATAATGTTTTATTATTAATGTTTTATGTATCATTCATAACTCACTGTATGTCGTCACTTTCGGGCGGAGCACCAAGGCAAATTCCTTGAGTGTAAATACTTGACCAATAAACGTATTCATTCATTCATTATAGCCGAGGGATAATGATGGATAAAGGGAACTGGGTGTCCTGAAAGCAAACATAAGTGCAGTAACACTGCATCGCCACCAAATAGGCTACTTGTTTAAGGCTCTTCCTATATTCATTGCTACTTTCAATCCCACCCACCTTCAGCTGCCTTCATGGGAAGCTCAGAAGCCACGAGCTCTGCCCTGGAGACCAGAAAGTCAAGGAGGAGGCAACGACTGACGCAAGGAGTGGGCCATGAGGAGAGGGAGCGAGGTATTGCCTCTGGTGCCTGCAAGGTCAGCTGCAGGAGGTGCCCCCAAAGACACAGGCGGTCAGGCTAGGAGAAGGACGTTGGTTGGCAGCCCCAGCAACTTGTGGATGATGGAGGAGGCCCTGCTGCAACATAGAAACATAGAAATTAGGTGCAGGAGTAGGCCATTCGGCCCTTTGAGCCTGCACCGCCATTCAATATGATCATGGCTGATCATCCAACTCAGTATCCCGTACCTGCCTTCTCTCCATACCCTCTGATCCCCTTAGCCACAAGGGCCACATCTAACTCCCTCTTAAATATAGCCAATGAATTGGCCTTGACTACCCTCTGTGGCAGAGAGTTCCAGAGATTCACCACTCTGTGTGAAAAAAGTTCTTCTCATCTCGGTTTTAAAGGATTTCCCCTTTATCCTTAAGCTGTGACCCCTTGTCCTGGACTTCCCGAACATCGGGAGCAATCTTCCTGCATCTAGCTTGTCCAACCCCTTAAGAATTTTGTAAGTTTCTATAAGATCCCCTCTCAATCTCCTAAATTCTAGAGAGTATACACCAAGTCTATCCAGTCTTTCTTCATAAGACAGTCCTGACATCCCAGGAATCAGTCTGGTGAACCTTCTCTGCACTCCCTCTATGGCAATAATGTCCTTCCTCAGATTTGGAGACCAAAACTGTACGCAATACTCCAGGTGTGGTCTCACCAAGACCCTGTACAACTGCAGTAGAACCTCCCTGCTCCTATACTCAAATCCTTTTGCTATGAACCTGGGGCTCACCTGGATTAGGGGTACTCTTGTGCTTCCAGCTTGTGGACCAGACTTTTTCTTTTGTAAATGGTGCCAAAATATGACAACAGGTGAATGAATTTCACTCATCTGAGAGAGCTAGACAGGCTGGATGTAGGGAGATTGTTCCTTGTGGCAGGGATGAGGGGGATCACTCAGGATAAGACATTTTAGGACTAAGATGAGAGATTTCTTTCATTGGGACCACACAGAACTGTTATGCAGTTTTGATTTCTTTAACATAAGAAAGGATCTGCTTTCCGTAGAGTGAATGCAGTAAAGTTTCACCAGACTGCGTTCAGCGATGACAGAGTTTGGGTTGACTGGGTCTATATTTACTGAAGTTTAGAAAAATCAGTGAGGATTTCACTCCTGTGTATAATATTCTGAGAGAGCTAGACAGGCTGGATGCAGGGAAATTGTTCCCCGTGGCAGAGATGAGGCGATCAGTCTCAGGATAAGACGGGGTCGGCCATTTAGGACTGAGATGAGGAAAAACCTTTTCACCCAGAGAGTCGTGAATCTGGAATTCTCAGCCACAGAAGGCAGTGGAGGCCAATTCACTGGATGTTTTCAAGAGTTAGATTTAGTTCTTAGGGCTAACAGAATCAAGGGATATGGGGAAAAAGCAGGAAAGGGGTACTGATTTTGGATGATCACCCATGATCATATTGAATGGTGGTGCTGGCTCGAAAGGTGGAATGGCCGACTCCTGCCCCTATTTTCTTTGTTTCTATTTTAGGACTGAGATGAGAGATTTCTTCACTACAGGTGGTGAGCCTTTAGATTTATCTGCCTCTGGAGCCAAATTGCTGAATATATTTACACATATAAATATCATGAAATGGTGAAGTTAAATGATAGTCAAGAATAAGATCAGCATGATGTCGTTGAATGAAGGAGAAGACTCAAATAGCTGAATAATCTACTCTGACTGTTCTCTAAGAAAACAATGGTTGAGCTGGCCAGGATAAGAAACAATGAATATTACAACATTGATATTAGGATGGGGAATCAAGTTCGGTTTTGAGGAAAGCTGGGTGACAGATAAGCTAGATTACAGTTCTTGTGCAAAGCAATAAGGCTGAGATAGAGTAGATGTGGAGAGGATGTTTCGGATCAGATCAGAATCAGAATGCTTTATTGTCATTGCATGTGTCACATACAACGAGATTACTGTGTCTCTCCATTTAAAAGAACTTCAAACATTCACATACTCATACTTTTTACACTCCCTCCCTCCCCAAACCCACCCATGGATTCACATTTACATAAATTAACACTGTCTCCCCCCCCCCCCCCCCCCATAACCCACTCCCTAGACAGAGTTCAGTTCCAAGATTGCTGATGGGTAAAAGCTGTTCTTGAGTCTGGCAGTGCGTGACTTTAGCGACCTGTACCTTTTTCCTGAAGGCAGCAGTGTGAAAAGGTGGTGACAAGGATGTGTAATGTCTTTCACGATATTACAGGTCCTGCTGCGGCATCTGGAGTGGTAAATGTCCCCCAGAGGGGGCAGGGGGAGTCCAATGATACCCTGGGCAGTTTTTATCACCCTCTGGAGAGCTGCTCTGTCAGCTGCTGAACAGTTCCCAAACCAGGCAGTTATGCAGTAAGTCAGTATGCTTTCTACCGAACAGCGGTAGAAAGACTCCAGCAGTTTAGCAGACAGATGGGCCTTCCTCAGTGTTCTGAGGAAGTAAAGTCTCTGTTGCGCCTTTTTTACAACTATAGCAGAGTTCACAGACCATTTAAGATCCTCACTGATGTTGATCCCCAGAAATTTAAAACTAGGCACCCTCTCCACCTCCTCGCCCCCTATCTCCAGTGGCCTGAGCTCCGCTCTATGTCGCCTGAAATCAGTGATGATCTCCTTTGTCTTTTTAGTGTTCAGAGAGAGATTGTTGTGAGCACACCACTCAGAAAGTCTGTGCACCTCCTCTCTATAGGCGACCTCGTTCCCATTTGAGATGAGCCCCACCACGGTTGTATCGTCCGCAAATTTTATGATCCTATTTGCGGGGTGATGGGGCAAGCAGTCATGTGTGTATAGGGCGTAGAGGAGCGGACTGAGCACACAGCCCTGCGGTGCTCCTGCTGAGGGTCAGGGATGTGAGGGTCAGGGATGTCGACCGTCTGTGGGGTTCACAGAAAGTCGACCGTAGGGTCCAAGTCGTTGACTGCTGAGGCCAAGGTCTAGCATTTTTGTGATCAGCTTGCGGGTATGTGGCTGCGTTCACTGAGAAAGTCCAATATCCACCGACCTGCAGTTGACTGCTGATCATCCAACTCAGTATCCCAAACCTGCCAAGGATCTAGCATTTTTATAGTAATCAGCTTGCTGGAGTTCCATGATCTCTGTATTAAAAGCTGAGCTGTGACCCTTGTCCTGGATCAACAAAAACAATCTTCATCTAGCCTGACATATGACCCCTCTCAATCTCTCTAGAGAGTATAAACCAAGTCTATCCAGTCTTTCTTCATAAGTGTTCAGTCTGTAACCTTCTCTGCAGCATGGAGGGACAAAACTATAAGCAATACTCCAGTGTTGCACAACTGCAGTGGCATCCTATGTAGATCTATTAGCAGTGTTTATGGCTCCTATAGATCTATTAGCTCATATGCATACTGGTGTGGGTCGAGTGAGGGGGGAGAGATAATTTAAGGTGACCTAGGACCATCAGTGTGAGAGCCTAGGACCAGTGGGCACAAAAAGATATACGTTTAGAAAGGAGATGAGGAATTTCTTTAGCTAGAGGGTGGTGAATCTGTAGAATTCATTGCCACAGGCGGCTACGAAGGCCAAGACATTGGGTATTAATAGGTTCTTGATTAGTAGGGGTGTCAAAGGCTACAGGGAGAAGGCAGAAGAATGGGGTTGGAGGAAATATAGATCAACTATGATCGAATGGAGGAGCAGACTCGATGGACCAAATGTCCTAATTCTGCTATTACATCTTATGATCCAAGTGTGGATGGGTGTTGTGGGAGATCTGACTATTGGAAGTGTCAATGGTTGAAGCACACTGCTGGCTGAGTAATGACCCTAGTTGTCTGAAAGCACAATAGGTTATTAACTAAAACGACATTTAAAACCCAAGATCATTAGGGACATCAGCAAAAAAATACAGGCTTCATAATCAGGTGACAAACCACATTGCCTGTCTGGTAGTGTTCTTTTGCTTGTTTTATGTGATGGATGGGGGGGTTGGGGAAAACTGTTTTTTTAATCTCTTACCTCGTCGGAGGTGTGATTTTCTTTCCCGTGTTATATCTCCGTCTCCATTACGGCGTGGAGTTGGCAGCCTCGGATTTAAAGATCATGGATCTCGCGGTCCCTGGTTAGAGACCGACTTCAGGAGCTCCAACCGTGGGAGCATTGACCGCCTCGACGTGGGTGCTTGGTTCCTTGCAGCCGGAAGCGATCCTAGCAACCAGGCGATCCAGCAGGCCTTGGCGGACTGAGCACGTGTTCAGTGACATGGCCCATTACTGATACAAATGCAGATGCTTTCTAGTGGGGTGCCCTGTGCCTAGTGGTGTGTCTCAGGGTTCTGTGGTGGGCCCGTTACTGTTTGTCATCTACATCAGTGATTTGGATGTCTTGTATGTCTTTGGAGCGTGGGAGGAAACCTGAGCACCTCGGATGAAAACCCACACATTCACAGGGAGAGCGTACAAAATCCATACAGACAGCACCCATAGTCTTGATCGACCCCGGGTCTCTGGCGCTGTAAGGCAGTAGCTCTACCGCTGCACCCCTTGTGTATCAAAGAACGAACCAGAGGACAGCATTTCCTATTTGATGTCGCGTAACATGGGGTGTAGTCAGGGCTTCCATGAGTAAACAATGGTTCAATTTGTTCCAATATCTTTCAATGATGTGATGGAACATCTAAAGTTTGCTTATTTGAGGAAGCTAGTTCCACAAATGCTTCCTCTCTCAAGTCAAAATGTACCCAGCTCTATTGTAATGTGTTGGTGGAGTTCTCTTTTATTCCACCATCAGATTCTGCATTAGATGGGGAATAAATCAGCGCATATTACCCCCATCTCAACAACACATCTTGCTGAATAATGTCGTCTGCTGAATGTCAGGCCGTCTGTGTTTAATTTTGTTTTGTTAATATTATTTAGGTGCCCACTTGATATCCCCAATGACGTGTCTGCCTAGCCTTTCTCAACATCGGAGGAGCATAGGTGAGTGCAGAAGGCCCCCATCACCATCAGGATCGGAAATTGATATTTGGCACTTTGGACTTTTAACATCTAGTCCTGTGTATTTGTAAACTTCAAAACAATATAGAATAGGGTATGGTGCATTTATTTAGAAGCATTCTAGGCAAATGTTCCTATTATCAGGAAATGAGGCACCCCCTTATACTGTGACTAAAGGAGAACAAATGATTACCTTCCAGGCATGATAGATGTATCAAGGTGGTATTTTCAATACTTTTTAAAAAAAAGCCCAGGTGATTCTGGAAATGCTCAGTATCTGTGAAAAGAGGAACATTGGTTTAGTTTAAAGAAACAGCATACAAAACAGTCCCTTTGGCCCATCGTCCATTCATCACCCATTCACACCAGTCCAATGTTATCCCACCAGTTCTCTGTCACTTGTTGATTGCTCTGCCTCTGATATTTGCCTAACTTGACATCAGCATAATTGCAATACTGGCATTGGAAATCTGGTGTCAGAAGTTATTCTGGTGGCCGACCAGAATAACAACAGAAGGTATGAGACGGGTTTAGTTTATTTTGTTTAGTTTAGAGATACAGCGCAGAAACAGGCCCTTCGGCCCACCAAGTCCGCCCCGACCAGCGATCCACACACATTAATACTAAGAAGCTACCTAAAATTGTAGAATTCAAAATTCGTACTGTTGCGTTTAAGGTATCCAAGCGAATATGAGGTGCTATTCCAACAGTTTGTGCATGGTCTCACTTTGGCAATGGAGGAGACCCAGGACAGAGAGTTTAGCATGGGAACTGGAATGGTTCAAGTGTTTAGCAACCGGGCGATCCAGTAGGCCTTGGCGGACTGAGCGCATGTTCAGCGACACGGCCCACTACCGATACAAATACAGATGCTTTCTAGTGGGGACTAGTGGTCCGCCCTGTGCCTAGTGTTGTGCCTCAGGATTCTGTGGTGGGGCATGACTGTTTGTCCTCTATATCAGTGATTTGGATGAGATCGTACATGGCAAGTTTAGCAAGTTTGCAGATGATCCAAAAGAGAGTGGTTTTGCAGATAATGAAAATGGTTGTGGAAAAATTGCAGCAGGATCTGGATCGATTGACCAGGTGGGCTGAGGAATGGTTGATGGAATTTTATACAGTGAAGTGTGAGTTGCTGCATTTTTGGGACATCTAACATGGGCAGGACCTACACAGTGAATAGTAGGACTCTGGGGAGTGGTGTAGAGCATAAGCAAACTAGGAGTGCAGGTGCATGGTTCCTTGAAGTTGGAGTCACGTAGATAGGGTGGTCAAAAAGGCTTTTGGCGCATTGGTCTTCATCAGTCAGAGTATTATATAGAAGTTAGAGGACATGTTACAATTACATAAAATGTTGGTGAGGCCGCATTTAGAGTATTGTGTTCACTTCGGGGCACCATGTTATGGGAAAGATGTTGTCAAGCTGGAAAGGGTACAGAGAGGATTTACAAGGATGTTGCCAGAACTAGAGTGTCTGAGCTATAGGGAGAGGTTGAGTAGGCTGGGACTCTATTCCTTGGAGCGCAGGAGGATGAGGGGTGATTTTATAGAGTTGCATAAAATCATGAGAGGAATAGATCGGGTAGATGCACAGAGTCTCTTGCCCAGAGTAGGGGAATCGAGGACCAGAGGGCATAGGTGAAGGGGTAATATTTAATCTATGGGGTGTGGCGGAGGCACGCAGATATCCAGCCAGGAATAACACGGGACACAAGGTTTGTGCAAGCAATTGATGTTTATTCATTCCTTAGTACAGCTCCCTGCTCGTACCACCTGCTCCTCCCGTCACCGTGACACTTTACTCCTCCCGAGGGTTTGTACTGCGCGCGGCTCACCACCAGGTGCCACCACATGTCCCCACCCCCCCAGTACCAGAGGCACTGAAACGGATGGGAAGCCAAACGAGGCGGCCAGACCTCGTAAATACGTCCCACGCACAAGGGACCCGCCCGGTTTTGAAGAATCCGAGGGAACCCGTGACAGCGGTCGCCCCCGACGACGAAGTTGAGCCACCTGTACTGGCTCGCTCAGGTCCAAATGGGCCGACTTCAGTCGAGCCACACACACAGTTTCTTGCCGGACACCCATGTCCAAAACAAACGTTGTGGGCCCGTGCCGCAGCACCCGAAAGGGACCCTCATATGGGCGCTGCAAGGGCGACCCGTGGGCGTGGCGGCGCAGAAAGACGTAAGGACTGTCCGCGGGCACCGGCACCACATGGAATGAATAGAATAATAATAGAATAATAGAATAGAATAGTTTCTTTATTGTCATTGTAACATGGGCCATGTACAACGAAATTTAAAATGTCAGCCAGTCAGTGCAGCATTCAAACATTTCTAAAGCTAACGAAACATCCACGGTAAAATAATAAAGATAAGCAAATAAATAAATATCACAGACAAAGCACGCATACACACCCAACCCTCCATCCTTCTGTCGATTTCACCGTTACCACAGTCCCTTAGTCTGTATCGCCCCTGCGTTCCTTGGCGGCTACATTTAGTGCTTTTATAGCAGTGGGGTAAAAACTGTTTTTTAGTCTATTTGTCCTTGTCCTTGTGGATCTGTACCGTCTGCCTGACGGCAACAGTTCAAACAGGGAGTGTCCGGGGTGGGAAATGTCCTTTATGATATTCTGGGATTTTTTGGTGCAGCGGGAACTGTGTAAGTCATCCAAGGTAAGGAGAGGGCAGCCGACAATCCTCTGGGCGTTGTCAATGGCCCTCTGGAGCGCTTTCCTCTGAGCCGCTGTGCAGCTGGTGTACCACACGCATACACAGTATGCCACAGAATGGGGCCACCCCATGACCAAACGTTGGGACGGGAGACAGGGCGCTGACCCTCTCCCGCAAGTGCACCAACACAGATGACGGCAGATCCCGGGACCCAACAGCGGCCGGGATAAATTCCCCGGGAATGGTGAGTGGATCTCCATAAGCCAACTCTGCCAAGGATGATGACAAATCCTCTTTCTCGGCGGTCGGAATTCCTAGCAGGACCCACGGCAACATGTCCATCCAGTCAGTGCCCGCGAGGCCTTCAAGGCGTCTTTGAGATGGCGGTGGAACAGCTCCACCAACCCATTCGCCTGGGGATGATACTCTGTCGAATGGTGGAGCTGCGATCCCAGCAGGCGAGCCATTGCGGACCACAGTTCGGATGTGAACTGGGCACCCAGGTCGGAAGTGATGTCCAGCGGCACCCCGAAGCGGGCAATCCAATTGGCCACAAGCGCACGACTGGGCAGAAGTGTCCATGAGCGGGATGGCCTCCGGCCACCGTGTAAAACGGTCCACCACCGTCAGCAGGTGCGAACCACCCCAGGACGGAGGCAGCAGCCCCACGATGTCCACGTGCATGTGGTCGAAGCACCGGCGTGGCACTACTGAACCGGCGCCCGGATATGCCGATGCACCTTTGATGTTTGCACCCGAATGCACGTCCGGGCCCAGCGACCGACTTGCTTCTGCAACCCGTGCCACATGAACCTCGTGGCCACCATCGCCACCATGGTCCGGATAGACGGGTGGGACAACCCATGAATTACGTCAAAAATGTGACGGCGCTAGGCCGCCGGAACAATAGGCCGCGGCTGCCCCGTGGACACTGAGGCGCTGGCACAATAAACAAAGGTGGGCGCAGTGCTCCTTCCGCGAGCGACTCACCACGAGGATGTCATCCAAGTAGATGTATAGCAAGTCGAGCCCACGACCCACGGTGTCCATTAGGCGCTGGAAGGCCTGCGCGGCGTTCATAAGGCCAAAGGGCATCCTCAGGAACTCGAACAACCCGAACGGGGTGATTATTGCCGTCTTTGGGACATCCTCCGGTCGCACAGTGATCTAGTTGTATCTCGGGACTAAGTCTATCTTCGAAAATAACTTAGCCCCGGCCAGATGGGGGATGGGGTAACGATCGGCGATAGTGGCCTCATTAAGGCGGCGGTAGTCACCACAAGGCCTCCAGCTCCTGGAGCCCTTTGGCACCATGTGCAGCGGAGTGGCCCATGGGGTGTGGGAGCTTCGGGCAATACCCATGGCCTCCATGCTTTGAAACTCTGCCTTTGCAATCAGGAGTTTGTCGGGGGCCAGCCTGCGGGCGCGGGCATGGAGCGGTGGTCCTGAAGTAAATATATATGGTGCAGTACACCATGTTTCGGGCTGGTCGAGTCCCACTTTGGGGTCATAATGTCCGGGAATTAGGCCAGTATTTGGACGTACACATTGTCCACTGTCGCCACTGGTTTGTGGGTTGGCGCGGCAGTTGCAGTAGGGCGCAAGGAGATTGCTTTCAATGTTGAAGCGTGAATGAGGCGTTGCCCCCTCAGTCCGCTAGTAGCGATTGCGCCCGCAGGAAATCCGTGCCCAGCAACGGCTGTGCCACGTCGGCGATAGTGAACGGCCAGGTGAAGTGACACGCGCCAAAGATGAGGGGAATGGTGCGGACGCCAACCGTGCAAATGGGACTGCCGTTGGCAGCAGTAAACGAGGCCCCCTGCTTACCAACACACGTGTCCACTCCGCACGGGGGCAAAACGCTAACTCCCGCCCCCGGTGTCCACCAGGAATCTGAGCCCCGAGCGCTGGTCCCAGGCATACAGACGATGGATCTTGCCAACCACCATGGTGATTCCCAGCGGCTGGCACCGGCATTTTCCGGAAAAGAACACGGCGGGTGGCATTGGCGGGCCACTGAACCCCAGCGCAGGTGGTTGAAGCACCACATTCTTTTATCTGCTTCTTGCAGAGCCTCTAGTGGGCGCAGCCCTAGGCTGTTGCGCCTTCCTGGGTGCTGTGTGCATTTGGTCCAGCGTGCCCACCTCCTGCTGGCTGGTCAGCGCGCGCCGCTAGCTGCAGGGTGTCGTCAAAGCTCGCCCCCGAGAGCAGCAGGCGGATGTCATGCGGCATCTGCTGGATGAAGGTATATTCGAACAGCAGGCATGCCGGTGGCCGACCATGAGCGTAAGCATCTCGTTCATGAGGGCCGAGGGCTTCCGGTCGCCGAGCAGCTCCTTGAGGCCTTCACACATATTCACCGCCGGCGGATTGTCCAGGTACGGCACCACCCAACCGGTCGCTTCCTGGTCGAACGCGCTCACCACGTAGACCGTTATCCCGCGGATATGGAATTGGGACTCGGCCTGCCGGAACCATACCTGCGCTGCAAGGTCCAGAAGGTTGGTAACTTCAAGGTGTTCACTTCGGCCTGGTCGGCGGCAATGCCTCGTTGGATGCTAGCGGGGCGCATTTTCTTTTCCAGAATGACAATATGGACATCGGGGGTCACCACTGTGGTGGGGCATGCAGATGTCCAGCCAGGAATAACACAGGCCACGAGGTTTGAGTGAGCAATCAATGTTTATTCGTTCCTTAGTACAGCTCTCAACTCCTATCACGGGACATGGGCGTTGCACGACCATATATACTCCCCTGGGGAGCCCCGTGACCTGCACCTCCCATCACCGTGACACTTGACTCCTCCCTCCAGAGCCAAGGGTTCGTACTGCACGAGGTTCATCACCCGGTGCTGCCACAGGGATAACTTTTCACACAAAGGGGGGTGGGTGTGTGGAACAAGCTGCCAAAGGAGGTAGTTGAAGCAGGTACTATCACAACGTTTAAGAAACAGTTTGACAAGTACATGGATAGGACAGGTTTGGAGGGATATGGGCCGAACGCAGTCAGGTGGGACTAGTGTAGCTGGAACATGTTGGCCGATGTGGGCAAGTTGGGCCGGAGGGCCTGTTTCCACACTGTATCACTCCATGACTCCATGACTTGTCCAAGCACAACCAAAAAGGGTGCAGGAGTTAGGAGTCCCGGGTATACAAACTTAAAGCACAAGGCATTGGGGGTTCAGTATTGATGTGGATAGAGAACTGGCTGGCAAACAGGAAGCAAAGAGTAGGAGTAAACGGGTCCTTTTCACAATGGCAGGCAGTGACTAGTGGGGTACCCCAAGGCTCAGTACTGGGACCCCAGCTATTTACAATATATATTAATGATCTGGATGAGGGAATTGAAGGCAATATCTCCAAGTTTGAGGATGACACTAAGCTGGGGGGCAGTGTTAGCTGTGAGGAGAATGCTAGGAGACTGCAAGGTGACTTGGATAGGCTGGGTGAGTGGGCAAATGTTTGGCAGATGCAGTATAATGTGGATAAATGTGAGGTTATCCATTTGGTGGCAAAAACGGGAAAGCGGACTATTATCTAAATGTTGGCCGATTGGGAAAGGGGGAGATGCAGCGAGACCTGGGTGTCATGGTACACCAGTCATTGATGGTAGGCATGCAGGTGCAGCAGGCAGTAAAGAAAGCGAATGGTATGTTAGCTTTCATTGCAAAAGGATTTGAGTATAGGAGCAGGGAGGTTCTACTGCAGTTGTACAGGGTCTTGGTGAGACCACACCTGGAGTATTGCGTACAGTTTTGGTCTCCAAATCTGAGGAAGGACATTATTGCCATAGAGGGAGTGCAGAGACGGTTCACCAGACTGATTCCTGGGATGTCAGAACTGTCTTATGAAGAAAGACTGGATAGACTTGGTTTATACTCTCTAGAATTTAGGAGATTGAGAGGGGATCTTATAGAAACGTACAAAATTCTTAAGGGGTTGGACAGGCTAGATGCAGGAAGATTGTTCCCGATGTTGGGGAAGTCCAGGACAAGGGGTCACAGCTTAAGAATAAGGGGGAAATCCTTTAAAACCGAGATGAGAAGCACTTTTTTCACACAGAGAGTGGTGAATCTCTGGAACTCTCTGCCACAGAGGGTAGTTGAGGCCAGTTCATTGGCTATATTTAAGAGGGAGTTTGATGTGGCCCTTGTGGCTAAGGGGATTAGGGGGTATGGAGAGAAGGCAGGTACGCGATACTGAGGGGGATGATCAGCCATGATCATATTGAAGGGCGGTGCAGGCTCGAAGGGCCGAATGGCCTACTTCTGCACCTAATTTCTATGTTTCTATGTGTTGTGTTATTATCTGAGATCCCAAAAGGGACAATGAAATTCTTACTTGCAGCAGCACAACAGCTATGTAAACATAGTACTCAGTAGACATCATGATAAACAACAAAAGGAAGTCCAATATATTAAAAAAAAAACAATATAGTACAAAGACAATAGCAAAGCCTCTCGCCCCTAGAGCAAGCAAGGCAGTTCACTTATTTTCAATTAAACCTGTTCACCAGCAGAGGGGGATAATGTATTAGCTTTAATTTTCCCCACTGCTCATTTTGCAAACCTGATTTGCATGTTATATGTTTTGGCTGTAAAAAAACAAAATATTCAGGAGCCAAAATGATAGTTATCAGGAATCATTGAGGTGGTGTGTCTCTAGGTCAAGTTTAGGTGAAAAGTAAAGCTTCTCTCTCACTGATTCCCAGAAATACATTGGAGGTTAGTTACCTAGATATTATCAGACCATTCAAAGTAGTTGTACAGGAAGGAACTGTAGGTGCTGGTTTAAACCGAAGATAGACACAAAGTGCTGGAGTAACTCAACGGGACAGGCAGCATCTCTGGAGAGAAGGAATGGGTAACGTTTCAGGTTGAGACCCTACCATAGAAACATAGAAAATAGGTGCAGGAGGAGGCCATTCGGCCCCTCGAGCCAGAACCGCCATTCATTGTGATCATGGCTGATCGTCCCCTATCAATAACCCGTGCCTGCCTTCTCCCCATATCCCTTCACTCTACTAGCCCCTAGAGCTCTATCTAACTCTCACTTAAATCCATCCAGTGAATTGGCCTCCACTGCCCTCTGTGGCAGGGAATTCCATAAATTCACAACTCTCTGGGTGAAAACATTTTTTCTCACCTCAGTCTTAAATGACCTCCCCTTTGTTCTAAGACTATGGCCCCTGGTTCTGGACTCGCCCCACATTGGGAACATTTTTCCTGCATCTAGCTTGTCCAGTCCTTTTATAATTTTATATGTTTCTATAAGATACCCCCTCATCCTTCTAAACTCCAGTGAATACAAGCCTAGTCTTTTCAATCTTTCCTCATATGGCAGTCCCGCCATCCCAGGGATCAATCTCGTGAACCTACACTGCACTGCCTCAATCACAAGGATGTCCTTCCTCAAATTAGGAGACCAAAACTGTACACAATACTCCAGATGTGGTCTCACCAAAGTCCTATACAACTACAGAAGAACCTCTTTACTCCTATACTGAAATCCTCTTGTTATGAAGGCCAACATTCCATTAGCTTTCTTCACTGCCTGCTGTACCTGTAAGACAACTTTCAGTGACCGGTGTACAAGGACGCCCAGGTCTCGCTGCACCACCCCCTTACCTAACCTAACCCCATTGAGATAATAATGAGAGAAGGAATGGGTGACGTTTAGGGTTGAGACCCTTCTTCAGACAATCATATTCTGTCTTCACATGAAGTAGAGTAAACAGTACGCAGTAAAGATAAATACAACAAGTGCAAAAACAGCAGAATGGTGCAAGAATGTAGTGCAAAAAAAAAAATAAAATAAATGATGGAATAACTGAATGAGGTAGGGTTTCAGATCAAGGCCCTTCTTCAGACTGATGTTAGGGCAGGTAAAGCATAGAGCATATAGCATGTTAGAGCATAAGGAAATGTAAGGTGTGAAAATAGGACAAAGGGAGTGGAGATCAGGAAAATGTAGAATAGATCATTGTTAGCTGGGAGAAGTTAACAACAAAGCAAACAGAGATAAAATGTAGTCAGAGACAGTAAGACTTGTCGGAGAACTGGGAAAGAGGAGGGATGTAGATAGTGGGAAAGCAAGGATTACTTGAATTTACTCCTATATATCGGTGAGACCAAGCACAGGCTCGGCAATCATTTTGCTGAATACTTCTGCTCAGTCTGCCTAAATCTACCTGATCCCCCGGTTGCTAAACACTTTAACTCCCCCTCCCATTCCCACACTGACCTTTCTGTCCTGGGCCTCCTCCATTGTCAGAGTGAGGCCCTGTGCAAATTGGAGGAACAGCGTCTCATATTTCGCTTGGGTAGCTTACACCCCAGTGGTATGAACAATGGCCTCTAACTTCAAGTTACCCTTGCTTTTCCACACCCTGTTATGGGAAAGATGTTAAGCTGGAAAGGGTGCAGAGAAGATTTACAAAAATGTTGCCAGGACTTGAGGGCCTGAGCTATAGCGAGAGGTTGAGCAGGCAACGGCTTTATTCCTTGGAGTGTAGGAGGATGAGGGGTGATTTTATAGAGGTGTCAAAAGTTCATGAGAGGAATGGATAGGGTAAATGACAGAGTATTTTACCCAGAGAATGGGAATCAAGAACCAGGGGACATGTGTTTAAGGTGAGGGAGAAAAGGTTTAATAGAAAACTGATACACAAAGGGTGGTAGATATATTGAATGAGTTGCCGGAGGAAATAATTGAGGCAGGTACTATCGCAATCTTTAAGAAGCATCAAGACAGGTGCATGGGTTGAATAGGTTTAGAGCAGTGGTTCCCAACCTTTTTTTGGCCATGCCCCACCTAATCACCTCTAAAATCCCCCCCCCCCCCCCCCCCCCCCATGTGGTGATATATAATTCTTATCATTTAAAAAGTGAACTCCGTTTCAGCTGAAGAAGCTTAAAACGCCAATACCTTGGTTTAAACAAGCTTCAAAAGAACATGGCATCCATGAAAAAGAAAAATGAAATAAACAAAAGACAGTTAAAGTTCTGAGCAAGAAATTACTAAAAAATTGTAAAAAAAAAAAAAAAAACATTAGGTGGTATTAAAAATAATAATAATGATAAATATGATAATAAAAGAGTATTCACAGGTAATAAAGAGAGAGAAAATTTCTATATTAGAATATTGAAATATTGTGGATTGTCTCATACGAAAAGTTAGTGAGACCCTTGTGCTTCATGCCTGCTGCAAAGAGATTTTATATTAGGCACTAATTTAGTCAGCTTCAGTCTCAAATCTCCTCGTTTAGTGATATCCAGTCGATTTATTTTCTTCAGTAGCAAATCATTAACAGCACTAAAGCCACATTCAGCTAAATATGAAGATGGGAACGGTAACCAGTTTTCTTGCAAAGCTGGTAGAATTTGGTATTTAGTTTCTGCCTCATCACAAAGCCATGCCATCGCTTCTTTTATGTTGAATAAAGTTTTAACTGACTCATCATTTTGTATTTCCGAGAGTACTTGCTCATTTTAGCACGAGCAGACAAAGAAATAATTCTCAGAAAATGGATTGCTTTCCCTTGAGAGAAAATGGAGGAAATAGATATTATAAGGGTAACTTAGCAAAAGCTCTTTGAATCGCATTTCTAAATCCAATTCAATAAATAAGGTTCTCCCATGACCTCGCGCGCTTCGTGTGACGTGCATGAAGAGCGATGGTGCGGTGATTATGTAATAACTACACAATAAAGACCTTTTTTACCCCAAAAAAATGATTTACTCAAAATAACATCTGAAACATAAACTACATATGTTTGCCTGATGGAAAATCCAAAAAAATAAAAATCGAAAATTTGGACCCAGACCTCAATTGCCCCCCTTAAAAATCAAATTGCCCCCCTGTGGGGCGTACGCCCCACGTTGGGAACCACTGGTTTAGAGGGATATGGACCAAATGCAGGCAGATGGGGCTAGTGTAGACGGGGCATGTAGGTCAGTGTGGGCAAGTTGGGCCGAAGGGCCTGTTCCTTTGCTGTATCACTATGACTTAATAAACCTGAAGCACAATTATTTTCTTTCAAGTTCAAAAGGCTGCTATTTATCTCATCAAACTGTCAAGTCATAGAGTGATACAGTGTGGAAACAGACCCTCCGGTTAAACGGGATGGGAGACTTTATGATGGCAAACAGTAACGGGCCCTGCACCGAAACCTGAGGCACATCACTAGCCACAGGGTATTTTCTATAAGATCACCCTTCAGCCTCCTGCACTCATACACATAAAGTTGGGCGGCCACTGTAGTGTAGCGGTGGAGCTAATGCCTTACAGCGCCAGAGCCCTGGGTTCTGGGTACAATCCTGACAACGGTTGGTTATCTGTACAGAGTTTGTATGTTCTCCCCATGACCGAGTGGGTTTTCTCCAAGGTCTTCAGTTTCCTTCCACACTCCAAAGCCGTACAGGTATGTAGGTTAATTGGCAGTACTGGCGTGAAGGGCCGAATGACCTGCTCCTGCATCTATTTTTCTATGTTTTGATCAATATCACCAACAAATTAACTTGGTCCCTTCACACTAACATGGTGATCGTGAAAGCACATCAGCGTATTTAGTTTCTTAGGCATCTGAGATTCTACATATCCACAAGGATTCTCCCAACCTCTTATGGATGCCCTACAGGACTGGGTGCATCTTTGCCTGGTATGGCATCTGCTTTGTATCTATCTTCGGTTCAAACCAGCATTTGCAGTTCCTTCCTACACATATGATTGTATGCTGGTCTTCTTGTGTATGGCGTGCACAGCCTAAAGTTGTAGATCAATGGTAGACATCCAGGTCAGGAGAGCATCAGTTACTGGGTGGATGGCTTTGATGCCCCCAGGGAAAAGCCTCAGTGGGCAGCCATTCACGATGTGTGGGATGGTCTAGTCTGGTCACAAGCAGGGCTGTCTGTCATCCCCCACTTATGCAGGTGCTGGGCTGTTCTTGTATGGAGGGTGCGGATTCTGTTCAGGGTTAGTCTTTGCTTGCGATGGAGGTCAAAACCCAGTGGTTTCACTGTGGGGTCTGTGATCAACTCTCCGTTGTTGGTGTTGGCATCTTTCCAGGCTCTGCGCCCCTCAGTCTCCGAGTCAAAATCTTCCAGGGATTTAACGGAAGACCAGAAGGGTTTGCGGGACTTCAGGCGCATGTTGAGCAGATTGTTCAAGTCAGCATGGATGGGAAGGTCAGGGTTAGCCTCGATGGTGCACCAATCTTTCAACATCCTCTCCCTTCTGCGTTTGCTGGGAGGGGCGATATGAGAGAGGACTGGGAGCCACTGCAAAGATGTTGACTTAAGTGTCCCTGTGATGACCCACATTGTAGAGTTAATGACAGTGTCGACTTGTTTGGTGAGGCAGCTATTAGCCCAAGCTGTTGAGCAAATCTCATCTGTTGAGTAGTCTAGGGCTAAGTTTGCAATACGGAGGGTGTGTGCATTGGATCCCCCGCTGTTGCCTGCAGGTTTCCTCATGATGTTGACCCTTGCTTTCAATTTATCAGCCACCCTCTTCAGGTGTTCACGAGAGGTGAGGATGTGATCCAGGATGACTCCCAGGTACTTGGGGAATTCTTCATTCTTCACCTGCTTACCACAAAAGGACACTTGGAGCTTTGCATTGGCGAGCCGATTGCTGAGGTGAAAGGCAGTGACAGGTGTCTTAGATGGGTTAGGGCAAAGTCGCCTAGAAGGTGAAGTACTTGCAACCTTCACGTGGTCCACCCTGTTTCGACTTAATACAATCAACCCGACGTGCACAAAAAAAATAGATGTAGTGTTTTGGTGTCACTTTTGACCGTGTACCCTGGTGTTTCTGGCAATAAACTAACATGAATCTAAATCTTTCATTTCAGTGTTTTATATTGCCAGTGGATAACTTACAATTTGAGCATTGTTCTTCTCATTTTCATTCCTCTTTTTTCCACTTACATCACGTCCAGCACTATCTCAGCCAGCAGCGCCACAAATTGTATCATTTAATCTCTTCCCACCTCCTTCTCGTGATTTCTCAATTCTGATACAAGATCATCATTCACAGGAATATTAAAACATTTAAAAAAAATAGCAGAGAGCTGTGGACACAGCCCAGACCATCACACAAACCAACCTCCCTTCCATTGAATCCATCTTTAGTCTAGTTTAATTTAGTTTATTGTCACGTATACCGAGGTACAGTGAAAAGCTTTTTTGTCACGTGCTATCCAGTCAGCAGAAGGTTTACAACCAAGCCGTCCACAGTGTACAGATACACAAGATACACGAGATAGAGAATAACGTTTAGTGCAAGATGAAGTCCAGTAAAGTCCATTTAAAGATAGTCCGAGGGTCTCCAATGAGGTAGATGGTAGTTCAAGGCCATTCTCTAGTTGGTGATAAGATGGTCCATTTGCCTGATATCAGCTGGGTAGAAATTGGCTCTGAACCTGCAGGTGCATTTTCACACTTCTGTACCTCTTACCTGATGGGAGAGGGGAGAAGAGGGAGTGGCCGGGGTGTGACTCGTCCTTGATTACGTTGCTGGTCCTTGATTATGCTGGACATTGACGCTTCTGCTATGGGGCCATTATGCTGGTGGGGTGGCGTATGTACGTATACCCATGTACCTGTCTAAATGTTTCTTAAACGTTGCAATGGTACCTGCCTCAACTACCCCCTCCAGCAGCTCGTTCCATGCACCCCTCAGATTCTTATCAAATCGTTCATCACTCACTTTAAAATTGTAAGGTTTACAATTTAGATAATATTTTTATTTTATACTTTTCCTTTCTGCATGAATAATTTCACTTTTTATCCCGTATTGTACTCCATTTGCCAGGGGGCGGGAAGCGGCAAGATGAAAGGAAGAGGCGGAGCCAGTGGGCTGAGGGAGAGCTGAGAAGGGGAGGAGAAAGCAGGGACTACCTGAAATTGGAGAAGTCAATGTTCACACCGCTGGGGTGCAAACTGCCCAAGCGAAATATGAGGTGCACCTCCTCCAATTTACAGTGGTCCTCACTCTGGCCATGGAGGAGGCCAAGGACAGAAAGGTCGGATTCGGAATGGGAGGAGGAGTTGAAGTGCTGAGGCACCGGGAGATCAGGTTGGTTATTGGTTTATACCATGTCCTTGTTTTCTGTTATCCATGTAATTGTCTATCCATGTCCATAAGTTACATCCTAAGCTTTCTTTGCACAATATTCTTTGATGCAACTTATCAATTGCCTCTGGAAATCCAACATCCACTTGTTCCGCTTTACCTGAAGCACATGTTTCTAATAGACTCAGAGCAATTCATGGAGTCATACAGTGTGGAAACAGGCCCTACGGCTCAACTTGCCCACCTGCTTGCTTTTGGCCTACACCCCTCAAATCATGTCCTATCCACGTACCTGGCCAAATGTTTTTTATTCAAAACTTCTTCAAATGATTACAATAAATTGGTCTCCCTTTCACAAAGTCATATTAACTATCTTTGAATTTTTCTGTACCCTGCCCTAACATCCTTAATAAAACCTTCAACTATTTTCTCCATAACAATTTTTAAGCTAAATGGCCTATAGTTTCCCACTTTCACCTTTAATCTAGACAGCACCCTGGTACACCACGCTCTTCAATGTCTCCATCCTTCCTGTGACCAGAACTGCAAACAATACTCCAAATGTGGCCAAACAAAAGATTCGCCAGTTTTGTGTGCAGTTTTGGTCCCCTAATTTGAGGAAGAACATTCTTGCTATTGAGGGAGTGCAGCGTAGGTTCATGAGGTTAATTCCCGGGATGCGGGACTGTCATATGCTGAGAGAATGGAGCAGCTGGGCTTGTATACTCTGGAGTTTAGAAGGCTGAGAGGGAATCTGATTGAAACATATAAGATTATTAAGGGTTTGGACACGTTAGAAGCAGGAAACATGTTCCCGATGTTGGGGGAAGTCCAGAACCAGGGGCCATAGTTTAGGAATAAGGGGTAAGCCATTTAGAACGGAGGTGAGGAAACACTTTTTCTCACAGAGAGTTGTTGAGTCTGTGGAATTCTCTGCCTCTGTAACGGGTATAGCTTGGACCCAATAGCAGCACAGAGTAGAAACACAGGAATGGGTACACCGTACTCACACAGAGGCTCAGGATTGAGCGAGGGTTCCGAAGAGGGGCAGGCAGGAGACGTAGTCGGGGTAGCGGAATGTCCAGTAACCAGGAGATCCAACACACGATGCAAACAAACCAGCGAGGGACAGACGAAAGGAGAGTCGAAGCCAGGCTGGTAGTCGAGGAGCCGTTGCAGGGATACACCAAACAGCCCAGGAGAGAGGCAGACAGAAACCAGGAGGTACGGGACGAAGGCCGTGGTCGGGAACAGAAGGCTGAGGTGACATCCGGGAAGACGACAGGACAGAATGGTCAGGGGCAGGCAGGTTCAAATCCGTGTAGGCAGTCGGGAAATCGCTGAATAGTCTTGCATGAATGCTGAGACAATCTGGCACTGTGTGAACGGTGAGGAGAGTCTATATACCGGGTTAATAGGTGATCAGAGGCAACTGAGTGCAACAGGTGAGGAGAGTTGGGCTGATGAGAGGGGAGTGGCAAGCAGGCAGGTGAGGAGAAGGAGGGACCGGTGGAAAAGTACCGGGAGGTGAAGTGGATGAGAATGAGGCGAGGGCAGACTGTGACAGCCTCAGAGGGCGGTGGAGGCCGATTCTCTGGATACTTTCAAGAGAGAACAAGATAGAGCTCTTAAAGATAGTGGAGTCAGGGGATATGGGGAGAAGGCAGGAACGGGGTACTGTTTGGGGATGATCAGCCATGATCACATTGAATGGCGGTGCTGGCTCAAAGGGCCGAATGGCCTACTCCTGCCCCTATTGTCTATTGTTTAAAAAGCTGTAACATGACTGTCTGGCCCTGAATGATGAAGACAAGCAACCACATTTGCTTTCTTCATCCTCAGTCTGCGGAAGGGTCTCGACCCAAAACGTCACCCATTCCTTCTCTCCAGAGATGCTCCATGTCCCGCTGAGTTACTCCAGCATTTTGTGCCTATTTGGTGTGTAAACCAGCATCATCAGTTCATTTCTTCACATCTTTACCACTCTTTATACTTGTGTTACTACTTTCAGGTATTTACAGCTTGATGCTTGTCATAAAGTCTTTTAAAAAACAATAATAATTCAGGGATATCTGGATCTGTTTGTTCTTAGTCTCTCGAAGGATTGTGTTCTCAACTGTACCCGAACAATCTCTTCCTTAAATGCAGTCTTATGTTCTGGTGCTGTTTTGCTCACATCTCTCTCCCTCCCTCTCCTTTCCCCTACCATCAGTCACTCCCTCCATAACTCCTCTCGCCTCCTTACCCCTTCCTATCCCTCTATCCCTCACTCCTCAACTCCCCCTATCCCCCTATCCCTCCTCACCTCCCCCACCACCCCTCCTCTCCCTCTATTCGCCCTCCTCCCCCATTCTCCCTTCTAACCTCCTCCCTCTTCTTTCCCCTCTCCTCCTCCCCTCCCCCAATCCCTCCCTCACCTCTCCTAGCCCCCATCCTCCCCCATTCCCCCTCCTTCCCTTCACCTCTCCCATCCGTATCCCTCTCCTATCCTTCTATCCCCCATCCTCCCCCACTCTCCCTCCTCATCTCCCTATTTCCCCCCCCCCTCCCTTCCCTCTCACTCCCTACCCCCTCCTCTCCCTCAAGCCCCCCACTCTCCCTCCTCACCTCCCCAGGATCTCAAGGTTGCCACTCCTCTGACCGGAGGTTGCCTTGACCGGAAGCCGCATCGACCGGAAGCCGCACGAGGCAGAGGCGGGCGCTGACGGTGACTGACAGTGGACATGGCCAATCAGTGCGGCGATGGTGCAGGAAGGGGCATCGCTGTCCCGGCGCTGACTGACAGGAGGTGAGACCAATTTGCGCATGCGCGGTTTTAAAGATATTTGAACCTTAATAACTTTTAAAATATACCACCGAACGGAACAAAAATTGTTGCACTTGCAGCACAGGAGAATGGTGAAAATGTAAAAACAACGCAAACCGGTAGATAACAAGATGAGAGTTTTAGTTATGTACCCAATGTACCAGTCACACGGGAGGCCTGGCCTCCAACACAACCCATTTCCCAACTCAATATTCCACCACTCACCCGTTTCCTCAATGCAACCCATGCCCCCAATGCAATATTCCACCACTCACCCACACACCCTGGGGGAGTGGGTGTGTGTTGGCAGGGGGAGGGGTGTATGGGCGGGGGGAGGGGTGTGTGGGCGGGGGAGGGGTGTGGGCGGGGGGGGGGGTGTGGGGCGGGGGGAGGGGGTGTATGGGCGGGGGGAGGGGGTGTGTGGGCGGGGGGAGGGGTGTGGAGGTGGTGGCTGGAGTTGGCAGTGTGATGGGCACTCACAATGGGTACAGCTCGCTGGTCGTTCTCCTCCACCGGGATCAGAGTCTCCGCTTTCTGTTTGGTGACATCGGCGACATCTCTGACTCCGCATACTGTTTTTTGCGCAAATAGAAAAACTGCGCAAACTGGAAGATAACAAGATCAGAGTTTTAGATATAGACGGAAGGACGGCAGACAGACAGACAGACAGACAGACAAACAGACGTCATTGAAACAAATGTGAAGCCCACGCGGTCACAGGTAGAATGTGCAAACTCCGTGCAGACAACACCCGTAGTCAGGATTGAACCTGGGTCTCTGGCGCTGCAAGGCAACAACTCTACTGCTGCACCACTGTGTCACCCTTCTGAAAGCGATGAGTCGGCCTTAGTAAACCATTTGCACAGTGGATGCAAAGTTTAGTAGTGTTTACAACCAGTGAAATGAATGGGCAGAGTCAGCACCACAGTGTGACCATAAAACAGGAGCAGCATCTGGGCACGGCACACTTCCTGGTTACGATTTAATTCTGGGTAGGTGTTTTAGTTAAACTTTAAGATGCTTTCAGGAAAGCCACATGAAAACTGAAATTGGAGAAATAAGGTTAATCATATGGCCTGGGTAGAGTGGATGTGGAGAGGACGTTTCACTAGTGGGAGAATCTAGGGCCAGAGGACGTAGCCACAGAATAAAAGGATGTACCTTTAGAAAGGAGATGAGGAGGAGTTTCTTTAGTTGTGGTGAATCTGTGGAATTAATTGTCACAGTTGGCTGTGGAGGTCAAGTCAATGGATATTTTTAAGGTGGAGATTGACAGATTCTTGATTGGTACGGGTGTCAGGGATTATGGGGAGATGGCAGGAGAATGGAGGGAGAGATAGATCAGCCATGATTGAATAGTGGAGTAGACTTGATGGGCCGAATGGTCCAATTCTGCTCCTGCTCCTAGGGCAGCACGGTGACATTGGGGTAGAGTTGCTGCCTTACAAGCGCCAGAGACAGGGTTCGATCCTGACCACGGGTGCTGTCTGTAAGGAATTTGTACGTTCTCCCCATGACCTGAGTGGGTTTTCTCTGGTATCTCCGGTTTCTCTCACACTCCAAAGATGTACAGGTTTGTAACTTGGTATAATTGTAAGTTGTCCCGAATGCGTAGGATAGTGCTGGTGTACATCATGATCGCTGGTTGGCACGGTCTCAGTGGGCCGAAGGGCCTGTTTCCACACTGTATCTCTAAACTAAACTGAGGACATGAACTTATGAACGTTTATGTAGCATTGGCTATGAGAACTGGTAATTCTCTCTCAGCCCCAGCCCTGTGGAATATTAGGTGCAACACACTGTGAGGTCTCTGCACCTGGAGTGCATGCTTGGCACCAAGGCCTCTCAGCAACCTTGGCCCTGGCCAGTGTAACTACACTTAGAAACATAGAAACATAGAAATTAGGTGCAGGAGTAGGCCATTCGGCCCTTCGAGCCTGCAACGCCATTCAATATGATCATGGCTGATCATCCAACTCAGTATCCCGTACCTGCCTTCTCTCCATACCCCCTGATCCCCTTAGCCACAAGGGCCACATCTAACTCCCTCTTAAATATAGCCAATGAACTGGCCTCAACTACCCTCTGCGGCAGAGAGTTCCAGAGATTCACCACTCTCTGTGTGAACAAAGTTCTTCTCATCTCGGTTTTAAAAGATTTCCCCCTTATCCTTAAGCTGTGACCCCTTGTTCTGGACTTCCCCAACATCGGGAACAATCTTCCTGCATCTAGCCTGTCCAACCCCTTAAGAATTTTGTAAGTTTCTATGAGATCCCCTCTCAATCTCCTAAATTCTAGAGAGTATAAACCAAGTCTATCCAGTAGACTTAGTTGCTTCCGTTCAAGATTCAGGAAGCAGTGAAAGATCCACGCCAGGTTATCCGTGAGTTGGACTTTAAACATGGCTGTGACCCAGTGTGCCTGATATTTAGCCAGATCTGCAAGATTACCCTGTCTGAGGAAGGGTCTCTCCAGAGATGCTGCCTGTCCCGCTGAGTTACTCCAGCATTTTGTGTCTATTCCATGTACATATTGTCATCCTGATGGCAGATCGAGTTCAAATGGTAGTCTGGGTCTGGTAGAATTGGTAGGTTTAGGAAATGAATTTTAGTTTAGTTTAGTTTAGAGATACAGAGCGGAAACAAGCCCTTCAGCCCACTGAGTCCACACCGACCAGCGATCCCCACACACTAATACTAGTTCCAAACACATTTGGGACAATTTACATTATACCAAGCCAATTAGCCTACAATCCTGTATGTCTTTGGAATGTTGGAGGAAACCGGAGCATCTCGGAGAAAACCCACGGGGAGAACATACAAACGCCATACAGACAGTACCCGTAGTCAGGATCGAACCCATGTCTCTGGTGTTGTAATGGGCCTGTCCCACTTTTTTTCGGCGATTGTCATAGTCGTAGCAGGTCAGTGAAAAACTGGCGACTGGACCCCCCCACGACAATGTCTACAACATCCTCCCACTTAGTCGACGTCAAGCTACGGCAAGCTACCGACAACCGGTGACCCTCTAGGACATCCACCTACAACCGCACCTACGACAACCTATCTCAACCTACAATATAGAGGGAGTACAGAGAAGGTTCACCAGACTGATTCCTGGGATGTCAGGACTTTCATATGAAGAAAGACTGGATAGACTCGGCTTGTACTCGCTAGATTTTAGAAGATTGAGGGGGGATCTTACCGAAACTTACAAAATTCTTAAGGGGTTGGACAGGCTAGATGCAGGAAGATTGTTCCCGATGTTGGGGAAGTCCAGAACAAGGGGTCACAGCTTAAGGATAAGGGGGAAATCTTTTAGGACCGAGATGAGAAAAACATTTTTCACACAGAGAGTGGTGAATCTCTGGAATTCTCTGCCACAGAAGGTAGTTGAGGCCTGTTCATTGGCTATATTTAAGAGTGAGTTAAGTAAGATGTGGCCTTTGTGGCTAGAGGGATCAGGGGGTATGGAGAGAAGGCAGGTACAGGATACTGAGTTGGATGATCAGCCATGATCATATTGAATGGCGGTGCAGGCTCGAAGGGCCGAATGGCCTACTCCTGCACCTATTTTCTATGTTTCTTTGTTTCTATGTCCACCGTTCATGTCTATGTTCAGCGACAACAGCTATGACAAGCAACGACCCTGTCGGTGACAACTGAAGATAACTGAAGACAATTCAGTCGCCGGTACCTGTCGCCGGTTGACATAGGTTGACGTAAGGAGTCACCAATGGAATTAACCGGTCAGCACCGGCGACAACCTACGTCATCCTGGCGACAACCTATGACAAGCCAACTGTCGCCAAAATGTTTTGAACATTTCAAAATCCAGTGGCAACCAGAAAAACGATCCGATTCTGAGGAGACTCCTCACGACCATACAGGCAACACCCCGGCAACCATGTGACCACAGTCTAGTCGCCTAGAAAATGGCCTGTGGGGCAGGGGCAGCAACTCTACCACTGTGCCACCGTGCCCCTGGATTGTATGTCAGGCATAGCAGAAGGAACAGGGCAAACAAGTACAAGCATAATGAGTGATATCACAGGGATGAGGATGTGTTGAACGTGAATCAGATTGACTTAAAGTCATACTGCAACAGGAACAGGGCCGCCAGCACTCGATGTCTATGATGATCATCAAGTACCCATTCATATAAATCCTGCTTTCATAGAGTCAAAGAGCTTCACAGCGCGGCTGTACCATGACATCCCAACTTTCGTACTCAATGCCCCATCTGATAAGGCAAGTCCGCCATATGCCTTCCTCATCACTCTGTCTACCTGTGTTCTCACTTTCGGAGACCAATGCATGTAACCCCATGCCTCACTGCTCTACAACATTCCCCAGGGTCCTGTTATTTAGATTAGGTAAAACTAGTTTACCTTTGCACAGATACAGTGGGCAGAAGAGCCTGTTCCTGTGCTGTGCTGTTTTATGTTCTGCCTTGGCCAAGCACGTTAATGCAATCACAAGTCGAGTTCATTAACGCCTCTCTAACTTTACTTCAGCCGTTTGAGATACATGGCATAAACAGGCCACCAGTCCATGCCGACCAGCAATCACCCTGCACACTAGCACTGTCCTGCACACATGGTCCAATTTACAATTTATAATCATAATTATAATCATAATCATACTTTATTAGCCTGGTGTGTTTTGCAATATACGAGGAATTTGATTTGCCATAGAAGCCAATTAACCTACAAACATGTACGTCTTTAGAGTGTGGGAGGAAACCGGAGAAAACACGCGCATTCACAATCTCCATATAGACAGCACCTGTAGTCAGGATCGAACTTGGTGCTATAAGGCAGCAACTCTACTGCTGAGCCACTGTATCGCTCATAGTCAGAGGTTTGAGGAGATTGGGCTTATCGCCGAGCACTGGTGATCTTACATGGGTGTGTGGTAGAGATATCTATGGCCAAAACAAGGGGGCAGATTATTATCTCAATGGGGTTAGGTTAGGTAAGGGGGAGGTGCAGCGAGACTTGGGTATCCTTGTACACCGGTCACTGAAGGTTGGCGTGCAGGTACAGCAGGCAGTGAAGAAAGCCAATGGAATGTTGGCCTTCATAACAAGAGGATTTCAGTATAGGAGTAAAGAGGTGCTTCTGCAGTTGTATAGGGCTCTGGTGAGATCACATCTGGAGTATTGTGTACAGTTTTGGTCTCCTAATTTGAGGAAGGACATCCTTGTGATTGAGGCAGTGCAGCATAGGTTCACGTGATTGATCCTTGGGATGGCGGGACTGTCATATGAGGAAAGATTGAAAAGACTGGGCTAAAAAAGGCTCCAGAGAGTGGGAACCATTGCTGGGTCCATCGTGGGTGGTGATTCCCCCTGCCATTAAAGGGATCGACAGGAAGACCTTCCTCAAAAAAGCTGTCAATATAATCAAAGTCCCACACCTCCATGGCCATGTTCTCATTTTGCTGCTACCATCGGGAAGAAGACATCGGATACCATGACATCGGAAATCGAAATCCACTTTGGTGGCGAAAACCTCTAAAGTAGATGCCCCCCCCATCTGAATGGTGGATATATTTCTCAGGAAAAAAGGAAATGCAACGAGACCTGGGTGTCATGGTATAAACAGTGCGACGTTGAAAGTAGGCATGCAGGTGCAGCATGTAATGAAGAAAGCGAATGGTATTTTTTATTCATAGCAAAATTATTTGAGTATAGGAGCAGGGAGGTTCTACTGCAGTTGTAGAGGGTCTTGGAGAATGAGGTTACCACAAAAGCTGAGAAGCTCGTACAGTTTTGGTCTCCAAATCTGAGGAAATAGACATTCTTGGTCTGAGAGGGAGTCAGAGAAACGTTCACCAGACTGTATCTCTATGTCCCGGGGTGTCAGGACTTTCATATGAAGAAAGACTGGATAGACTTGGTTTGTACTCACTAGAATTTAGAAGATCGAGGGGGGATCTTATAGAAACTTACAAAATTCTTAAGGGGTTGGACAGGCTAGATGCAGGAAGATTGTTCCCGATGTTGGGGAAGTCCAGAACAAGGGGGTCATAGTTTAAGGATAAGGGGGAAATCTTTTAGGACCGAGATGAGAAAAACATTTTTTACACACAGAGAGTGGTGAATCTCTGGAATTCTCTGCCACAGAAGGTAGTTGAGGCCAGTTCATTGGCTATCTTTAAGAGGGAGTTAGATGTGGCCCTTGTGGCTAAATAGATCAGGGGGTATGGAGAGAAGGCAGGTACAGGATACTGAATTGGATGATCAGCCATGATCATGTTGAATGGCGGTGCAGGCTCGTAGGGCCGAATGGCCTCCTCCTGCACCTATTTTCTATGTTTCTATGTTTCTATGACCTCCAGGTTCAGGAACAGCTTCTCCCCATCAAACATAAGGCCCTTGAAGCACCATGCACAGATTGCACTAATCACTTCAGTTTTTATTACTGTGGTCTGGTTTATTGTATATTTATTTGCTGTGTTATCTATGTTAAATTTGCTGATAAAAGCTGCAAGTAAGAATGCCATTGTTCCATTCCTGGTGCATAAGACCTTTAAACAATTTAGACTTTAGACTTTAGACTTTAGAGATACAGTGTGGAAACGGGCCCTTTGGCCCATCGAGTCCATGCCGACCAGCGCTCACCCCTTACACTAGCACTATCCTACACACAAGGAACAATTTACAATTTACAGAAGCCAATTAACCTAGAATCCTGTACGTCTTTGGAGTGTTGGAGAAAACCGGAGCACCTGAAGAAAACGCAGGTGGTCACAGGGAGAATGCACAGACTCTGTACAGGCAACACCCGTAGTCAGGATCAAACCCAGGTCTCTGGCTCTGTAAGGCAGCAACTCTACCGCTGCATCACCTTTGACACTCTTGACCCTTGACCCAATTCCAGCATTTGATCTGTAATATTCTCCATGTTGATTTGTCTTGGTGTTTCTTAAAAATTGGAGAGTCTCTGCCTCCACCATTTCTTCTTGAATAAAGTTAGCACTTTGCAACCCTTTGGTCATCTGTCACCTCACACATCAAGGATGCAAAAAACCTCTCTCAGAGTCCATCAATCTCCTGCCTTGCCTTCTATGGCAGCCTGGGATATCCTTCACCAGGAATTTATTCACCCTAAACCTGCTAAGACATCCAATATTTCCTTCTTATTAAAAAATCCCATCTCTCTGTTAATCAACACACTCATTCCATCTGCCCTACTTTAGCCTCAAATTCCTCCGTCACCTTATCCTGTCTGTTCCTTCACATGATTCTACAGCATCATTCATCATGTCTACGCATGCTCTGCATGCTGGACTAACTGAGCTTCCGTTCTACATGCAGTTACTTTAAGTTACTTTAAACCTTCCCGCACAGCACCAGCATATCTCCTGGCCAGGATTTTGAAGGGGAAGGCATTGTAAGCATTTCATATCCCAAATCTTATCTCTGAAAGTTATCGTGTTACTGTAATGACTAAAGTCATTCACTGGGATTTTTCAGCAAAATTAGTGGCACTTCCTTGTTGAATTGCAACACAGGAACATAAACCAGCAGTCGATACGGGTGTCAGAGGTTGTGGAGAGAAGGAAGGAGAATGGGGTTAGGAGGGAGGGATAAATCAGCCATGATTGAATGGTGGGGTAAACTTGATGGACCGAATGGCCTAATTCTACTTATTATGATCCATGCACATTCCATACACCCACCACCCTTTGTGTAAAACAATAACCCCTCTGATTCCTATTAAATCTTTCATCTCTCACCTAAAACCCATGATGTCTAGTTCTCGATTCACCTTCTCTGGGCAAAAGCTGTGCTGTTAATTGTTTTCAATTTTTTTAAAGGTATTTGTAATACTTTTTTATTTTTGCATTGGCTTATTGTTGACAGTTTTGACAGTTATCTGTACTGGATCAAATCTTCAGCAAAACACAAAGCATTGGAGGTACTCAGTGGGTCAGGCAGCAATAAACGCCAGCAGCAGTTTGTCCTGAACCATCCACAACGTAGCAATCAATGGGCAAGAACCCACACCAATGGAGGGCTGCCAACATTGGGTGAGAGTTGAGAGTGAGAAATTGCAAGGGAGCGCAGCGACTGATGGGGAGAGGGTGTGGGAAGGGGGTATCCCACCTCCCTTGGTACGGAGCTTTTGCATTTTTCAGCTTGAAATTGTGCAATCTGGTGCAAACTGTAGCAAGTATTTTAACTTACACCTGAATGCAACATTTATGCTTCAAATTGGATTAGGTATGAATAAGGTTTGGCTAAATTACATGGTAGACCAAAATGCTGGAGAAACTCAGTGGGTGAGGCAGCATCTATGGAGCGAAGGAAATAGGCAACATGTCTTCAGACCCATTCCTAATTACATTCCACAGTAGAGCCAGGCTTATAATTCAGATTATAATTCATGCTGTTATGCATATATATAGAGAAATAAAAACATAGAAACAAGGCAAGAGGAGTCAGACTTCCATTACTGTTCTGCACAAATAAATCAAGCAACTTTACCCTTAGACTAAAGAAACAAGACGAAAATAATGCCACATATTTAACCATATATGGTTCAATGAAATTAAGATATATATGTAAATCATATATATGGAAACAGGCCCTTTGGCCCACCAAGTCCACACTGACCAGCAATCTACCATACACCAGTTCTATCCTACACGCCGGGGACAATTTATAGAAGCCAATTAACCTACAAGCCAGCACTTCTTTCGGATGTGTGGAGAAATCCAGAGAAAACCATGTGGTCCTAAGGAGAATGTACAGACAGCACCTGTAGTCAGGATCAAATCTGGGTCTGTGGTGCGCCACCGTATAACCCCATTAAATTATTTTTTCTGTAATATATTTATTATGGTGTCACGTCAATAAAGATGAACACATGATTCTGATTTCTGCCCTTAGTTGGATAACATGCATCTCCAGTCATTGTGTTTTATGGTTGCTTTTCAACCTCTTCAGACTGAAGGTCTCGACCCAAAACATCACCAATACTTTCTCTCCAGAGATGCTGCCTGTCCTGCTGAGTTATTCCAGCTTTTAGTGTCTATCTTCAGTTTAAACCACCATCTGCAGTTCCTTCCTACACTCTTTGTTAAGCGAAACAGGTCCTATTCTCATCGTATTATTCACCTCAACTAAATATTTTCTTCACCTCCGTTACTGCAGAGAATATAATCCCAGTTATCAAATCTTTCTTCAAAGTGAAAAACAAAAATCCAGCCCTGCAATAAATTGCCCCTGGATCCTCTCCAGAGCAATTGCACCCTTTCTACAGTGTGTCATAGTCTTACAGCATGGAAATAGGCCCTTAATCCCAACTTGTCCATGCAGATCAAGATGTCCCCATCTAAACTAGTCCCATTTTTCCACATTTTTCCATATCCCTTTAAACCTTGTGTGTGTTAGGTTGTGTGTGTCAGTGTGTGTGCCAGTGTGTGTGTGTGTGTGTGTAGGTTGTGTGTGTCAGTGTGTGTGCCAGTGTGTGTGTTAGGTTGTGTGTGTGTGTGTGTGTGTGCCAGTGTGTGTGTGTTAAGTGGCGACAACACCCAGAGTGAGCAGAGCCTCGGGGGAGGGGGGGGGGGGTCGGTGCTGGGACCACCGCCGTGTCTCACCCATCACACCATCTGCATGGGAATGTGAATGCGGGTGGGGAAAACTATTCTCATTGGTGAGTGCGGAGTGATGTTATTTATTTATATATATATATATATAAAATTTGAGCGTGAGAACTTCTGTCATCAGCATGAGAGCGTGAGAAGTTTGTCAAATGTGGAGTCTCACGCTCAATGCTCAATGCGTGAGAGTTGGCAACCCTGCCAATGCCTCTAGTTCATTAGAATCTTAGGACGTTTGGAATGTCTCCAACAACCGTCACCAACTTCTACACATGCGCCGTAGAAAGCATTTTATCGGGATGCATCACTACATGGTTTGGGACCAGCTCCCATCCAAGACCGCGAGTAATTGCAGAGAGTTTGGGAAGTAGCCCATGCAAACCAAACCTCCCTTCCATTGACTCCTTCTACACCTCAGCTGCATTGGCAAGGTCACCAGCATAATCAACGAACAGTCACTCTCTCTTCTTCCTTTTTCCGTCAGGAAAGAGGTACAGAAGTTTGAAAATGTACATCTCCAGATTCAGAGACAGTTTCTTCCCAGCTGTTATCGTCCTCTCACCAGCTAGAATGCGATCCTGACCTCCCATCTACCTCATTAGAGACGTTTCAGGTTGCATAGAAACATAGAAAATAGGTGCAGGAGTAGACCATTCGGCCCTTCTAGCCTGCACCACCATTCAATAGGAACATGGCTGATCATCCAACTCAGTATCCTGTACCTGCCTTCTCTCCATACCCCCTGATCTCTTTAGCCACAAGGGCCACATCTAACTCCCTCTTAAATATAGCAAATGAACTGGCCTCAACTGCCTTCTGTGGCAGAGAATTCCACAGATTCACCACTCTCTGTGTGAAAAATGTTTTTCTGATCTCAGTCCTAAAAGACTTCCCCCTTATCCATAAACTGTGACCCCTTGTTCTGGACTTCCTCAACATCGGGAACATTCTTCCTGCATCTAGCCTGTCCAACCCCTTAAGAATGTTGTATGTTTCTATAAGATCTCCCTCAATCTTCTAAATTCTAGCGTGTACAAGCCGAGTATATCCAGTCTATCTTCATATGAAAGTCCTGACATCCCGGGAATCAGTCTGGTGAACCTTCTCTCTACTCCCTCTATGGCAAGAATGTCTTTCCTCAGATTAGGAGATCAAAACTGTACGCAATACTCCAGGTGTGGTCTCACCAAGACCCTGTACAACTGCAGTAGAACCTCCCTGCTCCTATACTCAAATCTTTTTTCTATGAATGCTAACATACCATTCGCTTTCAATTTGCTTCAATATGGGTGTTACAGGTTGTTGGTGATATTGACTCCTAGGAAATGGAGCTTTTCCAACCTATTTTGTCTCTAAATCGGTGCCATCAATACAAACTGGGGTATTGAGACCCTTCTTCAGACTGAAGCTATATTGTTGCCTGCTATCTAGTCAAAGACTATGCATGATTACAATCAAGTCATCCACAGTGTACGGATATAGGGTAAAGGATATATCATTTAGTGCAAGATCTTATTCAAGAAATCAAAGACATCTACAACATTGGAGACCCTTGGATTAACTTTGATCAGACTTTACTGGTCTTTATCTAGCACTAAACACTTCACGTCATTCCCTTTATCATATATCTGCACACTGTTGATGGCACGATTGTAATCCCCTGTGATCTTTCCGCTGACTGGTTAGCATGCAGCAAAAGCTTTTCACTGTACCTCGGTAGATGTGACAATAAACTAAACTCAAAACAACACTTGTCCATTCCTTCCCCTAAGTTTCTCCAACACTTTGTGTTTTGCACAAGATTCCAGCATCTGCCGTTCCTTGTGTCTCTAACTTGGCATCACGTTCAATAGACAATAGACAATAGGTGCAGGAGTAGGCCATTCGGCCCTTCGAGCCAGCACCGCCATTTAATGTGATCATGGCTGATCATCCACAATCAGTACCCCGTTCCTGCCTTCTCCCCATATCCCCTGACTCCGCTATCATTAAGAGCCCTATCTAGCTCTCCCTTGAAAGTGTCCAGAGAACCGGCCTCCTGAGGCAGAGACTTCCACACTCACCACTCTCTGTGTGAAAAAGTGTTTCCTCGTCACCGTTCTAAATGGCCTACCCCTTATTGTTACACGTAAGGTACTGGAAGAGAGAAGGTGGGAGACCATGTGAAAGGGAGGGAAGCATGGAATGCCAACGTCCCCGGGTGGTGTACCTTTTGTAAACAGATTCATCCGCTTAGAAGCTGTTGGGACAGAAGACGTGAGCGGCGGAATGGCTTGCGATGCGAATAGGGCTGTTGAGCCAAAACCAAAAAGGCCTAAGGCAGGCAAGGCCATTGTAGTGGGAGACTCCATCGTGAGAGGTACGGACAGGGGTTTCTGCGGCAACAGACGGGATGCGAGGATGGTGTGCTGCCTTCCCGGTGCCAGGATCCAGGATGTCACGGACAGAGTGCAGAAAATCCTCAAGGGCGAAGGTGAACATCCGGAAGTTGTAGTGCATGTCGGCACAGACGATGTCGGAAAAAAGGGGATGAATATTCTGCAGCGTGACTTTAGAGAGCTCGGACAAAATATTGAAAAACAGGACCTCCAGGGTTGTTATCTCCGGTTTACTTCCAGTTCCCCGTGCTAGAGAGAGCAGGAACAGGGAGATACGGGACCTGAACGTGTGGCTGAGGAACTGGTGCACGGGGCAGGGATTTAGATTCTTAGATCACTGGGATCTGTTTTGGGGTAAGGGGGAACTGTACAAAAGGGACGGATTGCATCTTAACAGGTGTGGGACCAGCATTCTGGCAGGCAGGTTTGCTACTGCTACATGGGTGGCTTTAAACTGAATAAGGGGGTGGGGTGTTGAATGGGATAGTGGAGGATGGAGTTAAAGGGATAGGGTTTCTTAAATGTGTGAGCGTAGAGACCGAGGGGTGTAAAATGAGGGTAGAAGAAATAGGTAGCAAGTTGAAAAGTAAAAGTGGCAGGCAGACAAAACCAGGGCAAAAATCAAAAAGGGCCACTTTTCAACATAATTGTATAAGGGGTAAGAGTGTTGTAAAAACAAGCCTGAAGGCTTTGTGTCTCAATGCAAGGAGCATTCGTAATAAGGTGGATGAGTTGAATGTGCAGATAGCTATTAATGACTATGATATAGTTGGGATCACGGAGACATGGCTCCAGGGTGACCAAGGCTGGGAGCTGAACATCCAGGGATATTCAACATTCAGGAGGGATAGACAGAAAGGAAAAGGAGGTGGGGTAGCGTTGCTGGTTAGAGAGGAGATTAACGCAATAGAAAGGAAGGACATTAGCTTGGAGGATGTGGAATCGGTATGGGTAGAGCTGCGAAACACTAAGGGGCAGAAAACACTGGTGGGTGTTGTGTACAGGCCACCTAACAGTAGTAGTGAAGTTGGAGATGGTATCAAACAGGAAATTAGAAATGCGTGCGACAAAGGCAAAACAGTTATAATGGGTGACTTCAATCTACATATAGATTGGGTGAATCAAATTGGCAGGGGTGCTGAGGAAGAGGATTTCTTGGAATGTATGCGGGATAGTTATCTAAATCAACATGTAGAGGAACCAACGAGAGAGCAGGCTATTTTAGACTGGGTATTGAGTAATGAGGAAGGGTTAGTTAGCAATCTTGTTGTACGTGCCCCCTTGGGCAAGAGTGACCATAATATGGTTGAGTTCTTCATTAGGATGGAGAGTGACATTGTTAATTCAGAAACAATGGTTCTGAACTTAAAGAAAGGTAACTTTGAGGGTATGAGACGTGAATTGGCCAAGATTGACTGGCAATTAATTCTAAAAGGGTTGACGGTGGATATGCAATGGAAGACATTTAAAGACTGCATGGATGAACTACAAAAATTGTTCATCCCAGTTTGGCAAAAGAATAAATCAGGGAAGGTAGTACATCCATGGATAACAAGGGAAATCAGGGATAGTATCAAAGCGAAGGGTATGAGACGTGAATTGGCCAAGATTGACTGGCAATTAATTCTAAAAGGGTTGACGGTGGATATTGACTGGCAATTAATTCTAAAAGGGTTGACGGTGGATATGCAATGGAAGACATTTAAAGACTGCATGGATGAACTACAAAAATTGTTCATCCCAGTTTGGCAAAAGAATAAATCAGGGAAGGTAGTACATCCATGGATAACAAGGGAAATCAGGGATAGTATCAAAGCGAAGGATGATGCGTACAAATTAGCCAGAAAAAGCAGCATACCGGAGGACTGGGAGAAATTCAAAGACCAGCAGAGGAGGACAAAGGGCTTAATTAGGAAAGGAAAAATAGATTATGAAAGAAAACTGGCAGGGAACATAAAAACTGACTGCAAAAGTTTTTATAGATATGTGAAAAGAAAGAGATTAGTTAAAACAAATGTAGGTCCCTTGCAGTCAGAAACAGGTGAGTTGATCATGGGGAACAAGGATATGGCGGACCAATTGAATAACTACTTTGGTTCCGTCTTCACTAAGGAAGACATAAATAATTTGCCGGAAATAGCAGGGGACCGCGGGTCAAAGGAGTTGGACGAATTGAGTGAAATCCAGGTTAGCCGGGAAGTGGTGTTGGGTAAATTGACTGGATTAAAGGCCGATAAATCCCCAGGGCCAGATAGGCTGCATCCCAGAGTACTTAAGGAAGTAGCTCCAGAAATAGTAATAATCTTTCAAAACTCTTTAGATTCTGGAGTAGTTCCTGAAGATTGGCGGGTAGCAAACGTAACCCCACTTTTTAAGAAGGGAGGGAGAGAGAAAATGGGGAATTACAGACCAGTTAGTCTAACATCGGTAGTGGGGAAACTGCTAGAGTCAGTTATTAAAGATGGGATAGCAGCACATTTGGAAAGTGGTGAAATCATTGGACAAAGTCAGCATGGATTTACGAAAGGTAAATCATGTCTTACGAATCTTATAGAATTTTTCGAGGATGTAACTAGTAGAGTGGATAGGGGAGAACCAGTGGATGTGGTGTATCTGGACTTCCAGAAGGCTTTCGACAAGGTCCCACATAAGAGATTAGTATACAAACTTAAAGCACACGGCATTGGGGGTTCAGTATTGATGTGGATAGAGAACTGGCTGGCAAACAGGAAGCAAAGAGTAGGAGTAAACGGGTCCTTTTCACAATGGCAGGCAGTGACTAGTGGGGTACCGCAAGGCTCAGTGCTGGGACCCCAGCTATTTACAATATATATTAATGATCTGGATGAGGGAATTGAAGGCAATATCTCCAAGTTTGCAGATGACACTAAGCTGGGGGGCAGTGTTAGCTGTGAGGAGGATGCTAGGAGACTGCAAGGTGACTTGGATAGGCTGGGTGAGTGGGCAAATGTTTGGCAGATGCAGTATAATGTGGATAAATGTGAGGGTATCCATTTTGGTGGCAAAAACGGGAAAGCAGACTATTATCTAAATGGTGGCCGATTGGGAAAGGGGGAGATGCAGCGAGACCTGGGTGTCATGGTACACCAGTCATTGAAGGTAGGCATGCAGGTGCAGCAGGCAGTAAAGAAAGCGAATGGTATGTTAGCTTTCATTGCAAAAGGATTTGAGTATAGGAGCAGGGAGGTTCTACTGCAGTTGTACAGGGTCTTGGTGAGACCACACCTGGAGTATTGCGTACAGTTTTGGTCTCCAAATCTGAGGAAGGACATTATTGCCATAGAGGGAGTGCAGAGACGGTTCACCAGACTGATTCCTGGGATGTCAGGACTGTCTTATGAAGAAAGACTGGATAGACTTGGTTTATACTCTCTAGAATTTAGGAGATTGAGAGGGGATCTTATAGAAACTTACAAAATTCTTAAGGGGTTGGACAGGCTAGATGCAGGAAGATGGTTCCCGATGTTAGGGAAGTCCAGGACAAGGGGTCACAGCTTAAGGATAAGGGGGAAATCCTTTAAAACCGAGATGAGAAGAACAATTTTCACACAGAGAGTGGTGAATCTCTGGAACTCTCTGCCACAGAGGGTAGTTGAGGCCAGTTCATTGGCTATATTTAAGAGGGAGTTAGATGTGGCCCTTGTGGCTAAGGGGATCAGGGGGTATGGAGCGAAGGCAGGTACGGGATACTGAGTTGGATGATCAGCCATGATCATATTGAATGGCGGTGCAGGCTCGAAGGGCCGAATGGCCTACTCCTGCACCTAATTTCTATGTTTCTATTCTTAAACAGTGTCCCCTGGTTCTGGACTCTCCCAACATCGGGAACATGTTTCCTGCCTCTAGCGTGTCCAAACCCTTAATAATCTTATATGTTTCAATAAGATCTCCTCTCATCCTTCTAAACTCCAGACTTCAGCTCAGACATTGTGTGTCAAAGGGTCTGTTCCTCCTCTGTTCAGTTTAGTTTATTGTCACGTGTACCGAGGTACAGTGAAAAGCTTTTGTTGCCTGCGAACCCAGTCAGCAGAAAGACAATACATGATTACAATCAAGTAATTCGCAGTCCACATAATAAGGGAATAACGTTAGTGCAAGGTAAAACCAGTAAAGTCCAATCCAGTCAGAGGGTCAGCAATGAGGTAGACAGTAGCTGGTGACTACAATTGGTAACAAGTTTGGTAATGATTTTGTCAACCCTTAAATGGAAAAGTGGAAATGCGAGCCAGTTGTTCTTTGATTGAGTTTAACACATTTACTTTGTACTGTGGCACTTTCAGTATTAATACCGGCTGCTGCAACATGTGACCGTCTGAAGTTAGCCGCTGTCCAAAACCCATACCATTGCATTGATCATTGACGTTCCCCGCCTGACCGACAGATCAGTTCCCCACCAAGTACAATAAAACTATATCACGTGGAGCAAAGGCAACCTATTGCCCGAGCGTTTTCTCAGGCGTTGAGACCTGGAGGTGGTGCTTTTTCCGGGGAGCAGCAGGCGACCGAGGAGGAACTGAGAGGAGGTTGTGGGACTGAACAGGACTGGGCAGCCGGGGCAGCGCAGCGGAACACCACCCACCACAAAACAACACATCACAACTCAACACAGCGACCGGGACTGAGTCGAGCAGCGCCAGGGCAGAACAGAACAGCACAGCGCAGCGCAACGCAACGCAACACAACACAACGGGCGAGGCGCTGGTACAGCACAGACTTTGCACCGACCTGCGAGATGAAGGAGTCACGCTTCAGCGAGAACTTCTGGGTGAGAGCCAGCGGGGATCCGGGGGAGAGGGAGCGCTGGGAGGGTGGGTGGCTGTGAGCGGGAGGTATCTGTGGGGCAATGGGGAGTAGAATGAATCGAGGGGCAGAGTGAGTGAGTGAATGAATGAGTGGAGGTGTCTGGTCACCGGAGAGTCGGTGGGAGCCGGGCTGAGCAGCCGCTGCGGGGCAGGGAGGAGAGGGGGAGGGAACTCAATCCAAAAAGTGGTTGGGGAATCAGAGGACAGAGGGGGGGGTAGGGGAGGATGGGTGGGAGGAGGATGGGGGGGGGGGGGGTGGGATAGGATGGAGGAGGGGGGGGGGGGGGATGGGGGCAGAGTAGGATGCGGGAGGTTTGGGGGTTTGGGGTATGTTGGTTGAAGGTTGGGGGATTTGGGGAGTATGGGTTGAAGGAGGATAGGTTGAAGTTGGTGAGGTAGGATAGGATGGGGGGGGGGGGGTAAGATCGGAGAATAGGATGGGGGGGGGGGATGTGGGGACGGTTTGGGGAGGATGGGATGGAGGATGTCAGGATGGGATGGGAAGGAACATGATAGGGTGGGGACAGTGGGAGAGGCTGGATTGGGATGGTGTGTGGCAGGATGGGGAAGGTGAGGACTGGACGGGTGGCAGATCAGGGGCTTTGGTTAGTGACTGTGAGCGCTGGCATCTGGCTACTTGGACCCACAGCTATTGTAGCGTAGTTGTGTGTCTGTATTCTCCAAACCCCCAACCCCTTCCTCACTCCACTGTTGCTGAGTATTTGCAGCATTTTGTGTTTTCACATCATTGTAGCTTCCACTGTGAGCAATGGATAATGGGCCTGCCCCACTGTACGAGCTTTTTTCACACAGAGAGTGGTGAATCTCTGGAACTCTCTGCCACAGAAGGTAGTTGAGGCCAGTTCATTGGCTATATTTAAGAGGGAGTTAGATGTGGCCCTTGTGGCTAAGCAGATCAGGGGGTATGGAGAGAAGGCAGGTACGGGATACTGAGTTGGATGATCAGCCATGATCATATTGAATGGCGGTGCAGGCTCGAAGGGCCGAATGGCCTACTCCTGCACCTAATTTCTATGTTTCTAAAGAGTTCTCCCGAGTTTCCACTGATTCGAACTCGGAGAATTAAGGTAATAGCCGCTCGTAGGTACTCGGGGCTCTTGTGGGCATTTTTTCAACGTTGAAAAATCTTCACAAGTCTTCCCGAGCTTACCGCGTTTCCCGAGTACCTGCCGTTAGCGTTACAGGTCGCTAAGAGACATCCCGAGCTCCGGCGTACCCGCTACGTATATTCTACGTGCTTACCACGAGTTTGATTTGTTTTTAATCGGGGGAGCTCTTGAATTACCTCGTACAGTGGAACAGGCCCTTTAGTTTAAATGACTCTGAAGTATATGAAGCAAATGTGACTGAAGTATGTGACGCTGGTAGAATATTGGCTGTTCAACCATAAACAGCTCTTGAAACGATTGCAAGAGATTCAAACAGCTCAGTGACCCATCAACAGGTGTTAGGTGGGAGAACTTGTATTGAGAATCAGGAAGTGCAAAAATAATTTAAATAAATACTTTTAATGTGTTTCCTTGGGGAATCACAAAAATATTACTGGAAATATTAGAGAACCAAGTGTGTAGAAGAATGAGGAACTGATGGGAAATATGTATTTGATTAAAAAAAATGTACTAGACGTGTTGGTGATCTTAAAACCTGATGACTTGTGTCCCAAAATTTTGATGGAGCTGGCTAGAGAAATAATTACCACTGATTCCTATCTTCCAATATGTTATAGATTGTTCCTGTAGATTGGAGGGTAAATGAGATATCACTGTTTAAGGGTCGAGGGGTGGGAGAAACTGGATGTTTCAGTTGAATGAAATGTGTTGAAATCTGTACTGATCATCCCTGGGTTATGAACGGCCAGCTTATGGACATCTCCACATGCAAACAAGGTCCCATTGTCACATTCAGATGTCTGACAGACAAGAGGGACTAGTTTCCCCTCTGTCTTTACTTTTGGTAACTTCTTTCTTACCAGTCTAGTGATCTTTTGATGTAATTCATTACAATACTATGGAGGTATGTTTACCAGGTTGGGCGAGTTATGCGTATATTCCTACTTGAGGACAACATTGTCTCGTGGATGTTAGGTTGAGGGTTATTAATGTCACGTGTATCAAGGCACAGTGAAAGGCTTTTATTTCCATACTATCCAATCAGATCAGACATACAATACATTAAGGGGTTGGACAGGCTAGATGCAGGAAGATTGTTCCCGATGTTGGGGAAGTCCAGAACTAGGGGTCATATTTTAAGGATAAGAGGGAAGTCTTTTAGGACCGAGATGAGAAAAAACATTTTTTACACAGAGAGTGGTGAATCTGTGGAATTCTCTGCCACAGAAGGTAGTTGAGGCCAGTTCATTGGCTATATTTAAGAGGGAGTTAGGTGTGGCCCTTGTGGCTAAAGGGATCAGGGGGTATGGAGAGAAGGCAGGTACAGGATACTGAGTTGGATGATCAGCCATGATCATATTGAATGGTGGTGCAGGCTCGAAGGGCCGAATGGCCTACTCCTGCACCTATTTTCTATGTTTCTATGTAAAACTATCTGTTAATTGGTTTACAGATTAAGTACAACTTCATCAGGTACTTCACAGCTGATGAGGTACAATAGATAGAGCAAAGGGGAAGATACAGAGTGCAGAATATAGTTCTCAGCATTGTAGTGCATCGGTTCCCTGAACAAAGTATAATGCCCACAATGGGGTAAGGATGAATTGGACCTAGCCTGGCCCATGGAAGGACTGTACAGAAGTCTGACAACAGAGTGAAAGAGGCTGTTCCTGAGTCTGGTGGTGCGCACTCTCAAACTTCTGCATCTTCCAGCTGCAGGAAAAAATGTTCCCGATGCTGGGGGAATCCAGAACCAGGGGTATCACAGTTTAAGAATAAGGGATAGGCCATTTTAGGACTGAGATGAGGAAAAGCTTTTTCACCCAGAGAGTTGTGAATCTGTAGAATTCTCTGCCACTGAAGGCAGTGGAGGCCAATTCACTGGATGTTTTCGAGATGCTGAGTTCGATATAGCTCTTGGGGCTAATGGAATCAAGTGATATGGGGAGAAAGCTGAAATGGGGTACTGATGTTTGGACGATCAGCTATGATCATATTGAATGGCGGTATTAGCTCGAAGGGCCGAATGGCCTACTCCTGCACCTATTTTCTATGTTTCTATTTTTTTGCTGGATGGGAGTAGGGGGGAAGAAGACATCTGTAAAAATAGCCTATCTCCTTCGCTCCATAGATGCTGCTGCACCCGCTGAGTTTCTCCAGCATTTTTGTGTACCTTCTGTAAAAATGGAGCCTGTTTGTGATTAGGCAGGCCCTCTAATGCAGGATGTAATTCTAGGATAACTTGACTAATAGGACTGAACATAGCCAACATGGAAGGGATGTCATGTTTGGAGTTCTTTGAGAGCAGGACAGGTAGAACACGCGGGAGAGCCAAAGCATGCTGTATGGTTGGATTTTCAGCCAACGTGTGCTGGTGTTCAGGTTCATGAAGGCCAATGCTGAGGTGCAGCAAGTGATTAGGAAGGCAAATGATGTGTTTGCCTTTATTGCGAGAGAATTTGCATTCATGAATAAATATGTTTTATTACAATTGCACAGGGCCATAGTGAGACCATACCTTGAGTATCGTGTGCAATTCTTCGATGGTGCTTTATTTCTCCCATATGCAACTGCACAGCGGAATTCCTTTTCCATATAATACACATGCGGGCACCGCTGTTTGTGGCGCCATTATTCAAAGTCCGGTCGGCCCACGCGCTCCATGTACCGGAGCAGATCCCGCAAACCGTCGTCCCTCGCCTCTCCTGGCCCGGCCATCTTTGGGTCCCGGGGATGCCTTCTGCAGCGGGCGCTGGAGGCATTACCTTGGTTCACCTTGGTCCTACAAACCCTTGCACCTCGCCTTCGACACCTCCTGCTCCTCTCCACGTCCGGCCATCGCCAACTCGTTTCCCCTCCTCCGTGCACCCATCTCCCATCCCACAGTCCCCCATTTCCCTTTAATCGCCCTTGTCCCCTTCTACATAGTTTTTGTTTCTTTACCAAACAAAAGATATATTTACCACAGTGGAAATGCATGAAAGGATGCGTGCCAGCTCCAGTGATAGTCGCGGAGAGAACGAGTAGATTAGGCCTGTATTCTCTTGTCTAAAAGGCCGGGAGGTCACTTCTTCAGAACTTGCAAAATCTTTACATGGCTTGATAGCTGGATGCAGGGCGGATGCCAAGAGCTCGAGGTCAGAGTGTCTGAGTCGTTCGTAAGCCACTAAAATGGAGAGAAATGTCTCCATGCGGAAGATGGGAACTTCTCTATCTCCTAGGGCTATGCAGGCTCAATCATTGTATTAATTCATAACTGAAAGTGATTACAAAGCACATTAGGAGATCTGAGGATAGTGGTTGAAAAGGGAGTTGTAGATGATAAGCCATGGTCCTGGTGAAAGACAAAGGGCTGGATGGCTTCCTCTTTCTCCCTTTTTTAATATTCATTGCTGCAGATTTTTTGATTTTGCAAGATGCAAATATGCATCGACTTGTAGTATGGCTCTGGAGGGGAAAACTGTGTCATGAAGTCAGTCATACAGTGTGGAAACAGGTCCTTTGGCCTGAATTGCCCATGCTGACCAACATGCCCCATCTACCCTAGCCCCACCTGCCTGCATTTGGCCCATTGCCCTCTAAACCTTTCCTATCCACGTACCTGTCCAAATGTTTCTTAAAGGTAGCGATAGTACCTGCTGTGGTGTAAAGAGCAATAAAAGGGCATGATGGTCCTAAATTGAAGGAACAACGGTGTCCTCTTGTCCTGTGAATTGTGTTTCATTGCTTCTCTTGTCACCTGTGCATTATAATCTACTAGACCAAGCGCGGACCCGTTGGGTCCCCGTCCCCAACGTAATATTCCACCACTCACCCATAGCTCCCCAACTGTGCAGGAGCAGCTGACGGGTTCCCGTTGTGATGCCACGGCAACCCTCCCCCAACTGCGCAGGCGCAGGCGGAAAGTGGGAGCGTGACTGCCACGTTTATTAAAGTTTAAAAAGTCAATAACTTTTTAAAATATAACATCAATCTGAACAAAACTTGATACTGCACACCGCAGGGCAATGGTGAGTAAGGTGGGCCTAAAATTGTCACGCTGTTGTGTACCTTTTTGGCTGGATTTCGGGAACAAGCAAACAAACGGACAACCAAAAACAAACAAACAAACAAAATGAGAGTTTTAGTAATAGATAGATAGATAAATAGATAGATGAAACTGTTCTAAAACCAGGTGCCTTCCTGGATTCACTCAGATTCCAAGGATGAATGTTGAAAATATTCTGCTGTGTTCCTCAAATTAGACAAAGACAATGTTGAGATTTGCAACTTGGGAGCAGTTCCACACAGTGTGAAATTAATGTTAGAAGAATGTGTGTCACAAGAGAGGCAGAACAGCTACCCACAGAGCAGCTTCACAAACTAATGCTGCCTTATGGGAGTGAACTACCATATTTTCTCTTCCTCTTGCCTCTGTTGATGCTTCTAGATTATGAAATGGATTGTTTTCTAGTCAGTGCTACCTCAAGGAGCCTCCACAATGTGACCTCCACCAGCTTCTGGCCAGTAAAATGGAGGCACAAGGAACTGCAGTTGCTGGATTCTTGAGCAAACCACACACTGCTGGAGTCAATCAGCAGGTCAGGCAGCATCTGCGGAGGGAATGAATAGATAACATTTTGGGTCAGGGCCCTTCTTGAGACTGATGAAATCAATCTGAAAAAGGGTCCCGACCCAAAATGTTGCCTGTCCATTTCCTCTACAGATGCTGCCAGCACTTGTGTTTTGCACTTCTGGCCAGAGCAGCTATGGGTCATGTCCAATTATAATGCAAATCCTCTAAATACCAGCAGTGGTGGAGTTGCTGCCCCACTGTGACTGAGACCCGGGTTCGATCCTGGCTACGGGTGCTTGTTTGTACATTCTACCCATGACTTGCGTGGATTTCCACCTGAATCTCTGGTTTCCTCCCACACTTCAAAAACCTGCAGGTTTGTAGGTTATTTGGCTTGTAAATTGTAAATTTGATTGTAAATCGTCCCTAGTGTGTGTAGGATAATGTTAGTGTGTGGGGACCACTGGTCGGTGTGGACTCGGTGGGCCGAAGGGCTTGTAATCACGCTGTATCTGTAAACTAAACTCTATTTTGTGAGCAGTATCTTCCTCTGGCATGTGTAGTTGCAAGTTTCACTCTTCCATTCACCACCTACCACTCTTATGCCAATTTAAGGATAAGGGGGAAATCTTTTAGGACCGAGATGAGAAAAACATTTTTCACACAGAGAGTGGTGAATCTCTGGAACTCTCTGCCACAGAAGGTAGTTGAGGATAGTTCATTGGCTATATTTAAGAGGGAGTTAGATGTGGCCCTTATGGCTAATGGGATCAGGGGGGTATGGAGAGAAGGCAGGTACAGGATACTGAGTTGGATGATCAGCCATGATCATATTGAATGGCGGTGCAGGCTCGAAGGGCTGAATGGCCTACTCCTGCACATATTGTCTATGTTTCTATGTTTCCATGATTTGGGAGAAACCATGCCTCTGAATCTTTGGGAGAAGTGAAACTTAAAGCATTAACTGGTAAAGTTGTAGCCAGATCACAAAACAATACGATGGAACTTTATTTATCGCAGGAGGGAAATTGATCTGCCAACTGTCATGTAACACAAGATACATGAAACATGAAATTAAAGTGACGAGTGGAAGATTGGGAGGGGGTGGGCGGAGGAGAGGAGCCAGTCTACCGCATGACAGAAGGGGGAGGCGTTGTACAGTTTGATAGCCATAGGGAAAACGATATGCTGTGATGTTCTGTGCTGCATCTTGGTGGAACCATCCTGTTGCTGAAGGTGCTCCTCCGGTTACCCGGTGTGTCATCGCCGACTTGCCTCTGATGTTCTGATATTTCTCTTCATTTACCACATGCGCGAACTTGCTCTACAGAAGTTGGCCGCTGCACTTTCTACATTACAACTCTGACGACACCTTAACATACTTCATTGCTTGTAAAGTGTGTTAGGATATCCTAAGGCCTTGAAACTAATATATGACTGTAATGTTGAAGAATTCCTCTGGGTCTAGTCTAGGCCTGCAGTATTAACTGGCTATGATTACACCTTCACGATGATTTGAGTTTGGAGAAATAAATTAATTGTGGAAGGAGGATGAATGAATCATCTAAGGCAGCACATGCCCCGAAACATATCTATTAACCACAATGTGCCAAGAGATGGTCTCAGGTCAAATAGAGTTTGTTATCTTATGCAAAAGTACATGAGGTGCTGGTCACAGACGCATAGACTCGGAAAACTCACAAAAAATATTATAAGCAAATTACACACAAAGTGCTGCAAGACGGTAAAAGGTGCAAAATATAATTGGAGAAAAATAACACATCCATGTTAATGCAAGAGGTGGGTTAGAGTGTTCTTTGTCCATGTAAGATCAGAGTTGTGTGAATCGGTTCAATACTTTGATAGAGTTGTCGGATACTATCTGCTTCTGGGGTAGACACAAAATGCAGGAGTAACTCAGCGGGTGAGGCAGCATCTCCTGAGAGAAGGAATGGGCGATGTTTCGTGTCGAGATCCGAAATGTTGCCCATTCCTTCTCTCCAGAGATGCTGCCTCACCCGCTGAGTTACTCCTGCATTTTGTGTCTACCTTCGATTTAAACCAGCATCTGCAGTTCTTTCTTGCACTATTTGCTTCTGACTGTGGGACTTTCCTGGACTTCAGCTTGCACTAATTGTTATATCCTTTATCCCATATCTGTAGTGGAATCGATTGTCTATTAAGGCAGGAACGGGGTACTGATTGGGGATGATCAGCCATGATCACATTGAATGGCGGTGCTGGCTCAAAGGGCCGAGTGGCCTACTCCTGCACCTATTGTCTATTGACTCCAGTAGTAGGGTTTGCAACAGAGAATCATCGTGGTGTACAGCAGTCACACCTCAGTCCCCTCGAACCCTCTACCCATCCCATCGTGTTGCGTCTGATTCACCTGAAGCTCACGTGCTTTAATCCAGTGGACGAATAAACTGCAAGAGAGGAGCTTTTTTAAACATCTGAATAGTTTGGTTATTTGTGGTTGAAGCATTGCCAAGCATTCCTTTAGTTCATTCAATAAAGGCAATCTGTTTCTAGAAGATAAGATATAGAGGACACAGGATTTTCTCTTAATGTTTAGTTTAAGTTTATTGTCACATGTAAAACAGTAAAAGACCTTTGTTGCGGGCTAATCAGTCAGCGGAAAGACAATACATGATACAATTGAGCCATTTACAGCCACTCATTGGATGATCAGCCATGATCATATTGAATGGCGGTGCAGGCTCGAAGGGCCGAATGGCCTACTCCTGCATCTAATTTCTATGTTTCTATGTTTCTATAGAGAGATTTAAGAGTAGAGCGATTGGAATGATGTATTCAAGAGAGACTTAGATTTAGCTCATGGGGCTAACGGAATCGAGGGGTATGGGGAGAAAGCAGGAATGGGGTACTGATTTTGGATGATCAGCCATGATCGTATTGAATGGCGGTGCTGGCTCGAGGGGCCTATTCCTGCACCTATTTTCTATGTTTCTATGTAATGCGTGATCGCAAAACATCTGTGAATCTGTGATCGCAAACACACACACACACACACACACACACACACACACACACACACACACACACACACACACACACACACACACACACACACACACACACACACACACACACAGTCGCCTGTCTTGAGCGCCATCAGTGTTCTGTGTTTGGATCTAATGGGACAGCTTTGGTCTAAAATGTGACTTTGGTTATGGATCGGAAGCTGAAGGAGATGACTCCAGTGTGGTAGTGAAACTGGAGACACGAGATTGTAATTATTGGGATCAACAGAAAAACAAAGTGCTGGGGGAATTCAGCAGGTCAGGCGGCATCTGTGGAGGGAATGGACACAACGTTTCAGGTTGGGCTCTGAAGTGGACCGCCTGACCCGCTGAGTTCCTTCAGCACTTGTTTTTGCTCATGGGTGTGAAGGTGTTGTAAGTAGTGTGATTCAAAAGAGCTCTGCAGTTTGCAGTCCTTACTTCTTGCAGCAGAGTGAAAACTGCTCAGTTTTTACATCGACACCCTTTAAGATAGAAGACTGACTTTTCAGATCAGGATCCTTCTTCAGTCTAACACTGAAACATCGGTCATCTGGCCATTCCCTCCACAGATGCTGCCTGACCCGCTGAGTTCCTCCATCACTTTGTGTTTTGCTCGAGATCCCAGCACCTGCAGTTTTTCGTGTTTCTACTAAATAGCATTAACCGCACATTGGGAGTTAGATGAACAGAGGGTATGGAGAGAAGGCAGGTACGGGATACTGAGTTGGATGATCAGCCATGATCATATTGAATGGCGGTGCAGGCTCGAAGGGCCGAATGGCCTACTCCTGCACCTAATTTCTATGTTTCTATTGAAATGAACAAAAATATGTTGTCATGAATTGGACATAACATTCACTGCCTCACAGCGTCAGAGACCAGGTTCAATCCTGACCTCGGGTGTTGTCTGTGTGGAGTTTACATGATCTCCCTGTGACCACGTGGGTTTCCTCTGGACACTCTGGTTTCCTCCCACATCCCAAAGACGTGTGGGTTTGTCGGTTGATTGACCTCTGTAAATTGCCCTTTGTGTGCAGGGAGTGGATGCGAAGTGGGGCAACATGGAACTAGTGCAAAGATTGACACAAAAAGCTGGAGTAACTCAGCGCGACCAGCAGCATCTCTGGAGAGAAGGAATGGTCGAGCCACTTTTTCAGATCCGAAGAAGGGTCTCGACCCAAAACATCACCCATTCCTTCTCTCCTGAGATGCTGCCTGTCCCGCTGAGTTACACCAGCTTTTTGTGTCTTTCTTCGGTTTAAACCCGCATCTGCACTTTCTTCCTACACATAGAGCAAGTGCGAACGGGTGATCGATGGTTGAGTCTGTTTCCATGCCGTGTCTCTAAGGTCAGATGCTGGCTGATCTGAGTTTTTCCAACACTTTCTGTTCATATTTTGTATTAACTGCAAGCTGCAGAGCCCTGCAATGGTAAATCAATCATTGTGAAACATACAGGAATATGTTTGTTGGATGCTGTGGTAGCAGTAATTCATTCTCTAACTAATACCAGGAAAAAGAAATACATTTGCTGACACATGTGGAAAATGAATCTTTGAACAAAGCAGTGAATTCAGTGGTTACACAGAAAAGCTGGAGAAACTCAGTCTATGGAGCGAAGGTGCTGGGACCTTTAAGTGTGGGCAGGTTAAGTGTGGGCAAGTTTGAGATGACTGCAGGGGTCCCATACTTTTTAGCTGCTCCTCACTTGAAATATCATGACTGCGTTCCATGTTTGGACGTTGCTCGGTGTCCGAACAGCCAGGCACGTTCACGGGGAATCTGCCTCCCCCTACCAGCATAGATATGGCAAGTCCATGCTCTTCTAAAGAGGATGCCCTGAGAGGTAGAGATGGGTCCCCTTCTTCACATTTTAATGTGGGCCGTGACCACAATTCTCAACACGGCGGAGTAGGCTTGGAAACAGAAAATAAGTGCAGGAGTAGGCCATTCGACCCTTCGAGCCAGCGCCGCCATTCAATATGATCTTCTTCTTCTTTTTGCTTATTGCGTGCACAGCCTAAAGTTGCAAGTCAGCTTGTTCTATTTGATCTATTTGCTTGTGCATGTCAGGTTGATTGCATTAGTCGAAACAGGGTGGACCACATGAAGGTTGCAATCTTCCACCCCATTCAATATGATCATGGCTGATCATCCAAAATCAGTACCCCGTTCCTGCTTTCTCCCCATATCCCTTGATTTGATGGGCCGAATGGCCTAATTCTACTCCTATCACATGACCTTAAGGCCTGGCCAAATGCTCTGAAGCCATTTGTGTCGTTAGGTGTTCTCCTATCTTTCCCTTGTCACTATGGCCTGCGATGCAATGAGAAGTGAAGTTGAGATACCAGAAGCACTCGCATTAGTTTAGTTTGGGTTATTATTGCTCTGTGTACCCGAGATGAAGAGCTTTTGTTTGGGTGCTATCCAGACAAAGAATATACCGTACATGAATACAATCAAGCCATCCCCAGTGCAAAGATAAAGGATGTAACATTTAGTATAAAGATATAACATTGAAGAAAGTTCAACGGTCTCCAATGAGGTCATCCTCTCACCAACACATTCTAGTTGGTGAGAGGACTGTTCAGTTGCCCGATGACAGCTGGGAAGAAACTGTTCCTGCAATGTTTCAAACTTCGGTACCCCTTGCTCGTCAGAAGATGGAGTGACCGGGATGGGACTGGTCCTTGGTTAAGTTGGCGGCCTTGCCGAGGCAGGGTGCAGGGTGCAATGGAAGGGAGGATATTTTGTGTGATAGTCTGGGCTGCATCCACCACTCTCTTCCATTTTGTTGTAGTCTTGGATGGAGCAGTTCCCAAAACAGGCTGCGATTAATCCTGGTCAGATGCTTTCTACAGCATGTCGGTTGAAGTCGGTGAGGATTGTTGGAGACATGCTGACTGTCCTAAGACTTCTAAGGAAGTAGTGGCGTTGGTGTGCTTTCTTGACCATAGCTTTAATGTGGCGAATAAAGTGGCTGGTCCACCACAAATTGCTGGTGAGACATGTTCCTAGGAACTTGACGCTTTCAGCTATCTCTACTTCAGCGCTATCAATGTAGACCGGGGCTTGTGTTTTGCTTCACTTTCTGAAGTTGATCGTAATCTCCTTTATCTGACTGACATTGAGGGAAAGGTTGAAATTATTACTGATTAGCTAATTCTGGTAATAACTATTTCATCACATTTCATGTTTGTTTCTGTCACAAAATTTGCAATTTTCATGTTTCACGTCACCGAGCGGTTTGGTTAGAGGTATATTTGGATGATGTCCCATTTCAGTAACAAGCATATCACATGCAATTTGCTAATTTTGTGACCAAAAACCCCACAAATGATACAGTATGCATTCCAATGGCTATTTGACTACCTTAGTGGGGTGGGGTAGGGGACAAAATTATTTTCAGTTCCTTTGCTTACTTGTTGATTTTGTGTTAATAATAGGTACCTGTACGTGGTCTTTAGATTATTTTGTTAGAATTGTCTTTTTAGGATTGAAGTTCCAGTTTTCTAATTGATGAGTATTTAGTAATCTAAGTAGCAATCCAATGGGCAGGATGTGAGGAGGATGTCTGGATGTCCTGAGGAGGTCCATGAGAATGATCCCAGGGATGGTTGTGTTAACATGAGCGTTTGACGGCACTGGGCCTGTACTCACTGGAGTTTAGAAGGATGGGAGGGGGGGACCTCATTGAAACTTACCGACTAGTGAAAGGCTTGGATAGAGTGGATGTGGAGGGGATGTTTCCATGAGTGGGAGAGTCTAGAACCAGGGGGCATAGCCTGAGAATAAAATGACGTTCTCTTAGGAAGGAGATATGGAAGACTTACTTTAGTCAGAGGGTGATGAATCTGTGAAATTCATTGCCACAGACAGCTGTGAAGGCCAAGTCATTATGTACTTTTAAGTAGGAGATTGACCGATACTTGATTAGTACGGGTGTCAAGTGTTATGGAGAGATGGCAGGTAAATGGGGTTGAGAGGGAGAAGTAGATCAGCCATGATTGAATGGCTGAGCAGACTCGATGGGCCAAATGGCTAACTCCTGCTCCTATTACTTATGAACATATTTTATAAGTGCCCATCCAGAAATCACTCTGTGATATTTTACTAGAACCATGGCTGTTTCAGGAAACCCTATGTTCCAGTGCGCATCTGTGCTAATGCATTTCTGCACAGGCATTGCTAAACATCCGTTGATCGAGAACTTGCAGTATTTCCTTTTTGCGCAGTACTAAATACTATGCCCAGTAAATCACTCATCCAGTCATGGTTTGCAAGCCAGGAACTTGCTGAACGACCACTTCATGCGTATGAAGTGACGGGTTGAGAAGTATTGCAGCAGTCCAGTTTGCATGCAAGAGGTAGTCATTGATGAATAGCTAGTCATTGCTAGAGCTTGTGGTGACGGGTCATGTTGGGATTGGGGAGAGCCGCTCTGGGGCTGCAGCACAAATCGTCCTGTGAACAATAGAAATAACATTGGGTCACAATAATAATACATTTCCACTACTTCTAATAAACAACGTAAAGATTAATTGTGCAGCATCAAGAATCAGTAAGGGCAGTGGCGCAGCGCCAGAGACCCCTGTTCGATCATGACTACAGAGTCGTGCTGCGCGTATGGAGTTTGTACGTTCTCCCCGTGACTGCACGGGTTTTCTCGGGTGCCCTGGTTTCCTCCCACACTCCAAAGACACAGGTTTGTAGGTTAATTGGCTATTGTAAATTGTCCCTCGTGTGTAGGATGGTAAGTGTCGCTGGTCGGCGTGGACTAGGTGGGCCAAATGACTTGTTTCCGCGCCGTATGTAAGCCATGAGTATTTAATTGTCATATGTACTGGGTCAGGAACAATGAAATCCTTGCGTGTTGCAGCTTCATAGACGCATTAATGGAATAACACAGCCAATAAATGTACAATAACCAATAGTACAATAAATTTAATAATCAGTCTACTAAGTAACCAGAGTTCAATAGTGCAAAACTAATTATGTAGTGCAACGGGAAACAAAGTCCATCGTGTGTTGCTCAAGATTCAATTACTTGCAATCTCATGTGTCTCCAAAGTCGACAGTTTGTTGCTGAGCTGGGGTGATGGTTATGTGGGTGTCGGGTGGTACAAGAGCCCGATAGTTGTTGGAAAGAGGAAGCTGCTCGTGAACTTGGAGGTCTCAGTTCTGTACTTTCTTCCTGATGGCGGCAACAAGATGAGAGCATGGCCAGAGTGATGTGGATCTTTGATTATACAGTATGAGCTGCCCTTTTGAGGCAGCACCTCCAATGGATTGGGGGGTGGGTGGGGGGGGGGAGGTCAATAATCACGATGGGTTAGACAATGTTTACATCCTACTGCAGTCGTGTGCACTCCTAGGCTTCTGAGATTCTCGACCTGGGCAGAAGGGTTCTCGACCCGAAACATCACCTGTCCTTGTTCTCTTGGGATGCTGCCTGACCCGCTGAGTTCCTCCAGCTCTTTGTAGCAGCATCTGAGTTCATTGTTTCTACAGAGGATTCCTGTCACCCTGCTGTTGCCACCTGACCTGTGAAGTATTTGCAGCAGTGTCTTCTAGCTCAAATTTCCAGCAAATGTTTAGTTGTGCATTTTGTATCTCACAGCTCCAACTTCCTTGTTCATCTTTCTGTTTACACTTCCCATGTACAGATCAGCTATGATTAATAAACCTGGGTTCTCTTGTTTTCTGCCTGTTTTACAGACATTCTCTTTGTTCTCCCCAAATATCATCCTCGTCTGTAACTGAGCACTTTGCTCACTCTTCCCCATTTAGTTGAATAGTACATCCATCTACAATGTTAATTATATTTCTCTGTTCACAGATGCTGACTATCTCCAGAAGTTCCTATTTTCATTTCTGATTCTGCAGATTTTTGCTCGTGGGCGAGGAACAAAATGACCAGCTGTATGTGAAATAGCTTGGGGGGTAAAAGAAATCAACGTTAAATTAACTGTAAGGAGAAAAAAGCAGGCATGGTGGCGCAGCGGTAGAGTTGCTGGCTTACAGTACCAGCAACCCGGGATCGATCCTGACCTCGGGCGCTGCCTGTACGGAGTTTATACCCTCTCCCCGTGACCGTGTGGGTTCTCTCCGGGTGCTCCGGTTTCCTCCCACACTCCAAAGACGGACAGATTTGTAGGTTAATTTCTTTCGGTAAAAATTGTAAATTGGCACTAGTGCGAGGTTATCCACTTTGGTAGCAAAACCAGGAAGGCAGATTATTATCTAAATGGTGTCAAGTTGGGAAAAGGGGAAGTGCAACGGGATCTGGGGGTCCTTGTTCATCGGTCAATGAAAGTAAGCATGCAGGCACAGCAGGCAGTGAAGAAAGTGAATGGCATGTTGGCCTTCATAACAAGACGAGTTGAGTATAGGAGCAAAGAGGTCCTCCTGCAGTTGTACAGGGCCCTAGTGAAACCACACCTGGAGTATTGTCTGCAGGTTTTGCCCCTGGGGAATGTTGTAGAGCAGTGAGACATGTGGTTACATACATCACTCCCCGTGATAACACAGGTAGACACAGTGATGAAGAAGGCATATGGCGAGCTTGCCTTATCAGATGGGGCATTGAGTACGAAGGTTGGGATGTCATGGTACAGTCGCGCTGTGAAGCTCTTTGATTCTATGAAAGCAGGATCTGTAAGGATGGGTACTTGATGATCATCATAGACATAGAGTGCTGGCAGCCTGAGGCCTGAGGCAGAGAATTCCACAGACTCACAACTCTCTGTGTGAAAAAGTGTTTCCTCATCTCCGTTCTAAATGGCTTGCCCCCTTTTCTTAAACCGTGGCCCCTGGTTCTGGACTCCCCCAACATCGGGGAACATGTTTCCTGCCTCGAGCGTGTCCAAATCCTTAATAATCTTATATGTTTCAATAATATTGCCTCTCATCCTTCTAAACTCCAGCGTGTGCAAGCTCAGCTGCTCCATTCTCTCAGCAAATGACAGTCCAGCCATCCCGTAAATTAAGATTCTAAGGGGTGTAAGAGGCGACTGTGGTTGACAAGGGAAGTCAAAAACAGTATATATAAAAATAAAAGAGAAGGCGTATAACATAGCAAAGAAGAATGGGAAAGCAGAGGATTGGGCAACTTTTAAAGATCAACAAAAGGTATCTAAAAAAGCAATACGGGGACAAAAGATGAAGTATGAAGGTAAGCTAGCCAAGAATATAAAGGAGGGGAGTAAAAGCTTCTTTAGGTATGTGAAGAGGAAAAAAATAGTTTAAAAAAACAAATGTGGCTCCCTTGGACAGAAACAGGTGAATTTATTATGGGGAACAAGGAAATGGCAGACAAGTTGAACAGATACTTTGTTTGTGTTCTCTTTAGTGTAAACAGAACCAATCTCCCAGAAGTACTCGGGAACAAGGATCTAGAATGATGGAGGAACTGAAGGAAATTCACATTAGTCAGGAAATGGTATTGGGTAGACTGATGGGACTGAAGGCTGATAAATCCCCAAGGCCTGATGGTCTGCATCCCAGGGTACTCAAGGAGGTGTCTCGAGAAATCGTGGATGCATTGGTGATCATTTTCCAATGTGCTATAGGTTCTGGATCAGTTCCTGCGGATTGAAGAGTAGCTAATGTTATTCCACTTTTCAAGAGAGGCGGGAGACAGAAAGCAGGGAATTATAGACCAGTTAGCCTGACATTAGTGGTGAGGAAGATGCTGGAGTCAATTATTAAAGATGAAATAGCGGCACATTTGGAAAGCAGTCACAGGATCGGCCAAAAGTCAGCATGGATTTACCAAGGGAAAATCATGCTTGACTAATCTTCTGGAATTTTTTGACGATGTAACAAGTAAAATGGACAAGGGAGAGCCAGTGGGTGTAGTGTATCTGGACTTTCAGAAAGCTTTTGATAAGGTCCCACATAGGAGATTAGTGGGCAAAATTAGGGCACATGGTATTAGGGGTAGAGTGCTGACATGGATAGAGAAGTGGTTGGCAGACAGGAAACAAAGAGTAGGGATTAACAGGTCCCTTTCAGAATGGCAGGCCGTGACTAGTGGGGTACCGCAAGGCTCGGTGCTGGGACCGCAGCTATTTACAATATACAGTAATGATTTAGATGAAGGAATTAAAAGTAGCATTAGCAAATTTGCAGATGACACAAAGCTGGATGGAAGTGTGAACTGCAAAGAGGATGCTAGGAGGATGCAGAGTGACTTGGACAGGTTGGGTGAGTGGGCAGATGCATGGCAGATGCAGGATGATGTGGATAAATGTGAGGTTATCCACTTTGGAGGCAAGAACAGGAAGGCAGATTATTATCTGAAGGGTGTCGGGTTAGGAAAAGGGGAAGTACGAGACCTGGGTGGCCTGGTACATCAGTCACTGAAAGTAAGCATAAAGGCACAACAGGCAGTGAAGAAAGCTAATGGCATGTTGGCCTTCATAACGAGAGGAGTTGCGTATAGGAGCAAAGAAGTCCTTTTGCAGTTATACAGAGCCCTGGTGAGACCACACCTGGAGTATTGTGTGCAGTTTTGGTCTCCTAATTTGAGGTAGAACATTTTTGCTATTGAGGGTGTGCAGCGTAGGTTCACAAGGTTAATTCCCAGGATAGCGGGACTATCATAGGATGAAAGAATGAAGCAACTGGGCTTGTATTCACTGGAATTTAGAAGGATGAGAAGGGATCTTATAGAAACATATAAAATTATTAAGGGATTGGACACGTTAGATGCAGAAAACATGTTCCCGATGTTGGGGGAGTCCAGAACCAGGAGCCACAGTTTAAGAATAATGGGTAGGCTATTTAGAACTGAGATGAGGAAAAACATTTTCGATGTTTCGGATCTGAAGAAGGGTCCTGACCTGAAACATCACCCATGCTTTTTCTCCAGGGATGCTGCTTGACCCACTGAGTTGCTCCAGAACTTTTTTGTCTATCGATGGTTCTAAGATAATTGGCTTGCATGCATAGGGATATGCAACTGATGCACAACATGAACGAGTTCAGGCCTGCATGCCAATAACATGAATAAGGTCTGATTACGAGCAGAGTGTTTAGGGGCACGCCTTCATATTAAAAATGTAAGTAACACTCGGTTCATTTGAATGGGTAGACAGGCAATCGTTTAAAATGTGAAAGCAATTAAATGGAACAATAGCAGGGCGTGAAGTGGTGATGTGACGGAAATAAATTGTGATTTGTACACCGCTGCTGTGTGGAACTATGAGGGAATGTCTAAAGGGCCTGTCCCACCACCATGCGTGCGTCTAGCGCGACCAAACGGAAGTGGAGTTCGCGGTCAGTATGCGCGTGACGTAATTTACGTAATACTCACCAATCAGCTGGGCAGGAGGCTGGCCGACTGAATTTGAACGTCGCACGGCGTCGGGCGGTGACATCATCACGCAACGGCACGCCGGGCGGTGAAGTCATCGTGCAACACCACGCGCTAGGCGTACGCCGTCAAGACGCTGCGTACGACGTCAAGACGCTGCATACTACGTCAAGACGCTGCATACTACGTTGAGATGCAGCGTACGCCCTCAATGTGCCTGCGGGCCGACAGGCTGTTGGCGCGTGGGATTTTTGGACAGTGCGGGATTTTCGGAGCCCAGCGCAATGTCGGGACCAGCCCCGCACATCTCCGTACGCCTCCACGCTTGGAAGTGGGACCGGCCCCGCTAGATGCATGCAATCGCATGGTGGGACAGGCCCTTAAGTCAACAGGTAATTGTGAACAGGGCTACAGGGCATACGAATATCACTGTACCTTAATTGGTACACATGACAATAAAAGACCTTTGAAACCTTTAATTAGTTCAGGGTTTAGTGGTAATAGCAAAGCATACTTCATCCAATCCTAAACTAAATGATCACTGTGATAATGGCATCGGTTATTGTATTTGTAGTTTCCTTGTCTTACAGTGGCAAGGTGACGCAGTGGAATAGTTGCTGTCTTACAGCGCCATAGACCTGGGTTTGATCCTGACTACGGGTGCTGTCTGTACGGAGTTTGTACATTCTCCCTGTGATCTGCGTAGGTTTTCTCCGGGAGCTAGCTCCGGTTTCCCCCCACACTCCAAAGACGTGCAGGTTTGTAGGCTTATTGACTTGGTAACATTGTAAATTGTCCCCAGCGTGTGCAGGATAGGGTTAAGGGCCTGTCCCACTTGGCCGTCATTTACGCGACAGGCCGGTAGTGACTGACGTCCGACATCATGTGTCCGCACAGCCGTCTGGAGTGCGTAACGTCATTTGAATACCCAGTTTATGATATTTACCTAGTTTATGATATTTATGGTGATTTTCTAAAATGTTCCCGTTTCTTGAGTGGTGCTAGCAATTGGAAAAACTGCAGATGTAATGCCACTATTAAAAAAAAAGAGGTGAATGAAAAGTAGCAAGCTGCAGACCAAATTAATCTGTGGAAAGGATCTGTAGATGCTGGTTGAAATTGAAGATAGGCACAAAATGTAGGAGTAACTCAGCGGGACCAGCAGCAACTCTGGAGAGAAGGAATGGATGATGTTTCAGTCTGAAGAAGGGTCTCGACCCGAAACGTCACCCATTCGACCCGAAACGTCACCCTGTCCCACTTGGCAGTCATTTACGCGACAGGCCGGTGGCGCGCATAGATTTTGTACAGCACGAAATCCTGGTGCGCTGCACGATACCACACGCAACTCCACACTCCTCCGCGCCACTCCATGCACCCGTCCCGCACTACCCACGTGCTACCCGGTCGCGTAAATGGCGTGCAAATGACAGCCAAATGGGACAGGCCCTTTAGTGTGTGGTGATTGCTGGTCGGCGCGGACTCGGTGGTCCGTGGGACTTGTTTCCATGCTGTATCTCTAAACTAAACAAAATCTTGTTGAGAGCAGAAACAAAATGCATATGCCGGTTAGTGCACAGAAGGGCGCAGTGCTGGAGTAAATCAGCAAGTCAGGCAACATTCCTGGAGAACATGGATAGGGTGATCAGGGTTGAGATCCCTTTAAGAAGCCACTTACTGGTTTACTCTGTACAGACAGCACCCGTAGTCTGGATCGAACCCGGGTCCTTGGCGCTGCAAGGCAGCAAGTAAGTCTAACGTTGCGCCACTGTGCCACACCGTCAAAATGTAAAGCAGGCCGTCGAGCTCTTCAGGTCTTGGTTTTATGCTTCAGGCAGATTTTCTGAATCGCTATTGATCAGCGCTATTTCAAAACTCTTGATTTCTGAACATCTTGAAATGTATTGATCTGTGTTTTGAATGAACACAGCAAATGATCCTCCACAGCCACCGGAGTAGAGAATTGGAAACATTTATCACCAACTGCATGAAGGAATATTTCTTCATTCCATCTTGTAAAATGGAAAGCTAGACGTGAAGATTAGGAGCAGGAACCTTCTGTGCTTCCGTTATTGTTAGGAAAAATGTAAAATCCTACTCCTGCTTTCTTTCCAAATTTGTTGATCTCTTTAGCCATAAGAACTGTATGTGCTGTACTTATCCCTGCAGCAGCATGGAGTGGTGGAGGACAACAACGGCTATGCTTGGCCTGGCCTGGCCGACTGCAACGCTGCCAGGGCAATGGGCCTCGTGGCCAGGTGAAGAACTCTGCCCTCGCATCGTCTGGGACTTAAAAATGACACCAAAACCTGGACATGCTATATACTGTCTCAATATCATACTGTTATACACAGGTACTGAATCTAAGATGTGTAGTCATACTTTCACTGATCTGGGTGCAAAAAAAGAAATATCACTGTCCCTTGGTACGTGACAATAATAACTACCATTGAGTACTACTGGTGATATCGTGAAGACAGTTAACAATTTGGCTTCAAATGCCTCCAGTGGTAGAGAACACCACAAGTTCACCAGTCCCTGGATGAAGAAGTTTCTCCTTATCGCAGTTTTGGTGAAGACCCACTTAGGAACCTGGTTTCGTGGGTTAAGGTCCGTAGAGTCGAGAGCAAGTTGGCCAACTGGATCCTAAACTCGCTGGACAACAGGAGACAGGGTGGTGGTGGAGGTTTGTTTTTACAATGGGATATCTGTGATAAAGAGTGCTCCACACTGATCAATGTTGAGACCCGTGCTGTTTGTAATATGTGCAAATGACATGGATGTAGAGTGGGAGACAAGATCAATGTGTACAGCTGACACAAAGATTGGCAGAGATTAGTTTGGTTTAGAGAGAGAGAGACAGCGTGGAAAGATGTCCTTTGGCCCACCAAGTCCGTGTCGAGCAGTGATCCCTGTACACCAAAGCCAATTAATATACACACCTGTACGCCTTTGGAGTCCCGAGGAGAATGTACAAACTCCGTACGGACAGCACCCGTAGTCCGAATCGAACCCGGGTCTCTGGTGCTGCAAGGCAGCAACTCTACCGCCGTGCCACCATGCCGCCCGGGTTGTTGATTGTGTGGAAGGTAGCCTTAAGGGCCTGTCCCACCAGCATGCGACTGCATGCGTCTAGCGCGACCAAACGTGGTGGCTTGAGGCGTATGGCCTCGCGGGGCCGGTCCCACTTCCAACCGCAGAGCCGTCTGGAGTTGTGCAGGGCTGGTCCTGACATCATACTCACCAATCAGCTGGACAGGAGGCGGGCTGACTGAATTTGCGCGTCGCATGGCGTTGGGCGGTTACGTCAACATGCAACGGTGCGCCGGGCGGTGACGTCATCGCGCAACGCCATGCGCTATGCGTACGCCGTCAAGATGCTGGGTATGGCATCAAGAAGCTACGTACGGTGTCAAGACGTTGTGTACGACGTCGAGACACTGCGTATGCCCGTCGAGGTGCTGCGTACGGCCTCAATGCTGCTGCGGGCCGACAGGCTGTTGTCGCGCGGAATTTTTGGACAGTGTCAGTTTTTCGGAGCCCCGCGCGATGTCGGGACCAGCCCCGCACAACTCCATACGCCTCCGGCGATCTAAGTGCGACCAGCCCCACGAGGCCGTACGGCTCAAGCGACCACGTTAGGACGCGCTTGCCGCATGCAGTCCCATGCTGGTGGGACAGGCCCTTTAGGCTGCAGGGACCTATGATGTGTTGGTGACATTTTCTTAAAAAGGAAAATGGAATTTAAACCAGACAAAAGTGAGGCGATGCATTTGGGGCGTAGTAGCGTAGCTAGCCCGTGTAATGTAGCTAGCCCGTGTAATGTAGCTAGCCCGTGTAAGGTAGCTAGTCCGTGTAACGTAGCTAGTCCGTGTAACGTAGCTAGCCCGTGTAACGTAGCTAGTCCGTGTAACGTAACTAGCCCGTGTAACGTAGCTAGCCCGTGTAACGTAGCTAGCCCGTGTAACGTAGCTAGCCCGTGTAACGTAGCTAGCCCGTGTAACGTCGCTAGCCCGTGTAACGTCGCTAGCCCGTGTAACGTAGCTAGCCCGTGTAACGTAGCTAGCCCGTGTAACGTAGCTAGCCCGTGTGTACGTAGCTAGCCCGTGTAACGTCGCTAGCCCGTGTAACGTCGCTAGCCCGTGTAACGTCGCTAGCCCGTGTAACGTCGCTAGCCCGTACACCATGAATGGATCTTGTCTTGGGGTGTATTGAGGAACAGAGTGACCTTGGAATACAAGGCGACAGATCCTTGAAGGTGGGCAGCACAGGCAAAAAACATGACCAGGAAGATGTATGGAACACTGGCCTTCATTAAAAAGCACAAACATCGCTGGAGAACATGGGCAGGTGACGAGTCCCTTCTTATGCCTTCATTAGTCAGAATATCAGTTGTAGAACTAGGGAGGCAAGGTACCAAATTTATAAAACCTTGGTCAGATCTTAGCTGTGGTCACAATGCTAAAGGAGGGATGTAATACCATTGAAGGGAGTGTAGAGGTGATTCACAAAGATGTTGGGATGGATCATTTTGGGTATGAGAAAGAACTGCAGAACTTAGTTCTGTTTGCCCTGGAGCAGATGAGGTGAAGAAGGAACATGTTTTACTCAAGATTCCAGCATCTGTAGTTCCTTGTGTCTCCATTTTACTGAGAAATCTCAAAGTGAGCCTACTTTGAAGATGTTCTCCTCCTCGAAGAAGGCTCCCGACCCGGAACATCGCCTATCCATTCCCTCTGCAGATGCTGCCTGACCCGTTGAGTGTTTTTCTCACGATATCCCTGCTCCTGCACTCAAATCCTCATGCAATGATGGCCCAGATACCATTTGCCACCTTAACTGGCTGTAAGCTTGCTTTCAATTTTCATTGAACATTGGTGTATATCACAATAATCCAACCCGTGTCTGATATTTAGGTCTCTGAGAAAGTCTCTCGCTTAGGCGGGTGTGCAGTGATGGTTTACAAGGACACCATTCTTGTTGCAAAAATAATCTATCTTTTTTGCCACCAAAGTAGAATTCTTGCAACAACTCGCACGCTCACCCAGTTTTGTCATCTGCAAACCTGCACGTATCACTATTCCATTCCTCATCTGAATTAATAATATCGATGATGATTGCTGCTGTCCAAGGATTGAACCTTGTAGTCCACCCTGTAGACCCTCATAAGAGCACGGGCTAGAATTTGAAAATTGCATCAAATCCTGTACGTAGGAAAATGATTTCTCTCGGCGTTTGCACGTGTGACAATAAAGAACCCTTGACCCTTCCTGCTATTTGGAAAAAGGACCTATCTGTCAACCAGCCCTCTGTCCATGACTGTACATTGTCCCATGGGTTTTAAACTTACCCTTAATCTGCACTTAGTTCTGAAATGTTTCTCCTGGTCCTAGACTCTTAACATCTGAGGAGATGTCTACCTGTATCTAGCCTGTCGAGCTCTTGTAAAATGTTGTACGTTTTGATGAGAGATGGTGACATAGTGGTGCAGTTGGTTGTGCTGCTGTCTCTTAGTGCCAGAGACCTGGGTTTGATCCTGACCTCGGGTGCTGTCTGATTAGCTTTAGGATGTTCTCCTCGTGGGTTTCCTCTGTCTTCTGGTTTCCTCCCATCCTTCAGAAGAGAGGGTTTTTAGTTTAATTGGCTTTTGTGAATTGCCCCTAGTGTCTAGTGAGTGGAAGCAAAAGGGGAAGCATAGAACCAGGGTGCAAAAGAGGAAGCATAGAACCAGGGTGAACGGGTGATCAATAGTCAGTATGGACCCGGTGGGCTGAAGGGCCTGTTTCCATTCTGCATTTCTGAACTAAACTAAAGAGAGACACGAAATGCTGGAGCAACTCCGCGATCTCCTGTCATTCTTCTAAATCTCAAGAAGTGCAGTCTACGTGTTCACACCTCAAATGGCAAATATGTTATTCATGGGGAACTAGTATGATGAATCTTTGCTGCACACCCTCTGTGGCAGCTACATCCTGTCTTTGGTACGGAAGCCAACATTCTGCACAATAGTCCAGGTGTAGTCTGGCAAAGGTTCTGTACAATTGTTATAACACTTCCTTCTTCCAGCAATCTACTAAAGGCCAATGTAGCATCCACCTTCCCAATTGCTTGCTGCTCTTGCATGTGGACCTTCGATGAATTGTGTACAAGAGAACCTGGGTCCTTTAGAATAGCAACACAACTCAATCTTTCATCATTTAGCTTTGCTTTTCTGTTCTTCTCAGCAATGTTACAATTATCCACACCATATTGGTTGGGGGAGTCCCCCCGCGGGTACCATGTAATCCCGTGCTACCTGCTCCATGGTCGGATAGTCGACGACTAAACCGTCTCCCCCACCTGGTTTGCCAGGTGAGGAGGGGGCTGTGGACCCCCAGCAGGACCAAAAACAAGACCTGTCAAAGGGCGGATGAGCTTCTAGCGAGCCGACGGCCATCCACACTTCAGTAGAAGTTGCGATCGCTGTTGTACATGGCATTGTAAGGAATGATGATAAAGCACACACACCAAAATCCTATACTTCCAGCGGCGGAAGTCCGCAGGAACTGGAGGACAGAGATGTGTGGTGCGTCCGTCACCGTTCCCGTTGGAAACCAGCACCACTGCGTCGCTGATGTTTTCAACGATGACAAAATATTGGATCTACCATTTCCTCATCCACTCACTCAACATTTCAGTTTAGTTTAGAGATACCAGGCGGTAGCAGGCCCCACCGAGTCCATGCCAACCAGCGACACCCATACACTAGCACTATCCTACGTATAAGGGACCAGTTGCAATCTTTTCTGAAGCCAATTAACCTACAAACCTGCACGTTTTTGTGGAGGAAACCGGAGCATCCGGGGAAACCAACCGGCTTCCAACCCGGGTCTCTGGCATTGAAAGGCAGCAACTCTATCGCTGTGCAAACCTATGTTCTGCCGGAGGGGAGTCAGTCTCAGTCTATGCCACGACAGAAGGGGGAGGAGTTGTACAGTTTGATAGCCACAGGGAAGAAGGATCTCCTGTGGCGTTCAGTGTTGCATCTGTTGCTGAAGGTACTCCTCAAGTTGACCAGTGTGTCATGGAAGGAGTGAGCAGTATTGTCTAGGATGCTCCGACGTTTGAGGAGCATCCTCCCCTCTAAGTCCACCTCCCATGAATCCAACATGCTACACGTGACAATAAACTAAATTAAACAGAGGCATAGCTGTAATAAGATCAGACTAGAGAAGTCAAGGTAATAATTATTACCAAAAAACAGCCGCTGAAGACAAAAAAAACAAAGAATATTGCTTTATTTTAGATCAATTGAATACATAAATAGGGAGGTTATGATTCATTTAAATTGCATCTGGAAGCATCATATCTGGATTCTTGTGTACAATATTGATCTGTTTATTTAAGGCTGAATATATATGCTTTAACAGAAATAGACAATAGGTGCAGGAATAGGCCAGCACCGCCATTCAATGTGATCATGGCTGATCGTCCCCAATCAGTACCCCGTTCCTGCCTTCTCCCCATACCCCCTGACTCCGCTATCTTTAAGAGCCCTATCTAGCTCTCTCTTGAAAGTATCCAGAGAACCGAATTCCACAGACTCACAACTCTGTCTAAATGGCGCACGTCTCTGTTCTAAATGGCTTACCTCTTATTCTTAAACTGTGGCCCCTGGTTCTGGACTCCCCCAACATCAGGAACATGTTTCCTGCCTTCAGCGTGTCCAAACCCTTAACAATCTTAAATGATTCAATAAGATCCCTCTCATTCATCTAAACTCCAGAGTGTACAAAAAAGTTACTGAAATGTGGAATAGGCGGGAAATTTCCATATCTTAGCTTTTTTGTTTTGCCGAACCTGAACGATCCATAGAAACATAGAAACATAGAAAGTAGGTGCAGGAGGAGGCCATTCGGCCCTTCGAGCCAGCACCGCCATTCATTGTGATCATGGCTGATCGTCCCCTATCAATAACCCTGCCTGCCTTCTCCCCATATCCCCTCACTCCACTAGCCCCTAGAGCTCTATCTAACTCTCTCTTAAATCCATCCAGTGATTTGGCCTCCACTGCCCTCTGTGGCAGGGAATTCCACAAATTCACAACTCTCTGGGTGAAAAAGTTTTTTCTCACCAGTTTTAAATGACCTCCCCTTTATTCTAAGACTGTGGCCCCTGGTTCTGGACTCGCCCCACATTGGGAACATTTTTCCTGCATCTAGCTTGTCCAGTCCTTTTATAATTTGATATGTTTCTATAAGAACCCCTCTCATCCTTCTAAACTCCAGTGAATACAAGCCCAGTCTTTTCAATCTTTCCTCATATGACAGTCCCGCCATCCCAGGGATCAATCTCGTGAACCTACACTGCACTGCCTCAATCACATGGATGTCTGTCCTCAAATTAGGAGACCAAAACTGTACACAATACTCCAGATGTGGTCTCGCCCTATACAACTGATCGGAAATAATACACACAATAAAATGTTCACTATACAAATACCTTTCCCATTCTAAGCTGCCAACTGATGTTTGTCTGTCATTGTATTACCTGAGCTGTTGTTGGCAATTAGTTACACACTGGGATGGGAAATTGTCGTTTATGATGGCACATTGGGAAAATATGCAGTTGGATTAAGCAAATGTAATTCAGAAACTCGCCTACTTTGGTATGCAATGCAGTTTGACAGCTTTGTCTCCAGGCCTGCTTGACTTCCCTTTGACTGTTATATTGCAGAGTGATATTATTGTTGTGCGTGTTCTTGGATTTGGCGCATGGCCTATGATGAGTCAGATTAAATTTTTCACATACTTCCTTAAAGAAAGCAATGTGCACGCTACCTCCTCAGCCATGTTCAACTGCTTGCAGATGGGCGCAAAGTGCTGGAGTAACTCAGTGGGTTAAACAGCATCTCAGGCGAAAAAGGATGGGTGACGTTTTTTGGGTCTGAAGAAGGGTCCCAATGCGAACGCTGAGTTATTCCAGTACTTTCTGTCTGTCTTTGTTCTTTCTGACTATTTTCTGGCATCCTCAATGCACGGCAACATGTCACTCCCAATACCATTAGGGGTGGCACACTGTCACTGAGGTAGGTTTGCTGTTTACAGCACCAGAGAAGCAGGTTTAAACCTGACTACGGGTGTGGTCTGTATGGAGTATACCTTCTCCCCGTGACCTGCGTGGATTTTCTCCAGGAGCTCTGGTTCTCTTCCCACTCCAAAGATGCACAGGTCTGTAGGCTAATTGGCTTGGCTTGGTAAATTGTTCCTAATATGTGTAGGATAGTTTTAGCATGCAGGGATCGCTGGTCGGTGTGGACATGGTGGGCCGAAGGGCCTGTTTCTGCACTGTATTTCTAAACTAAATGAAACCATGTGCTCTAATTTTAAATAATAACGTCCCAAGTGGCGTCTTGGAACATAGAACAAAGAAGGGTGCAGCACAGAAACAGGCCCTTCAGCACATAATATCTATGTGGAACATAATGTGATCACCAACCTATTCCTCCATTCCTCACATATGCATGTGCTCATCCAAAAGTCTCTTAAATGCCACTATCATGTCTGCCACCACCACCACCACCACCCCCACCACCCCACCACCACCCCTGGCAGCACATTTCAGGCCCTCATCACCTTCTACGTAAGGAAAACATAGCCTACGCATCTCCGTTAAACTTTCCCCCTCTTACTTTACAGCCATGCCCTCTAGTATTTGATATTACCATCCTGGAAAATAGGTTCTGACTGTCTACCCTATCTGTGCCTGAGCTATATATTTATATACTTCTGTCAGGTTTCTCCATTACCTTCTACATTCCAGAGAAAACAATTAAATCCGTCCAACTATCCTGCAGCGAATACCTTGTAAACCAGGCAGCGTTGTGGTAAACCTCCTCTGCATCACTTCTAAAACCCCCAAATCCTTCTTGTAATGGGGCGACCAGAACGGCCCTCAATACTCCAAATGCAGCCTAGGGCGGCACGGTGGTGCAGCGGTAGAGTTACTGCCTTGCAGTGCCAGAGACCCGGGTTCGATCCTGACTACGGGTGCTGTCTATAGGTATGGTGTTTGTACGTTCTCCCCGTGACCGCGTGGGATTTCTCCGAGATCTTCGGTTTTCTCCCACAATCCAAAGATGCACAGGTTTGTAGGTTAATTGGTTTGGTGTAAGTGTTAATTGTGTCCCTAATGTATGTAAGGTGGTGTTAATGTGCAGAGATCGCTGGGCAGTGAATGGCCTGTTTCCGCACTGTATCTCTAAACTAAACTAACCAAAGTATCATTAAGCTTAGCAAAAGCCAATTGCAAGCCGGAAAACAAACTGGCTCTCTCTCTTTCTCTCTCGAGATTCTGCTGGTTTGATGGAAATATCAGCAGATTTCTGCCTATTCATGTTGTGTTCGATAAATCACTGGATTCGGATAACAGTTTCGATTCACTCAGTAATTTATGACACTACTAAATGAGACACATACACCCGCACATCCTCAAATATCCCCGAACGCACTCACAAACCCCGAGTATACAGCAGAGCACACCGCAGGATGCACTTACACACACTCGCGTAAACCCGGAAGCACTCGCAAACTCATCAGAGCACGCCACAGGATGTTTTGTTCTTGATCACCAGACGCTGTTCGCGACACGGTCCAAGGTAGAGGTTCTCTCACTGAAAGGGCACCCAGCACCAATCTTTCTTATCAGAGCAGACCGCGCCACTTCCCCCTCCCCGAGCCAATCATAAGCTCCCCTTGTCTGCAACGTTTCTGCGCTACTAGCGGCAGGGGGGACGGGTGGTCTACTCAACTGTTGCTGTTGTGTAGTGTTTGCCAACGTTAAGCTTTCCAATAGAATGGCATGGAAAAGGCTGCGTTCCCAGACAATGATCAAAGGTGCCAGGAGATTACGCATCTGGAAACTTGTTTTCAAGAGGCTATAGAATGTTGGGCTGCCAACTTAGCTGATAACTCCATTCATAGTTGGCTTTCATTTGGATTTCAGACCAAACTTTCAGATTAGACTAAATCACTTTAATCTTTATATAAAACACGACTGTCTTGTGATCACTGTGTTACTGAAAAACTTAAGGATTTAATTGGATACTTTATGGAAGTTCATATAAATAACGTCCATAGATATCCCCTTGTTCGTTACTTTGGTTTATCCCTGCACCTATGTCATGAGCTGGGCTAGTCTGTTATTTGCACTGCAGAAACAAATTCCACTGGAAGTCCATTGATATAAATTGTATGTTGCCAACACAGTTCACCATCTTCATTGCGACAACCATCCACATTATCCAGGACCACCTACCCCCTGGAATCAAAATCGTCTACAGAACAGATGGCAGACTTTTCAATCTTGCCCTTCTGAAGTCTATAACTAAGACATCTATGAGCTCCCTCAAGTTCCAATATGCAGGCGACAACTGTGTTGCAGCTCTCTCAGAAATAGACAATAGACAATAGACAATAGGTGCAGGAGTAGGCCATTCGGCCCTTTCATTTAGGACCGAGATGAGAAAAAAAATTTTTCACACATAGAGAGTGGTGAATCTCTGCGAATTCTTGCCGCAGAAGAGGAAGAAGAGGAAGATAGAAACAAGTGAGCCAGCACCGCCATTTAATGTGATCATGGCTGATCATCCCCAATCAGTACTCCGTTCCTGCCTTCTCCCCATATCCCCTGACTCCGCTATCTTTAAGAGCCCTATCTAGCTCTCTCTGGAAAGTATCCAGAGAACCGTCCTCCACCGCCCTCTGAGGCAGAGAGTTCCGCACTCACAACTCTCTGTGTGAAAAAGTGTTTCCCCATTCCCGTTCTAAATGGTTTACCCATTATTCTTAAACTGTGGCTCCTGGTTCTGAACTCACCCAACATCGGGAACATGCTTCCTATCTGTAGCGTGTCCAAGCCCTTAACAATCTTATATGTTTCAATAAGATCGCCTCTCATCCTTCTAAACCCCAGAGTGCACAAGCCCAGCTGCTCCATTCTCTCAGCATATGACAGTCCCGCCATATAACCATATAACCATATAACAATTACAGCACGGAAACAGGCCATCTCAGCCCTACAAGTCCGTGCCGAACAACTTTTTTTTTTCCCTTAGTCCCACCTGCCTGCACTCATACCATAACCCTCCATTCCCTTCTCATCCATATGCCTATCCAATTTATTTTTAAATGATACCAACGAACCTGCCTCCACCACTTCCACTGGAAGCTCATTCCACACCGCTACCACTCTCTGAGTAAAGAAGTTCCCCCTCATGTTACCCCTAAACTTCTGTCCCTTAATTCTGAAGTCATGTCCTCTTGTTTGAATCTTCCCTATTCTCAAAGGGAAAAGCTTGTCCACATCAACTCTGTCTATCCCTCTCATCATTTTAAAGACCTCTATCATGTCCCCCCCCCCTTCTGCGCTCCAGAGAATAAAGACCTAACTTATTCAACCTATCTCTGTAACTTAGTTGTTGAAACCCAGGCAACATTCTAGTAAATCTCATCTGTACTCTCTCTATTTTGTTGACATCCTTCCTATAATTGGGCGACCAAAATTGTACACCATACTCCAGATTTGGTCTCACCAATGCCGTGTACAATTTTAACATTACATCCCAACTTCTATACTCAATGCTCTGATTTATAAAGGCTAGCATACCAAAAGCTTTCTTTACCACCCTATCTATATGAGATTCCACCTTCAAGGAACTATGCACGTTTATTCCCAGATCCCTCTGTTCAACTGTATTCTTCAATGACCTACCATTTACCATGTACGTCCTATTTTGATTTGTCCTGCCAAGGTGTAGCACCTCACATTTATCAGCATTAAACTCCATCTGCCATCTTTCAGCCCATTTTTCCAAATGGCCTAAATCACTCTGTAGACTTTGGAAATCCCCTTCATTATCCACAACACCCCCTATCTTGGTATCATCTACATACTTACTAATCCAATTTACCACACCATCATCCAGATCATTGATGTACATGACAAACAACAAAGGACCCAACACAGATCCCTGAGGCACCCCACTAGTCACCTGCCTCCAACCCGATAAACAGCCATCCACCATTACCCTCTGGCTTCTCCCATTCAGCCACTGTTTAATCCATCTTGCTATTCCTGCATTTATACCCAACAGTTGAACCTTCTTAACCAACCTTCCATGAGGAACCTTGTCAAAGGCCTTACTAAAGTCCATATAGACAACATCCACTGCTTTACCCTCGTCAATTTCCCTAGTAACCTCTTCAAAAAATTCAAGAAGATTAGTCAAACATGACCTTCCAGGCACAAATCCATGTTGACTGTTCCTAATCAGACCCTGTTTATCCAGATGCTTATATATATTATCTCTAAGTATCTTTTCCATTAATTTTCCCACCACTGAAGTCAAACTAACAGGTCTATAATTGCTAGGTTTACTCTTAGAACCCTTTTTAAACAATGGAACAACATGCGCAGTACGCCAATCCTCGGGGACTATTCCCGTTTCTAATGACATTTGAAATATTTCTGTCATAGCCCCGGCCATTTTGTACACTAACTTCCCTCAATGTCCTAGGGAATATCCTGTCTTGACCTGGAGACTTATCCACTTTTATATTTTTCAAAAGTGTCAGTACTTCTTTTACTTTGAACCTCATAGTATCCATAGCTACTCTACTAGTTTCCCTTACCTCACATAATTCAATATCCTTCTCCTTGGTGAATACCGAGAAAAAAAATTGTTCAATATCTCCCCCATCTCTTTTGGCTCTGCAGATAGCTGTCCACTCTGTCTCTCCAATGGACCAATCTTATCCCTCGTTATCCTTTTGCTATTAATATAGCTGTAGAAACCCTTTGGATTTACTTTCACCTTACTTGCCAAAGCAACCTCATACCTTCTTTTAGCTTTTCTAATTTTTTTCTTAAGATTCTTTTTACATTCTTTATACTCCTCTAGCACCCTCATTTACTTCATGCTGCCTATAATTATTGTAGATCTCCCTCTTTTTCCGAACAAGATGTCCAATTTCCCTTGAAAACCAGGGCTCTTTCCAATTTTACTGTTTCCTTTCAACCGAACAGGAACATAAAGATTCTGTACTCTTAAAATTTCCCCTTTAAATGTCCTCCATTTCTCTTCTACATCTTTCCCATAAAACAAAATGTCCCAGTTCACTCCTTTTAAATCATCTCGCATCTCATCAAAGTTAGCCTTTCTCCAATCAAAAATCTCAACCCTAGGTCCAGTTCTGACCCTCTCCATAATTATATTGAAACTAATGGTATTGTGATCACTGGACCCGAAGTGCTCCCCAACGCATACCTCCGCCACCTGTCCCGTCTCATTTCCTAACAGGAGGTCCAGCACTGCCCCTCCTCTAGTAGGTACCTCTATGTATTGCTGCAAAAAACTATCCTGCACACATTTTACAAACTCCAAACCATTCAGCCCATTTACAGAATGTGTTTCCCAGTCTATGTGTGGAAAGTTGAAATCTCCCACAATCACTACCTTGTGCTTACTACTAATATCTGCTATCTCCTTACATATTTGCTCTTCCAATTCTCGTTCCCCATTTGGCAGTCCATAAAACACCCCTATAAGTGTTGCTACACCTTTCCCACTTCTCAGTTCCACCCAAATAGCCTCCCTAGATGAGCCCTCCAATCTATCCTGACAAAGCACTGCTGTAATATCTTCCCTGACTAGCAATGCAACACTTCCACCTCTTGCCCCTCCAATTCTATCACACCTGAAGCAACGAAATCCTGGAATATCCCTGCCCTCTGCACCAGTCTTTCAGCCACGCATTTATCCTCCACCTCGCTCCATTCCTACTCTCACTGTCGCGTGGCACAGGCAGTAATCCTGAGATTGTTACCTTTTTGGTCCTTTTCCTTAACTCTCCTCCCAACTCCCTAAATCCTCTCTTCAGGACCTCTTCCCTTTTTTTACCTATGTCATTGGTACCTATATGTACCACGACCTCAGGCTCCTCTCCCTCTGATTTCAGGATATCTTGGATGCGTTGAGACACGTCCAAGACCTTGGCACCAGGGAGGCAGACCACCATCCTGGTCTCCCGACTGTGTCCACAGAATCGCCTATCCGACCCCCTAACAATAGAGTCCCCAATTACTATTGCCCTCTTCTTTTTTTCCCTGCCTTTCGGAGCAACAGGGCCGGTCTCTGTGCTGGAGGCCCGTCCGCTGTCACTACCCCCGGGCAGGCTGTCACCCCCATCCGTACTCAAACAGCAGTACTTATTTGCAAGGTGTACCGACATTGGAGTACTCACTCGTCCCTGCCTCTGCCCCTTGTCCTTCCTTAGCGTGACCCACATCAATCAATCAACCTTTATTGTCATCTTGCAAGCAACAAGTACAGTGCAAAATGAAAAGACGTTTCCCAGTGAATAGCGGAGCCTCGCACATGAAATTTAAAACACTTCTCACATAATAACACTAAAAAAAAACAATCCAGTCCCTGATGGAACAGAATAAATAGTTAAAAAATCAGGTAAAAAAACACACAATGTTAATATACAGTAAACCAATCATAAAAAAAAAAAAAAAAAAAAAAAAAAAAAAAAAAAAAAAAATGTCTCTCTCCCGTGGTTTTGGAGTGACCACCTCCCTATAACTCCCCTCTATGACCTCCTCACTCTCCCTGATCAGACAGAGGTCATCGAGCTGCTGCTCCAGGATCCTAATACGGTCCCTTAGGAGCCCCATCTCGCTGCACCTGGTGCAGATGTGGACGTCTGGAGGGCCATCCGACACCATGACCTCCCACATCTGACATCCCGAACAGTACACTGCTCTGACTGTCATTCTCCCGCCTTACCCTGGATCCGATACAAGTATAATACAATTGTGGGGGGTTTTTGTCTTTATGTGGGGGAAGAGGGTACGGTAAGGGGGATACCGTCCTTCAGTCGCTTCCTGGAGAGGATGCGACTATTGTTCGAGTCGCGTCCTCGCCCCCCCCCCCCCTCCCCCCCCCCCCCCCGCGGCCTACCTACTGGATTGGCGCTGCCATTCCTGCCGGGACCGACCAGAGCTCCAGCAGCAGCAGCGGCGCAGCATTGGATACATCGCGGTGCGGGCGATGCCTTACCGGGGATCTCCGTTTGGAGCCCCGGAGTGCTGGGCCTGCTGCACCGACATCACGGAGCTGTGGTTCGTGGAGCTCCCAACGCTCCGCGAATCCATTTCATTGTCTCTTATGAGATAATGACAATAAATTGAATACAATACAATACAATCTTTCAGTACTTGGAATGTGTTTTTGGGAAGCTTCACTTGGACTGGGGTCTCATAATGGTAACTTTCTAGTTTGGATCTATTAGTGGGTGACATGGCTGTTGTATTCATCAAGCCTTTCTACCCCATGTGAGTCTTCCCTTCCTCTCACATCGTGCACCATTTCTTTCTATTCCTCTTTCTGCCATGCACCCGTGTAATTTCCTTTTTTTTTAAAGATGTTTTCTCAGTTGTATTCCTTTCCAGTCTGGTCTGCATTCTTACTTCCTTCTTAGTAAGGATTTGGCTGATTGTGAACTTTGGAAGAGGAAGACTGAGGATCCACAATCCTGTCTTCATTCGACGGGTCGGTAGTGGAGAGAGTCAAAAGCTTCAAATTCCTGGGCGTGCATGTCTCTGAAGATCTGTCCTGGACCCAGCGCAAAGAAAGTCCTTCAACTTCCTTAGAAGATTGAGGAGATGCGGAATGTCAACAAATACTCTCTTGGGCAGGTGTACAGTGGAGAGCATATTGACTAGTTGCATCACAGCCTGGCTTGGCAACTCGAATGGCCAGGAACAAAGTAGATTGCAAAAAGTCGTGAACATTGCCCAGTCCTTCTGACCACCCTCCTCCCCCCCCACCATCAAAGTGATCTACAAGAGTCAAAAAGCAATCTACAAGACTCTAAAAGGCAGCCAGCATCATCAGAGACCCACACCGCACTGACCACACTGTCATTTCACTCCTGCCATCGGGAAGAATGTACAGAAGTCTGAAAACTAACGTCCAGGTTCAAGAGCAGCTTCTTCCCTACAGCCCTCAGTCTATTAAACACTACAACCTCCAAATAAGCTCTGAACCACATAGACTTGGGATGTTCTTTTTGATTTCAGAGTAATATGTTTACGTACATGTGGCGTTACTACAAGTAAGAATTTTGGTGTTCTGCTTCGGGACATGTGCCAATAAATCTCTCTTGACTTGTCCTAGTTTGTGGGTTAGATTCTCCCATAACTGAATACTTTTGAAGAAAGTTGATGTCTGGTGGGTTCAGAGTTTTATAACCTAAGAATATGATGCTCTATACTCTGGTCTTGTTAACTAACAGAGTTGCTGGCTGCACATGCCAAAGAAAGTACAATGGACAATTCTTGTAAAAGTAAAAGTGGCATTTGTCAGGCGATTTCAAAATTAAATTGGATTGGCACTTCAGAGAGATGAATACATTTAATAGTTATCTGTTGCTGTTGCGTCTAATGGTAACTGCAGGTAACAAGGTTTTCATTGGAGACTTGAAGACTGAAGATGTTGGTCAGTGTGGGCAAGGTGGGCTGAAGGGCATGTTTTCCTCGCTGTATGACTCCGACTCTATGATGTTCTTAGGTTGGAAGCAGTTTGGAGAAGGTTTACAAGTCTATATCTGAAATGAGTAGGTTGCCTTATGAAGTAAGGTTGGGCAGGTTAGGCACCGAGGTTACGAGAATGTTTCTAGGACTAGAGGGACTGAGCTACAGGGAGAGGTTAAGAAGGCTGGGACTCTATTCCTTGGAGCGCAGGAGGATGAGGGGTGATCTTATAGCTGTGTATAAAATTAAGTGAGGAATTGATCAGGTCCCAAAGTACCTTGCCCAGAGTAGACAAATCGAGGACAAGAGGATATAGGCTTAAGGTGAAGGGTAAAAGATTTAATAGGAATCTGAGGGGTAACCTTTTCACACAGAGTGGACTATCCAACATTTAAGAAACAGACAGGTACATGGATAGGATAGGTTTGGAGGGATATGGACCAAGCGCAAGCAGGTGGAACTAGTGTAGCTGGGACATGTTGGCCGGTGTGGGCGAGTTGGGCCGAAGGGCCTGTTGTTGCACTGTGTCACTCTATCGCTCTATCTGTCCACTGGAGTTTAGAAGGGAAAGAGGGGGACTTGACTCAAAAGATGCAGGATCTTGAAGAGATTTGACAGGCTGGGATGTAGAATGAATGTTATCTTTTGTGGGAGATTCTCAAATTAGCGATCACTGTTTAAAATTAAGTAGGGTGAGGCAATTGATTTTTTTCTCTCAGAGAATATATTTTTGGAGACAGACAGAGGATGAAAGAAACATGGAAACAGAACAATAGGGCTTGTGGCCCTTGAAGCCTGCTGAGTCATTCCATACATTAATGGGCGATCATCAATGTCAATATCGTAATGCTGTTTGTGCAATATCGTACTTTTTGTGCAAACATTTTACTATGGCACCGACACATCAACCACTTGCCCAACCCAATTTCCTCGGAGGAAGTCAAGTGTAGCCCCTGCTTTGGTAAGGCCATCTGCAGTACATGTTGCTTTAGAGAACTTTCCTGGACAACCTTGACAAATTGTTAGCTCATCTCATTCTAAGATGGTCTTTGCACCATTATGCTCTTCTTTGTTCCCACCAACCCCAGACTCCCCACTCTACTCCCTGCTCCTTTGTTATTATAACTTCTAATCCTCAACCTAAACATGTCAATCTTAACAAAGCCCTCCCTCTGTTTGATAAAATCCTCCAAATCTGCAACGATTGAACGGGGGGGGAGCTGGAGAAGTTGGACGTGAGGAGCAAGGCCTCGAAGGTCGGCTGCAGGAGGTGACCCTGGGACACAAAGATGGCCGGGAGAGGAGAGGGATTTTGGTTTGCGGGCCAATCCAGTCAAGGGCGATGGGGGAAGGCCCTGCAGGAGCCTGGGGTTTACCTGGTTCAGGACGTACTCTAGTGGGCCGAGCACGCAGGCAGACCGGACTTTGGACATGTCGTCAAAACTTGGCAATGCCTGCATGTGAAAATAGGCAAAAATAATTTCACTGTAGTTGCACAGTGCCCCATCAATGAGGTAGACAGTGCTGATGACCCTCGGACTGTCCTTGATTGGACATTGCTGGCTTTACCTTGACTTAAACGTTATTTCCCCCATCATGTATCTATCCACTGCAAATGGTTCGATTGTAATCATGCAAGATTGTCTTTCCGCTGGCTGGTTGGCACGCAACAAACGTTTTTCACTGCCGTGGTACACATGGCAATAAATTGAACTGTAACCAGTTGCACATGTGATAAATAAAGCACCATTGAATGATGCCACAACAACAAACTTGTTCTCTAGGTTTGCATGATCAAGGAGCTAATAGTTGACTTCGGGAAGGGAAAGGCAAAGATCCAAGACCCTGTTTTCATCGGCTGGAGAGCATCATCAGCTTCACGTTCCTGGGCGTTGTATATATATATATATGAAGATCTGTCTGTCCTGGGCTCCATACATTCATGCAATCACAAAGTGCCTCCTCTTCCTTAGAAGATTGAAAAGATTTGGTTTTGTTGATGAATGCTCTATTGAACATCTTCATTACTACGGCAGAAAGCAGACTGACTGGTTGCATCATGGTCTGTCTTGGTAACTCGAACGCCAGGAATGAAGGAGGTTATAGAGAATGGTGGGCACTATCCAGTCCATCACAGGTACTGACCCCCCCCCCCCCCCCCCCCCCCCCCCCCACCATCGAAGGGATCTATACGAGACACTGCCTCAAAAAGACCCCCAATATCATCAAAGGCCCGCAACACCCGGGCAGTGCTCTCATTTCTCTCCTACCATCAGGAAGAAGGTACAGGAGCCTGAAAACCGTGATCACTAGGTTCACTATCTTCTTCCCAACAACCCTCAGGTTCTTGAACACTGCACACTAAACCCAGCAACTCTTAACCGCTACACAGACACAAAGTACTGGCATAACTTAGCAGGTCAGGCCCATCCCACTGAGTTACGCCAGCACTTTGTGTCTGCCGTTGGTATAAACCAGCATCTGCAGTTCCTTGGTTGCATATTAACTTCTCAAGACTGTCATTGGTCGCAAAAAGGGCTTCAGGTTTTGCACTAGAATTTTGGTTTATTGAATTTAAAATATATATCGTACACTATCTATGTGCATTGCGTTTATGAGCCTGTTATGCTGTTGCAAGTAAGAACATCATTGGTCCATTGTTGGTACATACGACAATTAAACACTCTGGGCTGTTGAGAACCCAATGGCGGTGCTAAAAATGGGATTATTGGAGGAGGTTGTGAGTGAAACCCTGTTGCTCATGTGCTGCTTGAACAGAACTTCCTGGCAGTGACACATGGCTGTTCCCATAATCAGTGGGGCCATTGATGTGGAAGGGAATGTAATACTTTATTGCCACATGTGACTAAGCACAGTGAGATTCTTTGCTGCATACACAATGTATACAAATAGCAGCCACCAATGGCACTGGCAAAGTTACAAAGCACGCCGGCTCCTCCTTTTGTTCCTCCCCACGGCGGGTCATCCATTGTTCTTCCTCCCCCGCTCACGTGTGTGATGGCCACACAGGGAGAAAAGTGGTTTGGAGGGGAAGGATTATAATTCAACAGTCTTAATAGCTTTAATCTCTGGAACTCTCTGCCACAGAGGGTAGTTGAGGCGGGCTTATTTAGGGGAGTTAGATGTGGCACAGTGGGGTATGGAGAGAAGGCAGCGGTACTGAGTTGAGGATGCTGCCTTAGCGGCGGGCCTAGACTAATTTCCTATGTTTAATGGCTGACAGGGTGGTGTGCTGTCTGTACGGAGTGGTAGGCTCCTGACAGTGGGTGCTGTCTGTACGGAGTTTGTATGTTCTTCCTGTGGGTGCTCTGGTTTCCTCCCACACTCCAGAGCAGTGCAGGCTTGTACATTAATTGGCATCTATAAATTGGCCCTCGTGTGTAGGAGGCGAAACTGGGTTAACATCGAACTAGTGCACGGGGATCATTGGTCGGCGTGGACTGCAGAACCTGTTGCCATGCTGTATATCTAAACTAAACTAAGCTAAGCTATTAAAATGATCTTTATTTTTAAAGTGCTGTTCCTTTAAAGTGTTTGTTTGTGTAGTATTTTTCTCGATTCTAATTATTTTTCATTTCTTTCCTGGTTTCAGAGCACGGACATAACCAGCACCGTTGGCTATGACAATCTGATTCAGCACATGAACGATGGAAGGAAAACCTGCAAAGAGTTGGAGGATTTTATCAAACAGAGGTAGATCTTCATTAAGATTTGCACGTTAAAGTTGTGGGTTCAACGTTACAATGGACAATGGAGCAGGGAGGAGACTGAAGAGTATGTAGGAAGGAACTGCAGATGCTGGTTTAAACCGAAGATAGACACAAAAAGCTGGAGTAACTCAGCGGGACAGGCAGCATCTCTGGAGAGAAGGAATGGGTGATGTTTCGGGTCGAAACTCTTCTTCAGAGTGGAGAGTCTCTGGCTGGCGGGAACAAAGAAGAGTATAAAGGGTCTGTCCCACCAGCATGCGATAGCATGCGTCTAGCGCGACCAAACGTAGTCGCTTGAGGCGTATGGCCTTGCGGGGCCGGTCCCACTTCGATCGGCGGAGGCGTATGGAGTTGTGCGGGGGGAGCTGGCTCCGACATCGCGCGGGGCTCCAAAAATCTTGCACTGTTCAAAAATTACGCGCGTCAACGGTCTGTCGGCCCGCAGCCGCATCGAGGCCGTACGCAGCTCATCGACGGGCGTACGTAGCGTCTCGACGCCAGACACAGCGTCTTGACGGCATACGCCTAGCGCGTGGCGTTGCGCGATGACGTCACCACATGGTGCGCCGTTACGTGATGACGTCACCGCCCGACGCCATGCGACGTCCAAATTCAGTCGGCCCACCTCTTGCCCAGCTGATTGGTGAGTTTGACGTAAATTACGCCACGCGCGAACATTGCGCGTACTTAGATCGTACTTATCACGAACTTAGCGCGAACAGCGCGAACTCCGCTTCCGTTTGGTTGCGCTAGAAGCATGCAATCGCATGCTGGTGGAACAGGCCCTTAAAGGGGAAAGAACCATCAGCTTGCTTGTTTGTTTTTCACCAGCTCTCGTCTCAACAGGTACCTTTCTTTCTGGGTCATGACTTGGGTGAGATCCTTGGTAAACGAGGACGCACCACATTCACAAGCTGCTCATAGCATTTCACCAGCCTACTTAGTAAAACTTGTCAGGAACCAAAATGTAACAGCAAAGAACTGCAGATGCTGGTTTACATAAAAGGACACAAAGTGTTGGAGGAGTAACTATGGGTTAGATAGACAGCACAGCAAAGGTGGGTTAGACAGACAGCATCTCTGGAGAATATGAATAGGTGACGAAGATAGGCACAAAATTCTGGAGTAACCCAGCGATCAGGCAGCATCTCTGGAGAAAAGGAATAGGTGACATTTCAGGTCAGTTCCCTCCTTCACATCTGAACCCGAAAGATCAGCTGTTGATCCCATGGGTGGGAGAGTCATGGCCTCAGAATTAAAGGATGTTCTTTTAGGAAGGAGATGAGGAGGAATTTCTTTAGTCAGAGGACGGTGAATCTGTGGAATTCTTTGCCACAGAAGATCTGTGGAGACAAAGTCAGTGGATATATTAAAGGCAGAGATAGATAGATTCTTGATTAGTACAGGTGACAGAGGTTGTGGGGAGAAGGCAGGAGAATGGTGTTAGGAGGGAGAAATAGATCAGCCATGATTGATTGGTGGAGTAGACTTGATGGGCCGAATGGCCTAATTCTACTCCGATCATTTATGATCTTATGATTTCTCCAGAGATGCTGCCTGACCCGAGTTCCTCCAGCATTTTGTATCTGTCTGTGTCTCTAAACTAAACTTCCTGTTTTGTGCAGTGTCTACATCATATACATCAGACTTGCATCTTATTGCCTGCTCGCCGCTGAATCAGCTTTTCACTTGCTGCTTTCGATTTTTACTTCACTTTTCCAGATGCAGTCAACACTGGCAGGGCCAGCAATTGCTGCCTGCCACTAGTTGCCCTTGGTCTATGTGGGTGGGTGGGTAGGTTTGGAGTCCCTTGTAGGCTTGACTAGATAAGAAAGGAACAGTTTCTTCCATAGAGTACCATCTTGAATCAGTTTAAGAAGGAACTGCAGATGCTGGAAAATCGAAGGTAGACAAAATTGCTGGAAAAACTCAGCGGGTGAGGCAGCATCTATGGAGCGAAGGAAATAGGCGACGTTTCGGGTCGAGACCCTTCTTCAGATGGGTCTCGACCCGAAACATTGCCTATTTAATTCGCTCCATAGATGCTGCCTCACCCGCTGAGTTTCTCCAGCATTTTTGTCTATTTTGAATCTGATCAGTTTTAACGCCAATTTTGTCATTTTAATTGAAACCCCGGATTATAAATTGAGTTTAAATTCATTTGGCTCAACTTGGTCAGCATGGGCAAGTTGGGCCGAAGGGCCTGTTCCATGCTGTATGACTCTTCTGCTACTCTGTTGGGGTCGAGCTCGATTAGGGTCTGGTAATGTAACTCTGCTCTCTGGTCAGCAGTGGTGACACCATGTTTCACCTCGCTACCCTCTGATGGACGACAGTGCACGGATAGAATGCGGGCCCCGGCTTGGCCTTGGTACCAGTGGTGGTGCAGCGGTAGTTGCTGCCTCACAGCGCCAGAGACCTGGGTTCCATCCTAACTATGGCCGCTTGTCTGTACAGAGTTTGTACCTTCTCCCTGTGACCTGCGTGGGTTTTCTCCAGGTGCTCCGGTTTTCTCCCACGTTCCAAAGACGTACAGGTTTGTAGGTTAATTGGCTTCTGTAAATTGTACACCCTAGAGTGTGTAATAGAACTAGTGTATGAATGATCGCTGGTCTGCATGGACTCGGTGGGCCAAAGGTCCCGCTCTTTAAAATAATACTATTTGGTAGTTGCAAGCAGCCTCCACTTTTATCTATTAAACTCTCCCAGAAACTTCAAACATAATCCCCTCTCACTTCTCTAAGCTTTAATGAGTATTAGCCCAATCTAAACTCCATTTAATTTTCTCAGCAATTAACCTTGTGAGCCCTCTCTGCACGCCTTCCAATGCAAGCACATCGTTAACTGTCGGAGACCAAAACCGGATGTAGTATTGCACGCACAGTCTCGCCAGTGTTCCGCAAAGTTGCATCAGAACTTCTCTATCTCTATACTCCATGCCCATTCCAATGAAGGCCAAAGTGTATTTTTGCCTTTTAACTATTTCTTGCACCTTATGCTAACTCTCTGCATGGGACTCTGGATTCCTCTGCATTGCAATATTTTATACCCTCGTTTCATTTAAATAATAATTTACTTTCAGCTCATGGCGCAGAAGTAGAGCTGCTGTCAAACGCCAGAGCCCTTCTGCAGTTGTACAGGGCCCTAGTGAGACCACACCTGGAGTATTGTGTGCAGTTTGGGTCCCCTAATTTGTGGAAGGACATTCTTGCTATTGAGGGAGTACAGCGTAGGTTTACAAGGTTAATTCCCGGGATGGCGGGACTATCATATGCTGAGAGAATATGAGAGAGAGAGGCTGGGCTTCTACATTCTGGAGTTTAGAAGGAAGAGAGGGAATCTTATTGAAACATGTAAAATTGTTAAGGTATAAGACGCTAGAGGCAGGAAACATGTTCCCGATGTTGGGAGAGTCCAGAACCAGGGGCCACAGTTTAAGAATAGGGGTAAGCCATTTATAACGGAGACGAGGAAACACTTTTTCTCACAGAGAGTTGTGAGTCTGTGGAATTCTCTGCCTCAGAGGGCGGTGGAGGCAGGTTCTCTGGATGCTTTCAAGAGAGAGCTAGATAGGGCTTGTAAAGATAGCGGAGTCAGGGGATATGGGGAGAAGGCAGGTACGGGGTACTGATTGGGGATGATCAGCCATGATCACATTGAATGGCGGTGTTGGCTCGAAGGGCCGAATGGCCTACTCCTGCACCTATTGTCTATTGTCTATTCCTGACCTCAGGTGCTGTCTGCACCACATTTCCTCTGTGTGCTCTGGTTTCATAGAAACATAGAAAATAGGTGCAGGAGCAGGCCATTCAGCCCTTGGACCCAGCACCGCCATTCAATATGATCATGGCTGATCATCCAAAATCAGAACCCCGTTCCTGCTTTTTTCCACATTTCCCTTGATTCCCTAAACCCGAAGAGCTAAATCTAAATCTCTCTTGAAAACATCCAGTGATTGGCCTCCACTGCCTTCTGTGGCAGAGAATTCCCAGAGGTTCACAACTCTCTGGGTGAAAACATTTTTCCTTATCTCACTGTTAAGTGGTCTACCCCTTATTCTTAAACTGTGACTCCTGGTTCTGGACACTCCCAACATCAGGAAAAAAAAATCTGCATCTACCCTGTCCAATCCTCTAAGATTGTTATATGTTTCTAAAAGATTCCCTCTCATCCTAAATTCCAGCGAATACAAGCCCCATCGACCCATTCTTTCATCATTGTGGATTGTCAGCCATGATCACATTAAATGGCAGTGCTGTCTCAAAGGGCCGAATGGCCTACTCCTGCACTTATTGTCTATTGTCTATTATACGTCAGTCCCGCCATCCTGGGAATTAACCTGGTGATCCTACGCTGCACTCCCTCAATAGCAATAATGTCCTTCCTCAAATTAGGAGACCAAAATTGTACACAATACTCCAGGTGCGTCTCACCAGGGCCCTGTACAACTGCAGTAGGCCCTCCTTGCTTCTAAACTCAAATCCTCTCGCAATTAAGGCCAACATGCCATTGGTTTTCTTCACTGCCTGCTGTACCTGCATGCTTACTTTCAGTGACTGATGTACAAGCACACCCAGGTCTCGTTGCACCTCCCCTTTTCCTAATCTGACACCATTCAGATAATAATCTGCCTTCCTGTTCTTGCCATCAAAGTGGATAACCTCGCATTTATCCAAATTATACTGCATCTGCCATGCTTCTGCCCACTCACCCAACCTATCCAAGTCACCCTTCAGCCTCATAGGATCCTCCTCGCAGCTCACACTGCCACCCAGCTTTGTGTCATTCGCAAATTTAGAGATGTTACATTTAATTCCCTCGTCTAATCTTATTGTAAACAACTGAGGTCCCAGCAGTGAGCCTTGTGGCACCCCACTAGTCACTGCCTGCCATTCTGAAAATAACCTGTTAATTCCTACTCTTTGCTTCCTTTCTGCCAACTAGTTCTCTATCCGTCAATACCCTACCTCCAATACAATATGCTCTAATTTTGCACACTAATCTCTTGTGTGGGACCTTATCAAAGGCTTTTTGAAAGTCCAAATACACCATATCCACTGGCTCTACCTTATCCATTCTATTTGTTACATCCTCAAAAAATTCCAAAAGATTAGCCAAGCATGATTTCCCCTTCATAAATCCATGCTGACTTTGACCGATCCTGTCTCTGCTTTCCAAATGCGCTGCTGTAGCATCTTTAATAATCAACTCCAGCATCTTCCCCATTATGGATGTAAGGCTAACTGGTCTATAATTCCCCATTTTCGCTCTCTTCCCCCCATTCTTAAAAAGTGGAGTTGCATTGGTTAACCTCCAGTCCACAGGAACTGGTCCATAGTCGAGAGGACATTGAGAAATGATCACCAATGCATCCACGATTTCTAGCGCAACCTCCTTGAGTACTCTGCAATGCTGGCTATCAGGCCCTGGTGAGTTATCTGCCTTCAGTCCATTTTCTGACTAATGTGGATTCCCTTCAGTTCCTCCCTCCCACTAAATCCTCGGCCCCCTAGTATTTCCGGGAGATTGTTTGTGTTTTCCTTCGCGAACACAGAACCAAAGTACTAATTTAACTGCTCTGCGATTTCCTTGATTCCCGTCATAAATTCACCTGTCTCTGACTACTGTAAGGGACCTACATTCATCTTCACTTGTCCTCCCACATACCAAAGATGGGCGGGTTTGTAGGTTAATTGGCCCTGCGGTGTTAGTGGGATAACTAGTATAATTGGACGGTTGACGTGGGCTGGAGGGCCTGTTTCACTGCTGCATCTTTAAACTAAACTTCCAACATATCTTCCTTTGTTATACTCCATCTACAAATTCTTCCCCACTGGCTGAGCCCGTCAAAACTTATTTGCAAGTCCCTAATCCTCTTTTCACGTCTTGTTAACCGGCCTATCTTAGCATCGTCACATTGGCTACCTGGCATTTGGGCACGTCCCCAATCTCAGATGCTGACTGGCATGATGAATGTTTCTGGCTTTGATTGTTCATGAACATAATTTTACTGAATCGGAATTAATTAACAGTGCGGCCAGATCATAGATAATGATTTTGATGGTGTCATGTTTGGTAATGTTAAAAATTATGTTGGACTTACTAAATAGACTCAAAAGCAGTGAACTAAGTCACATTATGCCCGAGGAACCCTCTGCTTGTAACTATGTATGGCTTTAATAATTACAAAATCTATAAAATAATTATATTGTATATAAAATCATGAGAGGAATGGATCGGGTAGATGCACAGTCTCTTGCCCAGAATAGGGGAATCGAGGACCAGAAGACATAGGTTTAAGGTGAAGGGGAAAAGATTTAATAGGAATGTGAGGGGTAACTTTTTCCACAGGTGGGTGTATGGAACAAGCTGCCAGAAGAGGTAGTTGAGGCTGGTACTATCACAACATTTAAAAAACAGAAAGATCCAGAACAAGGGGTCACAGTTTAACGATAAGGGGGAAATCTTTTAGGACCTAGATGAGAAAAACATTTTTCACACAGAGAGTGGTGAATCTCTGGAATTCTCTGCCGCAGAAGGTAGTTGAGGCCAGTTAATTGGCTATATTTAAGAGGGCGTTAGATGTGGCTCTTGTGGCTAAAGGTATCAGGGGGTATGAAGGCAGGTACATGATTCTGAGTTGGATGATCAGCCATGATCATATTGAATGGCGGTGCAGACTCGAAGAGCTGAATGGCCTACTCCTGCACCTATTTTCTATGGTTCTTTGTTTCTATACATGGATATGACAAGTTTGGAGGGATATGGGCCAAATGCAAGCAGATGGGACTAGTGTAGATGGGACACTGTAGATAGTGTAGTTGGCCGGTGTGGGCAAGTTGGGCCGAAGGGCCTGTTTCCACACTATCACTCTATGACTATAATTAAATTAACATTTGCTAACGAAGCATTTGCATCTTTCTAACAGGAGGGCAACCTGGCCTCAAGGTCAGTGTGACTTTCAGTTGCAGCTTTGACAGCCTTTCATTTGCACCAAAGATTAGCAGGTAGTCAAAAAGAAACTTCATGACTGCTCAAAGCGTTCAGCCATAGCAGTTAGCCAAGTGATAGAAGGATTATCCATAGTCTGCATAAAACCCAGACAAGTTTCTCTTCTGTATTTCTTGCAGATTTAGCATCACTTCAGTTTGACTTATGTTCTTCGTCAATGTCCTTTCCTCCCTCGAGATACCGAGTAGAAGGAAAGAGGAATTGTATTCATCTGACAACTGCACAGTCCCCTCTAGCAGGAAGCCCCTCTGCTGGGGCTGCTGGTTTCAATACCTTTGTCACATGCGATACGATATGACCGAACGTTATTTATCCCAGGAGGGAAATTTATTCTGCCAACAGTCAAAAAACACAAGGTACATGAAACATGAGATTAAAGTGATGAGTGGAAAGGATTGGGGTTTTCCCTCAGGTATTCTTGTGTTTTGTTCCCTCCCCCCACCCACCTCTCTCTCCCCACATCCCAAAGATGTTGCCAGGACTAGAGGGTGTGAGCTTTCGGGAGAGGTTGAGTAGGCTGGGTCTCTATTCCTTGGAGCGCAGGAGGTTGAGGGGTGATCTTATAGAGGTGTATAAGATCATGAGAGGAATAGATCGGGTGGATGCACAGAGTCTATTGCCCAGAGCAGGGGAATCGAGGACCAGAGGACACAGTTTCAAGATGAAGGGGAAAAGATTTAATAGGAATCCAAGGCAAGCGCGACCAAACCGGAAGCGGGGGCCGCGCGCGGAGGTCGAGTGATCCCCGTACAGGGCCGGTCCCACCAGCATACGCCTGCATGCGTCGACGCGACCAAACCAGAAGCGGGGGCCGCGTGGAGGTCGAGTGAGTGACGTGAAGTTCCAGCGAAGTCCGCGGGAAGTTCGTGTGTGACGTATGGCGTCAAGACGCTGCGTACGGCATTGAGATGCTGTGCACGCCCGTCGAGGTGGTGCATACGATGTCGAGGTGGCTGCGGGCCGGCAGGCCATTGCCGCGTAGAATTTTTGAACACGGTCAGTTTTTCGGACCCCGTGCTCCAGCGATCGAAGTGGGACCGGCCCCGCGAGGCCGTATGGCTCTAGCGACCATGTTAGGTCGCGCTTGCCGCATGCAGGCGCATGCTCGTGGAACAGGCCCTTTAGACATGTACACGTATAGGACAGGTTTGGAGCGCTATGGACCAAGTGCAGGCAGGTGGGACTAGTGTAGCTGGGACAGTATGGGCAAGTTGGGCAGAATGGCCTGTTTCCACACTGTATCACTATGACTCTGTGTCAATAACCCCTGATGTAGGTGGGAGAGGTAGATGGGAATATAAAAGAGAGTAGGTCATGGGGAAAGTGTGTATACCCGATGGTCTGAATGACCTTTCTCTACGCTTTCAGAAAATGGGAGAATATAAGATGTGAAGTGACCAGTCAGCAGCCTCCAAGTTATGGGCTTTGCTTTCATTTTTTAAAGACACTTCTGACTTTTGGTATCAAATTCACAAATGTTTTAAAGACACTTCCTGATGAGCAATCTCATTTCCGTATGATAAATTACATCGCCACTTTTACCAGTAATCCCTTCCAAACCTATTTATATTTAATAGCATTTGTTTCCATGAGTCTTAATGAAATTGACCATAATATTTAAATAGTGGTGATTGTATTCATGCCTGGTATTATCTGATTTGACTGGACACACACAAACAAAAAAGGCTTCCACTCTTTCTTGGTACATGTGATAATAATAAACTAATACCAATAGGATTCTCTGCATTCTTGACTTCTGAAGTAATAGAATTCAGATTTAATATAACCAATATATAATTGGAAGGCCTGGATAGATTGGATGAGGAGAGGGTGTTTTCACTAGTGGGGGAGTCTAGGTCCAGAGGTCATAGCTTTAGCATAAAAGGACGTACCGATAGAAAGGAGATGAGGAGACATTTCTTTAGCCAGTGGCTGGTGAATCTGTGACATTTGTTGCCACAGATGGCTGTGGTGGCCAAGTCATAGGGAAGTTTTACAGCAGAGATTGATAGGTTCTTGATTAGTAAGGGTATCAAAGGTTACGGGCAGAAGGCAGGAGAATGAGGTTGAGAAGGAAAGATAGAACGGTGATTGAATGGTGGGGTAGGTCCGATGGGTCGAATGTCCAAAATATGCACCTATGTCTTATGAACTTACCTGTAATCTTCATATCTAAATTTAGCTTTTTACACGTTATATCTATGTGTATTGTGTTCACAGGATTGTTATACTATTGCAAGTTAAATTTTATTTTTCCGTAGTCGGTACATATGACATTTAAACACTCTTGAATCTTGACTACTATTTCATTAATGTATTTGCGTCAAAACTAATGCTGCTGATGACATCATATTAATGTTACTCAATTCATGGCTATTTCAATTAGCTCTCAGTTCACTAGCTTTGGTGTTGCTATTAACTGCACCAGACTCGTTCTCCAAGCACTCCAGGTCTTATTATGATCCGACTCTGAAACTGAATAGTACCAGCAGCATAGGGTTTCATTTACTTTGAGAGTTTGGTGATGTGGAGGGTAAAGGGCCTGTCCCACCAGCATGCGGCTGCATGCGGCAAGCGCGGCCAAACGTGGTGGCTTGAGGCGTGCGGCCTCGCGGGGCCGGTCCCACTTCCAGCCGCAGAGCCGTAATGAGCTGGTCCCGACATCATACTCACCAATCAGCTGGGCAGGAGGCGGGCCGACTGAATTTGGACGTCGCACAGCGTCGGGTGGTTACGTCATCACACAACGCCATGCGCTAGGCGTACGCCATCAAGACGCTGCGTACGGCCATCGAGGCGCTGCGTACGGTCTCAATGCGGCTGCAGGCCAACAGGCCGTTACCGCGCGGGATTTTTGGACAGTGTCAGCTTTTCGGAGCCCGCATGATGTCTGAACCAGCCCCGCACAACTCCATACGGCTCCGTCGATTGAGGTGGGACCGGCCCCACGAGGCCGTACGGCTCAAGCGACCACGTTAGATCGCGCTCGCCGCATGGAGTCGCATGCTCGTGGGACAGGCCCTTTAGACACGATGGAGAATGTGATGCAGTTCACGGGGCCAAATCTTTTCTATCAACACCGGTTTGCAGATAATTGGTAAGACAATCAACAATGTGGTGATGGTTTTGTTTTAAGAGCAGTTAATTGTCATGAATGAGTAAATATTACCAAAATGGCAGCAGAGCCTAAAACAGCAACGGGACTTGAACTAATTAGAAAGCTAATTTGGAAAGCAGCATGGAAATGGGCCCTTAGGCCCACTGAGTCCGCGCTAGTTATCCCACTTCCTCACCAACTGTCTGCACACTAGCGGCAATTTACAGAGGCCAATTAACCTACAAACACACATGTCTTTGGGATGTGGAAACATCCGGGGCAAACCCATGCGGTCACAGGGAAAACATGCAAACTCCACACAGACAGCACCAGAGGTCAGGATCGAACCCGGGTCTGTGGCGCTGTGAGGCAGCAGCTCAACCAGCTGTGCCGCTGTGCTGCCGTTCAAAAATGGCATCTTTCAAAATGCTATCGGAGGTCTGGCTTAATGTCCGACACGTTGAGAGTAGGTTTCTTCTGTGCACTCACTGCCCATCTTTTCCAGGTTGCACTGTGTAATCGGCCCGTCCATTCACAGTGCAAGGTTGGGGTTGCTAAGTAGTCACATTTATAAGATGCGACATGATTGTTAATTTTTTTTTAAACAGACCGTAAACCTACCTGGTTGAGCCTGGAAAATAGTCATAAATTATACCATTGATACTGAGCTGCATACAGCAAACTCAATTGCAGTCAATTTCACCTGCATGTCTAATCCTTTTGAAGTAAATATGAAAAAGCCCTGCACCTTTTGTTTATAATATATGCGCATAAATATTTGATATTGACCTAGCATTGGAAAGACAAGAGTGCAGATGGTTGTTTGATCCACTGGCTTTTTGGACCCATCAGTAGTCGTTAGGAATGCCTAACCATGTACATTGGGATTCTGTCTGCCTTATTGGGCACTAATGCCAAATTTCCTTTTATCTCTATGCTTCGTTGTCACCTTCTCTTGGCTAATAATCATCTATTCTACTTTTTCCTTGGTCCCATCCCCTTTGATGTCCCATTTTTACGTCTTACACTTCCTTATCTCTATCTCCCTCTCCCCTAACTCTCAGTCTGAAGAAGGGTCTCAACCCAAAACATCACCCATTCCTTCTATCCAGAGATGCTGCCTGTCGCGCTGAGTTACTCCAGCATTTTGTGTCAAATCTTCGGTACAATAATACCCTTTGGCGTAATTCTTCTTCCCCTGCCTCCTCGGGAATTATGGCTGTTGTAGTTTGATATATGACACTGGAGTACTCACTTAGATATTGTGAATATCACTTCTTCACCGAGAGATGGGCATCCATTGCATGTGGCTATTGAGAAGTTCCACATGCTCTTGTCTGGTGGGATCCAAGGCTGTGGTTAGTTTTTGGGTGTTTTTGTGTTTACTTGCTCAGTATAATCGTCAAAAGGTAACTATTCATGTATCTAGAGTCTAATTATTACCATTGTCCATGATGTAATGCTGCATTTCTGTCAACCAGGGTATCCATCGAGGAGAAGTACGGGAAGGATTTGGTTTCATTGTCGAAGAAAGTGTGTGGTCAGAATGAACTGAAGTAAGTTTTGTGAGCATTTTCCGAGGTGAATTTTTCTCAAAATGTTACAATATTCAGTCATGAGAAAATCGGAGCTGAGCACAGAGTCAACGCTGAGCACCTTGGCTGGAAGCAGCACTTTACTCATAGTTCCATGTTTCTGAGAAACATTTGGCCATGAAACTCACCACCAGACCTAGCAGCAGATACAGTTTGACACCCCTTCATTGCCTCTGTACCTTTTGTTTCATCTCCAGCTTCCAGAATGTATTAAATATTTATAGTTGATAACTCTCTCGATCTTGGATGTGAACAATACTAGCACATTACTCTTTGGGATAGACCTAGACTTGCTTTGAAAAGCCAAGAATTCAGTCGCTTTTTTGAATGTTTTTCTACTGGTGTTTTAGACCCTTCAAGTTGGTGTTGAGAATGCCTTAACCATGTGTGTCCCTTCCCACCCAAACCACACCCTCCCCAGGTACTCTCCGCTGCAACCGCAGGAGATGCAACACCTGTCGCTTTACTTCCCCCCTCGACTCCATCCAAGGACCGCGATAGTCTTTTCAGGGGAGGCAGAGGTTCACTTGCACCTCCTCCAACCTAATCTACTGTATCCTCTGTTCCAGGTGTCAGTTTCTGTACATCGGTGAGACCAAGCACAGGCTCAGCGATCGTTTCGCCGAACACCTCCGCTCAGTCCGTCTTAACCTACCTGATCTCCCGGTTGCTCAGCACTTTAGCTCCCCCTCCCCCTCCCATTCCCAATCTGACCTTCCTGTCCTGGGCCTCATCCATTGTCAGAGTGAGGCCCAGTGCAAATTGGAGGAACAGCACCTCATATTTCACTTGGGTAGCTTACACCCCAGCGGTATGAACATTGACTTCTCTAACTTCAAATAGCCCTTGCTTTCCCTCTCTCTCCATCCCCTCCCTCTTCCCAGCTCTCACACCCGTCTTACTGCCTCCGACTACATTCTATCCCACTCCCTTGACATCAGTCAGAAGAAGGGTCTCGACCTGAAACGTCACCCATTCCTTCTCTCCAGAGATGCTGCTTTTGTTACTCCAGCATATTGTGCCTACCTTCCATTTAAACCAGCAACTGCAGTTCTTTTCTACACATTCTGTTGGCCTTATTGGGTACTGATGCCGAATTCCCTTTCTCCAGGGGCACAATAATATTGTATTTCTTCCTCCCCTGCGTTCTCGGGAATTATAGGTGTTGGAGTTTCATTAATGCCACTGGAGTAGTCTCTTAGAGATTGTGAATGTCCTTATTGCCGGTCACAAAACCAGCCGGGCAGCACCATGGCGCAGTGGTAGAGTTGCTGCCTTACAGCGCTAGGGTCCCGGGTTCGATACTGACTACGAGTGCTGTCTCTATGGAGTTTATAACGTTCTACCTGTAATTACATGGGTTTTATCCAGCAGCTCCGGATTCCTCCCACACTCCAAAGACATATAGGTTTGTAGGTTAATTGGCTTTTGGTAATATTGTAAATTGTCCCTAGTGAGTAGGATAGTGCTAGTGTACGGGGATTGCTGGTTGCTGCGAACTCGGTGGGCCAAAGTGCCTGATTCCGTGCTGTAACTCAAGTGTAAGGTAAAGTCTAAAACTGCACTCAAGAAATCTAATAACTTTTTGAATTAAGTTTGGCAATGATTGTAATTTAAATGGAACTTTTTTCCTTTCTCCACCCCCTTCCTTATCTGGCCTATACACGACCCAGACAATTAAATATAGTTGACTTAACTTTCTCTGGAGCAGTCAATGAACAGACAGTAAATTCCCAAAATAAAGTCTCATCTAGAGTGTACGTATTTGAAACGCTTCTCGGTCACTGCATTTAAGAAGGGAGTGCAGATGCTGGAAAATCGAAGGTACACAAAAATGCTGGAGAAACTCAGCGGGTGCAGCAGCATCTATGGAGCGAAGGAAATAGGCAACGTTTCGTGCCGAAACGTTGCCTATTTCCTTCGCTCCATAAATGCTGCTGCACCCGCTGAGTTTCTCCAGCATTTTTGTGTACCTTAGGTCACTGCATTGTTCAGCTGGGGTTGGAAAGAAAGGCAGTGGAAACAAAATCTTAAGTACGAGACCTGTGCACATGAAGTGACTAAATGACTGGCGTGACGATGGCCGACATGTCATGCACTCCAAGCTATTCACCTGATTTATTTATTTTTCCCCCCCAACTCTAGTACGCTGAAGAGGGCATTCGACGTCTTTAAACAACGTAAGTGTTAATCTTCTCTGATTCAATATCCGGTCAGCACACACTAGTCTTTTGGCTTATTATTACTTGAAACTCCGTCGAAGAGCTGTACAAAGTTTACCTTCACTATTTGGACCTCACTATTCATTGGTGTTTTCAGCAAAGATCTTTGGTTTCCAGGACCTAGAAGACCCACCGGAAGGTAAAATGCCCACTAACATTATTCTTCTAACTTTTTAAAACTGTCTCCATTCCTTCTTCCCCCCCCCTTCTCGCCCCTTCCTCCTAACTATCTACTAAGTAGAATTTAGGGTGCTCGAGTCTGTTACTTGAATAAAGAGGCTGCTGTTCTTGCCAAACACCTGATCTTAGACTGTCAGCAACTGTGAGGTGATATGTTTTGGATAAGGAGACAAAATTAACAAACTTTGGACAGGGCAGGCTGGCTTTGGGATTCAGTGTACATTTGAAATACCTAAAGATCACTCCTATCATACAATTGCAACCCTCATTTCTACAGGGGGGATTAATTAATACATTTTATATTGTATATAATAGATGCAATATACAGTCGGGCAGCATCTGCGCTCATTTCACAATGGTCAACTTGAGCTCCTGAGTGTTAACTATTTGAACTCCCCTTCCCACACTGACCTGTCTGTTCTCTGCTGCCATGGTGAAACTAAACACTATCTCGGAAAACGATAGTCACAATTTGTGTTGGGCCTCATTCTGACTAGCTCAAATTGGAGGAACAACACCTCATATTTCACGGGCAACTAATGCCCCTGTCCCACTTAGGAAACCTGAACGGAAACCTCTAGTGACCTTGCGCCCCACCCAAGGTTTCCGTGAGTTGCCAGAGGTTTTGGTCACTCGCCTGGAAAGCCTCGACCACAGAGCACGGCAAGTCCTTTAGAGAGTGTGGGAGGAAGGGGGGGGGGAGAAGGAGAGGAGACAGTTTTAAGAAGTTAGAAGAATAAAGTTAGTGGGCGGGTCTTCTAGGTCCTGAAAACCAAAGATCCTATAGGATATTTGCTGAAAACTCCAATGGGCCAATCAAAATGTTCCCTCGGTGAAGGAGATGGCCTTCGACTGCCTGTAAGTAAATAGCGACCCCACTCCACCGGCTTCGACCAAACGGCAACCTATTTTTAGTCGAGGCCGGTTTTGAATTTGTTGAAATAATCGCAGGAACATAGAAGAAGCCTCGACCAAGCGGAAACCACTTTCGACCCTTAGGGAGAGTGACCAAAACCTCCGGCAACCTCACGGACACCTTGGGTGGGGCGCAAGGTCACCAGAGGATTCCGTTCAGGTTTCCTAAGTGGGACAGGGGCATTACAACCCAGCGGTATGAATATTGATTTCTCTAACTTCAAGTAACCCTCTCCGTTTCCCCCACGCTAGTTTTTCCAATTAGTTTCATTGTCCTCCTGATTAAATATTACTGATCGAGTGCCTCTTAGTCACCTTCCCCTCGGCTAAGAATGTACCATTCTTTATTTCCTTGATTATTGCTCTTATGATCTGTGTTTTCACACCTTACCCTTCCATATCTCCATGTCTCAGCCTGAAGAAGGGTCCCAGCCCAAAACGTCACCCATTCCTTCTCTCCAGAGATGCTGCCTGGCCTGCTGAGTTACTCCAGCGTTTTATCTATCTTTGGTGTAAACCAGCGTCTGCAGCGTCTTCCTCTAGAAAAACAGCAACTCATCAGGTAGCCTTTAAATAATTGGTGTGAACACTGAATTTTTCAATTTCAGATAACTCGCATATAATTACAGATATGTTTCTTCCTCTCTCAAAACAATCCGTCCAGTTTCTCTTGCCACAAAATCTCCCATCCTGGCCTCCTGTTATCCAGTTTCTTTCCCCTCTCCCACTTAGTCGAAGTGCCATCATCCCTCCCTGTGAAGGACACTTGACTTCTACTCATGCTATTGGTGATGGAATGGCCCAGTACCACAGCAACGCACAAACATACTGCTCTGAACAAGTTTAATAATGCTTTCAATAAGGGACACAGCAGAAGGGTGGTAGAGTTACAGCACCCGAGACTCTGGTTTGACCCTGACTTTGGGCGCTGTCTGTATGGAGTTTGTATGTTCTCCCTGTGGCTGCATGGGTTTCCTCCAGTTGCTCCGGTTTTCCTCCTACATTCCAAAGACATGCAGATTTATAGGTTAATTGGCTTCTATAAATTGTCCCCAGTGTGTAAGATGCAAATGTGGAATAACTTGGCACTAGTGTGTGGGGATCGATGGTCAGCATGGACAACCGATACAGTTTCCACCCTATATCTCTGAACTAAACATGTAGAAAGCTTGAGCAGGAAATTACAAGGGCACCGACGGCCATGAAATATAATAATAATAATAATAATAAACGTTATTACGGACTTGAGTTCCAGACAAGGGGCAACATTACATAAAAATGCATTGCATATTAAAAAATATCATAAAGTACATAAAATCTTAGTATAGGACTTATAAAAGCATCATAAATTATATATTAAAAAAAAACACAATACATGAATTAAAAATCCAGATTAAAAGAATGATCAATGTCTTACAACGAGACAACGATACCAGTGTCTCCACAGCTGGGATTCGTAGCGTGTAGTGCTAACCCTTATGTTTGACAAGGCCACAATAAGCACATTTTTAGAGTCATTTATCCTGCAAATGAATTTATACATATGATTTCTTTGGATAGCTTCTAAAGTACTGACTCCTGCAGCCACAAACATATTACTGGCACTACACCATCTAGGTTTCCTTAGCAGTGTTCTCATGGCATCGTTATATGCCACCTTTAGTCTCTGCAAACTTGTCTTTCCATAGTTCGACCACAGGTACGCAGTGTAGAGGGGTGTGCAGTATGCTCTAAATAGCGACATCTTCACCACATCTGCACACGCACCAAATTTACGCAAGAGAATATTCGTCTGTACATACAGCATGTGCCGTTGCCTATAAATATCCTCATCATCTGTCATTTGTTAAGGTATAATTGGTAGGTAAGATTAAAGTGAATCCAAAGGTTTTTTATACATTAAAAACAAGAGGATAACTAGGGAGAGGGTAGGACCACTCAAGATTAGAGGAGGGGATTTGTGCTTGGAGCCAGAGGATGTAGGTGAGATGGCTAGAGGTCCATGACCTAGATGGAATGAGATTCATAAAGGAGAGGGGCATGGAGGAAGTGAGATCAGTGTGAGGTATACCAATATGCAAGGGCACTTTGAGGTCATACAGAAGGTGGTATTGCTCTCTTGCAAAATGTAAAGGTGGATAGATCCTCAGGGCCTTATAGGATTAATCCCACGTTGTTGGGAAAGGCAAGCGGAGATTGTTGAGACCTTGATGAAGATTTCTGTATCCTCCCTAGCCAAAGTGAGCTTCCGGAGAACTAAAGAGTAATTCGTGTTGCTCCTTTATTTATTAAGAGAATAGCGACAATCCAGAACATTGTAAGCCAGAATGAGTTGGAGGGAAACATCAGTTGGAGGGAAACTAATGGAGAGGATTCTTCGGGATAAGATTTACTCTCATGTGGAAGAGAATGGGTTAATTAGGGGATATCAGCAATGCCGTTGTACGTGGCTTGGCAGAGTTTTCTGAGGTTGACAAAGGTGACTGATGAAGGTAGGGCAGTAAACGTTGATTACATGAATTTGGTACGACATTTGACAAGGTCTTCATGTAGGCTGGTCCAGAAGATTAAGTTGCAAAGGATTCATGGTTTGGATTTGGAACTGGCTGAGTGGAGTGGTTAATGGGGTTTATTCTGGCTAGAGGTCCATGATCAGTCGTGTTCCAGAGAAATTAGTGTTTGTGAAATATATAAATTATGAAAATGTGGTTAGGTTGGTTAGTAGGTTTGCAGATGATTTAGTAAAAAAAAAAATTTTTTTTTAATTGGTGGGGTTGTGAACAGTGAAGAATGCCGTCAAAGGATATGGGTTCATCACAGATATGGGCAGAGGAATGGCAGATAGAGTGTAATATGGGCAAGTGTGTGCTGTTACAATTTTGGAGGTCAAATGTAAGGGAAAAGTATGTAGTTACAGGCAGGACCCTTAACAGCAATGATGTAGAGACGGATCTTGGGGTCCAAGTACACACCTCCCAGAAAGTAGCAACACCAGTAGATAGAGTGGTAAAGAAAACGTAAGAATATGATGATGACCATCATCATCATCATTACCGTTGAAAATATCAACAGGCACGGTGCCTCACAATGCTATGTACGACAGTGATCGCAACTTCTACTGAAGTGTGGATGGCCATTGATCACTAGGAGCTCATCCACCCTTTGACAGGCCTTGTTTTTGGTCCTGCTGGGGGTCCACAGCCCCCTCCTCACCTGGCAAATCAGGTGGGGGAGACCTTTTAGTCACTGACTATGCGACCATGGAGCAGGTAGCACGGGATTACATGGTACCCGTGGCGGGGGGAACTCCCCCAGACCTGACCTATGAAGCTTATGACACTTATGATAATCTTATGTTGGGCACAGACATCCTGGGCCAAAAGGCCTGTTCCAGTTTTATGTTGTTATCTAGTTCCATTCTCCACCTTCCCTCCCTCCTTAGCAGACTCCAGCATTTGCAGTCATAAATGTACAGAGCCCTATGCAGTCACTACTTATCACCTGCCTGTTGTGGTCTATCACCTGCGGGCTTCCACATGAAATCAACAGTCCCTGTCAACTGGTGCTGCCTGACCTGCCGAAATCCTCCAATGGTATGTTTTTATAGGTACACAAAAATGCTGGAGAAACTCAGTGGGTGCAGCAGCATCTATGGAGCGAAGGAAATAGGCAACGTTTCAGGCTGAAACCCTTCTTCAGCCTGAAAGCCCGAAACGTTACCTATTTCCTTCACTCCATAGATGCTGCTGCACCCGCTGAGTTTCTCCAGCATTTTTGTGTACCTTCGATTTTCCAGCATCTGCAGTTCCTTCTTGAACAACGGTATGTTTTTATATGCAGGGTAGATTTTCACCCTGAGGCATTGTTAGATTTTTACAGGGTGCAATATCTTTGTAAATGATACAAAACGATACGATACAACTTTATTTATCCCAGGAGGGAAATTGATCTGCCATAAAAACACAAAATACACGAAACACGAAATTAAAGTGATGAGTGGAAAGGATTGGGGTTGCACAAAGATTGTGGGAGGGGTAGGGGAATCAGTCTACCCCACGACAGAAGGGGGAGGAGTTGTACAGTTTGATAGCCAGAGGGAAGAAGGATCTCCTGTGGTGTTCTGTCCTGCATCAGTTGCTGAAGGTGCTCCTCAGGATGGAATGAGCTGTGTTGTCCAGGATACTCTACAGTTTGAGGATGACTACAGCTGGTGGCATTTTGCGCCATCATTTTCAAACATGCCATTCTGCTGTTATCACATTTAATTGCCTTTGGGATACTGGGCATGGAAAAATATTTTAATGCGGAAATAGTTTCTCGACCCAAAACGTCGACTGTCCGTTCACTCCATGGATGTTGCCTGACCCAATGAATTACACCAACAGATAGACACAAAATGCTGGAGTAACTCAGTGGGCCAGGCAGCACCTCTGGAGAAAAAGAATTTGTGATATTTTGGGTCGAGACCCATCTTCGGACTGTTGTTGCACCAGTTACACCAACACTTTGCGGTTTTTTTTCACCCCAGATTCCAGCATCTGCTGTCTCTTCTGTCACAACAACCAATTGTGTTTCATTATCTTGCAGAGATTGAGAATGTGGGGCTGTCACACATCCAGCTAGCAAGCAGTTTACGGGAAGAAATCAAAAAGCTGGAGGAATTCCGGGAAAAACAGAAGGATCAAAGGAAAAAGGTATGTTAGCCATGCTATCCCTTAAAATATTATGTTGGTTTCTTTGGTGACATTTTATTATAAGATCGTAAGTGAAAGGAGCAGAATTAGGTCATTCGGCCCATCAAGCTCCTCTGCTATTCAATCATGGCTGATCTATCTCTCCCATCTAACCCCATTCTCCTGCCTTCTCCCCATAACCTCTGACACTCGCATTAATCAAGAATCTATCTATTTCTGACAAATATATCCGCTGACTTTGCCTCCACAACCTTCTGTGGCAGAGAATTCCACAGATTCACCACCCTCTGACTAAAGAAATTCCTCCTCATCTCCTTCCTAAAAGACCGTCCTTAAATTCTGAGGCTCTAACCTCTAGTCCTAGACTCTCCCCACTAGTGGAAACACCTCTCCACATCCACTCTATCCAAGCCTTTCACTATTCTGTGCATTTCAATGAGGTCCCCTCTCATTTTTCTAAAGTCCAGCTAGTACAGGCCCAGTGTCATCAAACGCTCAATTCCATTTATGAGTTTCCCATCCTCTTTGAGAATGACCATTCTAGTGTTTCTTTGCCCTTTTAATCCAGTTGTTGGTACGGCCATATTTGGAGTACAGTGTACACTTCTGGTCGGCATCCGTCCATCTGCAAGATGATGGTGCAGGTTTCACATCGTTTTGCTGTGGAGAGGGGAATGTTTCAGCTGTGGTTGCGTTTCCTGCTGTGGCTGACTAGGCCTTTCCTTGACAGGTACGGCCACATTTGGAGACTTGTGGCCACTGTGTACACTTCTGGTCGCCCCTTTTAAGAAGGATGTTATTAAAGTGGAAAGATGGCAAAAAGGTTTAACGATGATGAGACTCAGACTAGAGGGTTTGCATTTTAAGGAGAGTTGGATAGTATAGGATGTTTTTCCCTGGAGTGTAGGGGGCTGAGGGGTGGCCTTGTAGAAGTCGATACAAATCATGAGGGGCATAGATAAGGTGGTTTGCCACAGTCTTTTCCTCAGAGTCTAAAACTAGGAGTAACTTTTTTACACAAAGGGCAGTGGGTGTATGGAATGAACTGCTAGAGGCAGTTGAGTTGGAGACTATTGCAATGTTTAAGAAACATTTAGACAGCTACATGGATAGGACAGATTTAGAGGGGTATGGGCTAAATGCAGACAAGTGTAGATGGGACATATTGGTTGATGTGGTCAAGTTGGGCCAAAGGGCCTGTTTCTGTGCTGTGTGACTGACTATAAAGATGAAAGGGGAAATATTTAAAAGGGTATTTTTTTGTGTGTGCCGAGATACGTTTTTTTGCATGTTAACCAGTTAAATCATACAATGTCATGTAATCAAGCCATAAACATGTGTAAAGAAAAAAATACTTGAGTGTAAAATATCATGATACAGCTGGAGGGAAAGTGCAGGTAAAAAAATGCAAGGGCTGCAACTTGGTAGGTTTAGCCTTGCACCCTTCGCTACTGTGGTGTCCATTCATTAGTCTGATAACAGTGGGGAAGTAGGTGTTCCTGAATCTGGTGATGTGTGTGCCTTCAAATGTTTGTATCTTCTGCCTGATGAGCAATGGGAGAAGAGCGAATGATCGGGGTGTGAATGGTCCTTGGTTATGTTGGCTGCTTTCCCATGGCAGCATGAGGTGTAGATGGAGTCTGTAGGGAAGAGGCTGATTTGTGTGCTGGACATAACTCTCTGTAATTTCTTGCGGTCTTGGGCAGGAGCAGTTGCCAAACCAGGCTGCAACACACACTCATCGCATGCTTTATACCTGGCTCGGACAAAACTCTGATTATTAATAACCCATTTTCTGTTATTTGCACTTTATCAGTTTATTTATTCATGTGTGTATATATTTATATTATGGTATATGGACACACTGATCTGTTTTGTAGTAAATGCCTACCATGTTCTGTGTGCTGAAGCAAAGCAAGAATTTCATTGTCCTATACAGGGACACATGACAATAAATTCACGAACTTGAACTTGAACTTGTACATTGAAATAAAAACATTGGGGTGTTTTCTTGGCCACTGTTCCAAGGTGGTTGGACCAGGACGAATTGCTGATGATATTTGGAGAGGATTCTTCAGGAGAGGGTTTGGAAAATAATGGGTTAATTAGGTCCGGTCAGCATTGCTTTCTACACGGCAGGTCGTGTCTTACTAACTTGAGTTTATTTTGATGACGAAAGTGATCAATGTGGATGTTGTCTACATGGGTTTTAGTAAGGCACAGTGACTTGGTCATATGAATTTAGAACTGGCTTACTAATAGAAGACAGAGGGTTGTGGTGGAACGACAATGAGCTGGCTGGAGGTCTGTGACCAATGGAGGTCTGCAAAGATCTGTGCTGGAACCCTGTTGTGTGTGATGTATGTAAATGATGAACATAAATTAAGATGGGTTGGTTCGTAAAATGCAGATGAAACTAAGGTTACACGGGTCGTGGACTGTGTGGAAGGCTGTGAAAGTGTGCAATGGGATATAGATCAACTACAGAAATGGGCAGAGAAATGGCCGATGGAGTTTAATCGGAGCAAGTATGAGGAGTTGATTTTGGAAGGTCAAATGTAAGTGGAAAATAGACAGTCAATGGCAATACTTTTAACAGCATTGATGTACAGAGTGATCTTGAGCTCTCTGGAAGTGACAGCAAAAGGAAATCGAATGACAAAGGAGGCGATTGGCGCTTGCCTTCATTGGTTGGGGCATTGTGTACAAGAGTCAGGAATTCGTGATGCAGCTTTATACAACTTTTGTTCCGCCACATTTGGAGTATTGCGTGCAGTTCTGGTTGCCTCGTTACAGGAAGGATGTGAAGGCTTTGAAGAGGGTGGAGAAGTGGTTGACCAGAATGAGGATTAGAGGGTGGTAGCTGCGAAGAGAGGTTGGACAGACTTGGATTGTTTTCTCTTGGAATGCCGGAGATTGTGGGGAGACCTGATAAAAGTAAATAAAATTCCGAGAGGCATCGATCGGGTAGACAGAACATTTTTCCCAGTGGGGAAATGTTAAATGCTAGAGAGCATAGCTTTAAGGTGAAAGGGACAAGGTATAAAGCCGATGTGTGCAGCAAGATATTTTTACAATGTTTTACAAGTGCCTGGAACCTGCTGCCATGGCGGTGGTGGAGGCAGATATGATAGTGGCATTTAACAGTCTTTGTAGCTTTCGGCTTTGCAGCGAATGTAGGGATTTGGATTACGTGCAGGCAGATGAGATTTGTTAATCTTGCCATCATGGTAGGCACAGACATTGTGGCCTGGAGGGCCTGTTCCTGTTCTGTATTTTTCTATGTTCTATTTATGCCTAAGAACATGAATCTCTTAACCGCCACCATTGATGCTGACTGAGGAATGTAAACTACCTCATTTACTGAGGTCAACGACCTCTGTTTTGCTGACATTGATATTGTGTTATTAAGCTCCTTCCTGTACTCCATCTCTGTCTTGTTCGGGATCCGGCCTACTAGACCTTCAGCCCAGAGACATTAGGTTAGACAAACTGCGTACCAATGTCTGACTATGGCAGTGTGTAGGGGGTCACCTGAAATGAACGGAATTGGGAGTCAGTAAATATTGCAAATGTTCCACTGTGATATATGGTAAGTAAATATTGCAAATGCACCAAAATTCATACTTACAATTTTAAACACGAGACTGAATGTAATGAATCTAAAGTACAGAACAAGTATCTTCAAACTATTTGCTGACCGTGCCACAGATAAAACATCCTATGATGGCACAAATTCAGCCTGACAATAAACAACATTATTGAGTTTAATATTTTAAGCATACACTCACTGCATCACTACTGATATTGCAATTATGTCCATACTATAGGATGTCTGATACGGCTTTCCGTAGTTTTTCTTAAAGACGGGAGATGACTCTGTAAGCTTATCAAATTAAAGTCCATCCCTATTTAAGATAAATCACCAACAAATAACAGAATATTCCAGCTTAAATTGTACTTGGGCCTATATAGCATTGTTTATTGCACAAATTCCACAGGGATTTTATATGCACTTGTGATACTGGATCCGAACCACGTGTCAGTCATTGTACCTCTAGGGGGCCATGTGCTCTGGGCACGGCATTGCCCCATGGCATTGGTTTAATGGAAATTATCAACTGAACTCCATAACTGAATCATGCATGATATCCCTGCATTATAATAGCAAACTATAATTTTACTTCGGAGTCACGTGAGTGATTCCGTGAAGAACCCAGCTCTACTGCGCATGCGGCATAATCGCACAGCTGTGCAGAACGCGGCCAGCGGGAGTCGGCAGCTCCCGCATCCAAGGACGTGAGGTAAGTACTTACCTTAATCGGGCCTTGTGGTTTTTGCTCCAGGGGGAGCAAAGTGAGGCATGGTGAGCGGCCCCGTTTCGACTCCAGCGTGGAGCCGACAGTGGACGGGGAAAAGGCGCTACCCGGACCGCAAACGCTGCGGACCGCTGCAAGGAGCTGCGCTAATGCCGGTCCGCTGAACAGCTGTTTGGTAACAGCAGCAGACCGGCGGGAAATTTAAAAACCCGACCGGCAGCCCTGCAGACTCCTGACAAGGAGAATCGCCGCCCGGGAACCGCCACAATGCCGCCTGGAAAACGGCAGGCAGCCTCTACATACAGGTAAGACAAAAATCTTACCAATTTACAGGTTCTACAGGAGCCAACTTCCTCCAAAACTGGCACAGGTTGGAGACAGCAAAAATAAGTATATCTGTCTCCCCAAGCCAGAGGAGGTCATGGAATTTACCTCCAGGAGAAAAGGGGCACTGGCTGAATGCCAAGGGAGCTGACTCCTACCCCAGTGCTATTGCACTAGCCATCTCCCTTGTCGAGGGATTGATGCAACAGCGGAGTTTGAGCTATGCCTCCTCCAATTTAGCACACCCTTTTGCTCCCTCTTTTGAGGCTAGCTAAGGAGGCCAGGGCTGGGCTGGCTTAAACGCTGGGCAGGCGGACGAGAACAGCAGTATGCCAGGGGAGCAGGATCAGGAAGAGCTACTGGGTGTCGTGGGCCACTACATGGCTCCTCCACGCGACCATCTTCCCAACAAAAGCCCTGCAGGAGCAGGCCTTTCCAGAGGGAAATCCGCAGGCAGCTGGGTCTAGTAGACTCGCAGACAAGCAGCGAATTCTACAGAAGGGTCAAGATGTTACCACCTTTGCTCGCCTTTTCCACGGATTATACTCTCCCAGGATAAGGACTATCCCATTGCACTACCAGGGTGCTGACGCCTAAGATGTTCCCAAATTTGGGATACTCGACTGAACAATGGTGCATATAGACCTGCCCGCAACCCCGAATATATGGGGCTATGCAAACCGCTGCTGCGGGAAGAGAGGCAGCTAAACCTGTGCGCCTCATGAAGGCAGGCTATGGGACGAGCAGGACATCGCATCCAACACCCAGCTGGCAGCACCCCTCGGCATCCACCAGCGATATCAAACAAGGACTGGTGAAAGCCTGGCGACCGCTTCACATTACCCCCATAGTTCTTTTTAGACGGGGCCCAGAGCGGAGCCGTGGGAAGATGCGCCGCCCCACCGACAGCACCAGCATACCAGCAAACTACGCCTTCATGAAAAAACAACAAGCATGGAGGTAGGTAGTCTGGTTCCTCCCAGTTCACTAAAACAAGGGTGTTCTACTAACTGCATGGGGGGGCATTTACACTTGTGGATAAAGCATGGGATGCTGTCACAAATAACTAAAATATACTCAACAGTATTAGAGGATAAAAACGAATTCAAATTGGGCATATTACCGCCAGTTCAGCAATGCGCCCAAAGGGCATTTTCTCCCTCTAAGAAAAGAGAAGTGAGAAGGCAAGCTGAACTAAAAAGGCTCGTTACTAAACGGATCATGGGAGTAAAAATGAACCATTAAAATTTGTATCGAATATATTCACCAAAACTACAAAAGATGATGAATGTAGCATCATCATTGATCTAATATCACTAAATAAATCTGTTGAGTATATACACTTTAAGATGGAGACGGGTTTATGTCACTGCCAGACATCTGATCTCCCAAGGATACCTATGGGGAGCATTGATATGGAAGATGCTAACTATCTTATACCCATACACTAGGATCATTATAGATACCTAAAGAATTTTACCTGGATAATGGATATCCCGGTTAGGGCAACCATGGGAGCATATAGCATTCCATATGGTCTAAACCTCAGCCCTGAACTATTATAAATGGCCATGAAAATATTAAGAAAACAAGCATAATCATGGCATATATTGGATGATATCCTCATATTAGGGGAAACAAAGGAATTAGCTGTGGCAGCAGTTCTAGCTACGAAACAGCTCCCTAAAGCTGAGGTTTATCCCACGCCCAGATAAACCAGAATTGAAGCGTTAACTACCAAGGATTATCTGGGCTTCAATAATAATTCCGTCCATATGACTGTTACTTTGCCAAGATACTTGGGTCACTATAATCAAATCATGAATGTACCCACTGAAGCTATATCACAATTAAGGTGGTGGGCAGACATATATTTGGCATAGTTTTCAGCCCTATTATCATCACCAATCCCAACTTGGTTATTTAAAAACCAATGCCAGTACTTTAGGCTGGGGAGCAACTAAACTCCATATCCAGCACAGGTAACAGATGGACCAATTCACAAACATCGTTACTACACATACCGGGCATCAACTACTTGGGATTGGTGATCGCCTATTGGGCTAAAAAGCATATGCATTTCAAATGCAGCACGTACATATGTGGTTACGGATTGATAATACTATGGTGGTGGCTTATATCAACCATATGGGGAGCATAATAATCATTATTGTGCAACAAATTGGTCAAACAAATCTGGCAATGGTGTGTCAAAAGACATTTTAACTATCAGCTGCCTATGTCCTAGGAAGCTAGAACACAGTGGGAGACACCATGTCACGGGGTAAAATTTATGATTACATTGAATAGATGTCAAACCCAAAATATCTGCTAAAGTTATTAAGCAGTTTGAAAGCCAGATATCAATTGGTTGCACAAGACGGAATCACCAGTAACCTATGTATGTGACTGAGGAACCAGATTAGAGGCAGCAGCGATAGATGCCTACACGCTGGAAGGGGGAATTTCTGCTTTGCCGTCCTCCCTTCTGCCTCATCAGACGGGCACTTTACAATACAGATGGGATCTGTCTCCGAGATATTGAACGTGCCCGACCGGCCTACACAGCCATGGTTCCCAGTTCATCACGACACGGTGGGCGAGTCACCTATGGATTTCCCTAGTGGACCATGGTTGCTGACTCAACCCAGTATCAGGCACAAGCCACCCATGCCAGGGAAACATCAAACTCCTGGGTGCAGGTTTTGAATAGACCTTACCAGGGACTGGGATTATCCAAAGAAACCATTGCCACCATGTCGGCATCCCTGCGAACAGTCACTAAAAATTAACATGGGTAAAATACTGCCACGACGCAGGGACAACATCCCGAACTATTCAACCACTGACGTATTGAAGTTCCTGGAACATCTACACCATGACTAAGAAGTGAGTTACAGTGCCGTAAATACAGCATGGAGCGCCTTATCTGCTTATCTAAAACAGCATGTCAACAGAGCATGGGATCCCATCCACTGAAGGTAAACTTATGAAGGGCAACTATAATATAAGCCCCAAACACCCAGGTATATACCCATGTATGGGATATTGGTGTGATATTGACATATCTCAGAGAATGGCACCAGCCAGATCCCTCAGCTTGCTTAATCTATGTTTTAAAAAACGCTCATGCTTATGGCTCTCGTACACGCTCAAGATTCCGGTCACTCCATAAACTAGACTGGATAACATGGTGATTACCCCAGACGCATCACGTTCATATTTAGGTCTGGTAAAATCTAACTCGCAGGTATATGGGACTACGCGAGATTATGAGTTCGGCACAAACTAGTAGGGTCGAGATCGCCTGTGTTTTCCGTGCTGTAGTCGTTATATGGCTATATGGACCAGGAACGCCCTATTCACTGGTGGGATTCCGGGCCTACCCACCAGAGTCCAGGTTGAGTGTGGTGACCCATCTACTACTATATATAGACACAACCCACAATCTTAGAGGGAGATGAAAGCCTATGGGTCAACCACAGTAACCCAAGACGGGGTACGAGCCAAACCACTCCAAGGTGGCTCAAACAGGGACTGAAAGCTGCCGGAATAGATAATAATACATTTAATCCCATTCCACTAGGGCAGCATTGGTATCAGCGGCTGAACGAATGGACGTCCCGGTTGACCACATTTTCAATACAGCAGAATGGTCAAGGGAACGGCGTTCAGAACATTTTTTATTATAAACCGTTGATAAACCTGATTTAATTGCAGGAGAATATTACAAACTGCAATATTAATTTAAGCTCAGAGGAGCTCTTTTATGTGTTATTGTTAACAAATACCTTTCTGTTTCTTTTGAAAGCAGATCCACTGGTGATTACGATAACACTTCCTCCCTCATAAACTTCGGCAGTGAGTGAAATAAAAACTGTTACACGGTTTGAAATCACAGACCTTTGAAGTCTTCACGGAATCACTCACGTGACTCCGAAGTAAAATAGTAAGATTAAACGAGTACTTACCAGTATGAAGTTTGATCTGTATTTTATGAGGAGTTACGGTGAGGGATTAAGTGCCCGCCGCTCCCACCCTCATTATATAGATCAAACTAATAAACTGATGTCTCGTGATCTTTACTATCTTACTTCAAATATTGTGTCTATTCTGTGATTTCACACCGCTGCTTCGAAGTATGCCGCATGCGCAGTAGAGCTGGGTTCTTCACTTAATCCCTCACTGTAACTCCTCATAAAATACAGATCAAACTTCATACTGGTAAGTACTCGTTTAATCCTACTATTATGCAACAAAGCAAAACAACTTACCTCAAACAGCCGTAAACAGATTCTTTACTGCAAAAACTTCCATCCAATCCGATGTTGATATATTGTTTGGATGCAGCTAAGGAGAGCTTGTCACCGCATTCAAATGGCCAAATATATAGAAAGCCAAATAGGACACTCCAACGGTTTATACCTACTATTAGCCTCTTGTCCCTCTTCTCATTGAAATTGGTTGTTGTGGAAATGGTCGATAAAGTGGTTAATATTTTGACGCGAGTCACTTTGTATTCACTAGCTGAAGGTTGTGATCATATAAAACTGGTTCAGCTCATATTTTTAATAGCTAAACTAGCCTACTTGGGCCCAATGACTTATTAGGGGGGGGGGTCTGGTAAGGCCAAGGCAATGGGCTATCATTCTGGCATGAGTCATTTGGTATTTCCTAGGCCGTGATTGATCATCTAAACCTGATTTTAGCTGGTACTTTTAATATCTAGGCTAGCCTAGATTGGCCCAAGGGCCCATTTAGGGGGTCTGGTGGGCCTCAATGCAGCAGATAATTGTTCTGTCATAGGTCGCTTTATATTCCCCAAGGTGTGGTAGATGATTTAAACTTGGTTTTAGCTGGTACTCACAATATCTAGGCTAGCCTAGTTGGACAGCAGGGTCTAGGGTGTCCATTTTTGGGGTGTCTGGTACCTGTAGTGCAGCCGACTATTTGTCTGGCGTAACCCATTTTGTACTCTATGAAAACTTGTTAATTTGCCATTATTTTTGAGTGGTACCTTGCCCGCCTATATGCTAGCCCATTTTTTACCCCCTATGTGGGGGGCCTGGCGGGCCTTTTGCAGTGGGAAAAATGTCTGCCGTTTGTGTTGTTGATTTAGGCGTGGCAGTGAGCACACATGGTAGTGGATTTAAGTGGTACCTCACATCTATTTAGCACCCATTTTTTGGCTCCTTGGGGGGTCCCCCAGGTCTACACGCAGCGGGTGGTACCCGGCAGACTCCCAATTCCGTTCATTTCAGGTGACCCCCTACACCAGTGGTACCCAACGTGGGGCGTACGCCCCACAGGGGGGCAATTTGTTTTTTAAGGGGGGCAATTTGTTTTTTATAATAACAATTACAGCACGGAAACAGGCCATCTCGACCCTTCTAGTCCGTGCCGAACACATAATCTCCCCTAGTCCCATACACCTGCGCTCAGACCATAACCCTCCATTCCCTTCCCATCCATATAACTATCCAATTTATTTTTAAATGATAAAAACGAACCTGCCTCCACCACCTTCACTGGAAGCTCATTCCACACAGCCACCACTCTCTGAGTAAAGAAGTTCCCCCTCATGTTACCCCTAAACTTCTGTCCCTTAATTCTCAAGTCATGTCCCCTTGTTTGAATCTTCCCTACTCTCAGTGGGAAAAACTTTTCCACGTCAACTCTGTCTATCCCTCTCATCATTTTAAAAACCTCTATCAAGTCCCCCCTTAACCTTCTGCGCTCCAAAGAATAAAGCCCTAACTTGTTCAACCTTTCTCTGTAACTTAGTTGCTGAAACCCAGGCAACATTCTAGTAAATCTCCTCTGTACTCTCTCTATTTTGTTGACATCCTTCCTATAATTAGGCGACCAAAATTGTACACCATACTCCAAAATTGACCTCACCAATGCCTTGTACAATTTTAACATTACATCCCAACTTCTATACTCAATGCTCTGATTTATAAAGGCCAGCACACCAAAAGCTTTCTTTACCACCCTATCTACATGAGATTCCACTTTCAGGGAACTGTGCACAGTTATTCCCAGATCCCTCTGTTCACCTACATTCTTCAATTCCCTACCATTTACCATGTACGTCCTATTTTGATTTGTCCTGCCAAGATGTAGCACCTCACACTTATCAGCATTAAACTCCATCTGCCATCTTTCAGCCCACTCTTCCAACTGGCATAAATCTCTCTGTAGACTCTCTCCCTGTGGCATCCCACTCGTCACTGGCCTCCAACCTGACAAACAACCATCCACCATTACTCTCTGGCAACTCGCATTCAGCCACTGTTGAATCCATCTTGCTACTCCACCATTAATACCCAACCATTGAACCTTCTTAACCAACCTTCCATGAGGAACCTTGTCAAAGGCCTTACTGAAGTCCATATACACAACATCCACTGCTTTACCCTCATCAATTTCCTGAGTAACATCTTCAAAAAATGCAAGATTAGTTAAACATGACCTTCCGGGCACAAATCCATGTTGACTGTTCCTAATCAGACCCTGTTTATCCAGATGCTTATATATATTATCTCTAAGTATTCTTTCCATTAATTTGCCCACCACTGACGTCAAACTAACAGGTCTATAATTGCTAGGTTTACTCTTAGACCCCCTTTTAAACAATGGAACAACATGCGCAGTACGCCAATCCTCCGGCACTATTCCCGTTTCTAATGACATTTGAAATATTTCTGCCATAGCCCCTGCTATTTCTACACTAACTTCCCTCAATGTCCTAGGGAATATCCTGTCCGGACCTGGAGACTTATCCACTTTTATATTTCTCAATTGAAGAAATGTTATTCTGCAAATCGTTAGAGACCACCACTACCGCCACTGATATATATAATAAACTAAAACACTACTTAGATGTCAATAATATACCAATGGAGAACAACATCTTGTGCAGCTGATGGTGCTCCTGTTATGATGGGCAAGAAAAATGGCTGCTTAAAATTGATGAAAGATGAGAATCCGGAAATGCTTCTTGCGCACTGTGTTATTCATAGAGAGAACTTAGTGTCGAAAAATATTTCTCCTGTACTTAATGAGGTACTAAAATCTATCAATGCTATCAAAATTATATATCACCACATGGGGGGGGGGGGGGGGGGGGGGGGGGGGACACATCAGGATTTTAGAGGTGATTAGGTGGGGCATGGCCACCTAAGGTTGGGAACCACTGCCCTACACACTCCCATAATCAGACATTGGTACGTAGTTCGTCTAACCTAATGTCTCTGAGCTGAAGGTCTATATCCGGTGTTGTCATCTGCAAACCTGTAAATGCAGTAAGAGCAGAATTTGGCCGTGCTGTTGTGAGTTTATAAGGGGTGTGTCACAGGGCTGAGGGCACATCCTTGCAGGACACCAGTGTTGTGGACTATCATTACCCGAAGGGTAATGCTTGAGGCGGGTACAGTTACAACATTTAAAAGGCAATGCAGATGGGGACAGGAAAGGCATGAAGGGATATGAGCCATGTGCAAGCAAGTGCAAATCCTCTTAAAAACATCCAGTAATTTGGCCTCCACTGCCTTCTGTGGCAGAGAATTCCACAGATTCCCAACTCTCTGGGTGAAAATGTTTTTCCTCATCTCAGTCCTAAATGGCCAACCCCTTATTCTTAAGCAACCTGGCCGGCATGGATGAGTTGGGCCGCAGGGCCAGTTTCCATGCTACATAGCTCTATGACGATCACAGTCACTCTGACCTCCATAGACTTCTTCTCTTAGAGTCTGAAAGAGAGTCTTGACCCAAACATTTCACCTGTTCCTTTCTCCAGAGATGTTGGCTGACCCGCTGAGTTATTCCATCTTTTTATGTCCATGTTCCCTGACTAGTCAGGGTTCATGATGGCTTGAGTTTTTGTTCAGTTTCAGATATCTGTGTAAGTTGTTGATGGTATTTGATATTGAATAGAAACCCTGTCTTTAGATAGGTTTGCTTGCCTGAAGCAGTCTGTGTCAAGGCGACAGTAACACAAACTAAGACACAGAGTGCTGGAGTAGCTGGGTGGGCCAGGCAGCATCTCAGGAGAACGTGGATAGGTGATGTTTTGGGTCGGGGTCCTTCTATAGTCACTCCTTATCCACTGCGATTGTTGAAGAGTCTTCCACTCACTGTGCAACAATCACAACCTCTGCACTTCCTTGATTCTACTAGGAGCACAAACGACTGGATTTCCACTGTAAAGAAAGGCACTTTCATATAACACTGAAGAACTCTTCCTGGAAGTCCCAGAGCATTTCACTGTACGTGGAGCAACTTTCACTAAATACACTCACAAAGAAAGGTCATAAGATCACAAGGAATAAGAGTAGAATTAGTCCATTCAGCCTATCAAGTCTACTCCGCCATTCAATCATGGCTGATCTATCTCTCTCTCTCTCTTAGAAACATAGAAACATAGAAATTGGGTGCAGGAGTAGGCCATTTGGCACTTCGAGCCTGCACTGTCATTCAATATGATCATGGCTGATGATCCAACTCAGTATCCTGTACCTGCCTTCTCTCCATACCCCCTGACCCCTTTAGCCACAAGGGCCACATCTAACTCCCTCTTAAATATAGCCAATGAACTGGCCTCAACTACCTTCTGTGGCAGAGAATTCCAGAGATTCACCACTCTCTGTGTGAAAAATGTTTTTCTCATCTCGGTCCTAAAAGATTTCTCCCTTATCCTTAAACTGTGACCCCTTGTTCTGGACTTCTCCAACATCGGGAACAATCTTCCTGCATCTAGCCTGTCCAACCCCTTAAGAATTTTGTAAGTTTCTATAAGATCCCCCCTCAATCTTCTAAATTCTAGCGAGTATTCTTGTCCCCATAACCTCTGACACCTGTACTAATCAACAATCTATCTATCTCTGCCTTAAAATATCCACTGATGTGGCCTCCGCAGCCTTCTGTGGCAAAGAATTCCACAGATTCACCACCCTCTGACTAAAGACATTTCTCCTCATCTCCTTCCTAAAAGAACGTCCTTGAGGCTATGACCACTAGTCCTAGACGCTACCACTAGTGGAAACATCCTCTCCACATCCACTCTATCCAAGCCTTTCATTATTCTGTACGTTTCAATGAGGTCCCCCCTCATTCTTCTAAACTCCAGTGAGTACAGGCCCAGTGCTGACAAATGCTCATCCTACTCATTCCTGGGATCATTCTTGTAAACCTCCTCTGGACCCTCTCCAGAGCCAGCACATCCTTCCTCGGATATGGTGCCCAAAATTGCTCACAATATTAGCAGGGTTAACAGTATTAGCAGCATATAAAGCCTCAGTGCATTGTTTCTCAATGTTGTCAGGTATTACACATTGAGGACAAATATCGCACAGAACAGCTGATGAAGCCCCCACATTCGCATCCTTGCTCCCCTTTTGGCTTGAAACACCTACCCCTGCTATTGTTCAAAGTGCTGCCATTGAATATTTATTGTCCACTTGAGATTAATGGTGTGGGTTGGTTCAAACATACTATTTGACTCCCAGCTTGACAACATATTGTTCCTATAACATGGTGCTCAAAACTGAACACAATACTCTGTGGCCTCACCAACATCTTATACAACTGCAACATGACCTCCCAACTTCTATACTCAGTGATCTGACTGATGAAGGCCAAAGTGCCGAAAGCCTTTTTGACCACCTTATCTACCCACGATGCTGATTTCAAGCAACGATGTTCCTAGATCTCTCTGTTTTACAACACTCCCCAGAGTCCCACCATCCACTGTATAGGTCCTGCCCATGTTGGACATCCCAAAATGTCGCACCTCGCATTTCTCCGTATTAAATTCCAGTTAACCATTCCTCAGCCCACCCTGGCCAATCGATCAAGATCCTGCTGCAATTTTTGACAACCATCTTCATTACTACAAAACCACCTACTTTTGTGTCATCTACAAATTTGTTAATCATGCCAAGTTAATTCTTATCCAAATCATTGATATAGATGAAGATCAGCAATGGGCCCAGCAACAAATCCTGAGGCACACTACTAGTCACAGGCCTCCAGTCTGAAAAACAACCTTCCACCATCACCCTCTGCTTCCTTCCATGAAGCTAATTTTCCATCCACTCAGCTATCTCTCCTTGGATCCCGTGCGATCTAACCTTCTATAGCAGCCGACCATGTGGAACCTTGTCCTAATGCCTTACTGAAAATCGATTTATACAACATCTCCTCATCAACCTTTTTGGTCGCATCATGAAAAAACTCAATCAGATTCATGAGACACGACCTCCCACGTACAAAACCACACTGACTATCCCTAATCAGCCCTTGTCCATCTAAATTCACGAATCCCTCTGAATACTCTCCCTCATTGGTGACCCTCGGACTATCTTTGATCGGACTTTATTGGCTTTATCTTGCACTAACTATCATATATCTGTACACTGTGAATGGCTCAATTGTAATCATGTATTGACTTTCTATGGCTGGTTAATAGGCAACAAAAGCTTTCCACTGTACGTTGGTACACGTGACAATAAACTAAACTGAACTGAATTAACTTAAAAGGATACTTAAAGTTCGGCCCTCTAGCAGGAAAAATATTGGTGCTCATCTCTGTAATAAATGGGTGACCATTTATTTCTAACCAGCGACCCTTAATTCTAGATTTTCGTACAAAAGGCAAGCATCCTCTTCACATCCACCATGTCGGGGATCTTTACAACCTGCATGTTTTAATCAAGACTCCTCTGGCTATTCTAAAGTCCAGCAGATGCAAGCCTGGTCTGTCAAACCTTTTGTCATGAGTCAACCCCTTCCATTCCAGTTATAATTCAGTAACGTTTCTCTGAACCACTCTCTGAACTGGTTTCCCAGCTTTCTTGGAACTACTTAGTTTTAGTTTAGTTTAGAGATACAGTGCGGAAACTGGCCTTTCGGACCATCGAGTACGCACTGACCAGCGATCCCTGCACATTAACACTATCCGACACCAGGGAAAATTTATTTAAAAAAAAAAAAAAAAAGTTTTTATACCAAGCCAATTAACCTACAAACCTGTACGTCTTTGGAGTGTGGGAGGAAACCGAAGTTCTCGGAGAAAACCCACGCGGTCACGAGGAGAACGTACAAACTCCGTACGGACAACACCAGCAGTTGGGATTGAACAGAGGTCTCTGACGCTGTAAGCACAATAAGGCAGCAACTCTACCACTGTGCCGCCCTGCTGACAATACTTATAGCATTTTTTACTTCAATAGGGCGACTAATAATGTAAATAGTATTTCAGATATGTCTCACCTCCTTTGGTATTCAGTACATCCAGCAATAAATAACAGCTTTCTTAATTTAAAAATACTCTCAAAGTGCTGGAGTAACTCAGTGGGTCCGGCAGAACCTCTGGAGAGCATGGATGGGTGACGTTTGGCATCAGGACCCTTTTTCAGACTGATTGTGGGAGTGGGGATGTGGCGGGGGGAGAGAAAGCTGGAAGAGAGGAGGGGCAGCACAATGTGCGGCAAGCAATAGATGAAATGTGTAGGAAGGAACTGCAGATGCTGGTTTAAACAAGATAGACACAAAATGCTGGAGTAATTCAGCGGAACAGGCAGCATCTCTGAAGAGAAGGAATGGGTAATGTTTTGGGTCAAGAAGAGTCTGAAGGGTCTGGACCCGAAGTGTCACTCATTCCTTCTCTCCAAAGGTACTGCCTTCCCCGCTCACTTACTCCAGCATTTTGTGTGAAAATTAACTGATTGGTGAATACAGGCGAGGGGTTTTTGTTTGATAGGCGGATGGTTGGATAAAGACTATTAAATGAAAAAAAAATCAGGTGGTGTGGGACAAAAGGATTGAAGAGTTGAGAATTGTGAAGCCAGAGAAAGGAATGTAGATGGAGGGGAGAAATGGGTGCAAGTTCAGGTGGGGCACAGGGGAGGGGGGAATTGTTCGAGGCCACTTCAAATCAGAGAGTTTAATGTTAGTACGGTTGGGTTGTAAGCTACTAAGGTGGAATTTGAGGTGCTGTTCTGTCTGTTTGCATGTTTAAGTTCAAATTCAAGATCGGAAGTGGTGGCGCTGTTGAACAGCAGCGGCTCGCCTGCAGTCCGTCTGTTTTTACTTTTTTTGGTGTTTTTTTTTGTCTTGTTTTAGTTAAATTTTAGTTTATTAGGTTGTGTTATGTGTGGGGGGAGGGGGTGAAACATGTTTTTTAGTCTCTTCCTTCAGGGGGGGAATGCGACTTTTTCTTCTCGTATCCCCCTTCTCTGCCTCCGTCTGCGCTGAGGCCTAATGGCGGAGCTGGCGGTCTCCAACTGTGACCGACCTCGAGGCTCCGGAGTCAGAGCCAGCCAGGACTAGGCTGGCCGACTTCGGGGCTGAGGCGGCGGTGGCCCCACTCGGAGTTGAGGCTACGGGACTCGGAGCTGATGCAGCGGTGGCCCGACTCGCTGAGGCGGCGTTCCAGCTTTCAACAGTGGCCCAACTCGGAGCTGAGGCAGCGGCGACATCACCACGGAGGTCCGCTGGACTGGAGGGCAACATCTTTGGCCTGGATCTGCCTCAGCGCAGAGGGAGTACAAGGAGGGAAGAGACAGAGACTAAGACTTTTGCCTCCATCACAATGAGGAGGTGCTTGGGGAACTCACTGTGGTGGATGTTAATTTGTTTTGTTATTTATTATTATATGTATGTCTGCAGACAACAAAATTTTGTTCAGACCAAAAGGTCTGAATGACAATAAAGGAATCTAATCTAATCTAATCTAATTTATTCAAATTTATTTGTCACATGCACCATAAGGCGCAGTGAAATGAATTTACCATGCAGCGTTACAATTTAAAAAATGACATAATACACAACATAATTCAACCCAGACATCCACCACTGCATTCTTCACAGTGGTGGAAGGCAACACAGTCCACACAGTCCTCCTCCTCCTCCTCCCTTGTTCACCCGTGGTCGGGGCCCTGAACCTCCGTGGTCGCCGCTACGGACGGCCTGATGTTCAAGCCCTCTGGTCGGGATGGTCGGAACACCGACGTCGGGACAGGTCAAGCACATCCCGCGGCCCAAATCGGCCACCTCCTTACCGGAGACTGTGGCTTCCAGATGTTGTGGGCCGCAGGCCGGCGGTCGGAGCTCTTCTCCGGCGACCCCCGACGAGAAATCGCACGTTCCACGATGGAAGGTCCGCTCCACGCTTGCTGCCAAAAGCTCCACAGACTGAGGCTCCAAGATGTTGTAGGCCGCAGGCCAGCCGTCGGAGCACTTTTCCAGCGACCCCCGGCAAGAGGGTCCGCGATGTTAAATCCATGGGTCCCCTCCATGGCCTCACTCTGGCAATGGACGAGACCCAGGACAGAAAGGTCAGAGTGGGAATGGGAAGTGGAGTTAAAATGGTTAACAACCAGATGATACTGTGGGCCTTGGTGGCCTCGTCTACTGCATACGGTGTTCTTGATTCTGGCTTCCTGAAAGTAGGAGAGATTAAGTACCGACTCGGCAACCGTTTCGCTGAACACTTGCGCTCGGTCTGCTCAGATCTACTGGATCTCCTGGTTGCTGGTGAGTCACCCAGATCCCTTCATACTTTCCTTTTTCAAAGCTGTTGACTTTGTCTGATTACTCAGAATGGTTTTTAAGTGCCCTGCTGTAATGTCTTTAATGAAGCTTCCAACATTTTGCCTATGACGGATGTTAAAGCTTAATAGCCTGTAGCTACTGCCTGCTCTTTGTCTCCTCCCTTTTTGAATAAAGGAACTATATTTGCTGATCTTGTTGATTTGCTGATGGATCTTGAAAAATTTGGGACGATTAAACCAATGCATCAACAATCACATTGGCTTCGGTAAAGATTTGGATTACTGAGCAATTTAGGGCCTCATATCTGAGGAAGGTTGTATTGGTGTTGGAGAGGGTCCAGAGGAGGTTTACAAGAATGATCCCAGGAATGATTGGGTTAACATATGATGAGTGTTTGAAGGCACTGGGCCTGAACTCGCTGGACTTTAGAAAGATAAGGGGGGGACCTCATCAGAACTCACTGAATAGTGAAAGGCCCGGATAGAGTGAATGTGGAGAGGATGTTTCCACTAGTGGTAGAGTCTTGGACCAGAGGCCATAGCCTCAGAATAAAAGGGCGTACCTTTATAAAGATGAGGAGGAATTTGTTTTGTCAGAGGGTGGGGATACTGTGGAATTCATTGCCACAGACGGCTGTGGAGGCTGAGTCAATGGATACGTGTTTCCAAGATAGTGCCCAACCCAGGCGACTATTTGTGTGCTAGAAATAGGAGAAGATTTGCAATCACATATTACAATCGCTCCATACTTTAAAATCTCTACTCCTACAGCAACCTTTCTTAGTTTAACTATGATACTTAGCACTAAACGTTATTCCCTTATCATGTATCTGTACACTGAACGGTTCACTTGTAATCATGTATAGTCCTTCCGCTGGCTGTTTCGCACGCAACAAAAGCTTTTCACTGTAGCTTTACATATAACACCATATAACAATTACAGCACGGAAACAGGCCATCTCGACCCTTCTAGTCCGTGCCGAACACGTATTCTCCCCTAGTCCCATACACCTGCATTCAGACCATAACCCTCCATACCTTTCCCGTCCATATAACTATCCAATTTATTTTTAAATGATAAAAACGAACCTGCCTCCACCACCTTCACTGGAAGCTCATTCCACACAGCCACCACTCTCTGAGTAAAGAAGTTCCCCCTCATGTTACCCCTAAACTTCTGTCCCTTAATTCTCAAGTCATGTCCCCTTGTTTGAATCTTCCCTACTCTCAGTGGGAAAAGCTTATCCACGTCAACTCTGTCTATCCCTCTCATCATTTTAAAGACCTCTATCAAGTCCCCCCTTAACCTTCTGTGCTCCAAAGAATAAAAAGCCCTAACTTGGTCAACCTTTCTCTGTAACTTAGTTGCTGAAACCCAGGCAACATTCTAGTAAATCTACTCTGTACTCTCTCTATTTTGTTGACATCCTTCCTAACATGTGACTAAACTAAATGGAACTATTTTTAAGATGGGGATTGACAAATATTTGATTAGTGCGTGTGTCATGGGATGGGATTGAGAGGGAATGATAGATCAGCCATGATTGAATAGCGGTTTAGACTTGAGGTCCATCTGGCTAGAGACTTGTCAGCTCATAGCTCCAACAATTTACTGAGTAACTTGAGCCAACAGTGTTCAGACAATATGTGTATTCACCAGCAACCTGCTTGCATGTGCCGGAGGTGACAAGTTCACAACTGAGCAAATAAGTCAAGTCGGACTGTTATTTGCTACACCATTTTTAATTTGGTCTGCTGTAATTTAGATTTGTCTTCCCCACTTGCTTTTTAAACGTGAGACGTGTCAGATTTCTGTAGGAGCGCACAATAATTGCCACAGTGAAGAGAGACAGACATACTCAATAAACAAAGGAAAAGCAAACACAAAGTTTATGAATTTAACATACAAGGACTGGAAATGAAAGTAAATTCATGTAAATAAGGTGAGAACGTAGGAAAGAAAGAAAGACTGGTTTAAAGGAGAGAATTGGAGATAAATGGAAAAATATAAAGAAAATATGCAACATATTGCATTTTTTTTTAAGTTTCTGAGAATATTTGGAGTGAATCTCTGTGCCTGTGATAGTTCATTCATGACCAGAGAGGTTTCCGAGCAGTGGATTAAAATATTGAAAGCCTTAGTCTATAAGTTATCTGCCATTTGCCATTGATGTGGGCGTGGTGGTGGACACTGAGGTCTGATTTTCTAAGCCAATGGTGGAGCAGAGCATTGCGGACAACAACTTTGGTTTCCAATTGCAAATGCCCTTTGTTGAAATCTCTGTGTGGTTTGCCTGTATGTGCTGGAGAATGTGATTAGGTTCGCCATTATTTTGACAGCAAACTCTAGGCCATGCAAATTGTGGCGTCCCCAGCTCGTGTTTCAGTTCACTTCAGTGTACTGAGGTAGGGTGACAAGTTCAACTTTCCCCTTTCAACAGTGCAATCTAACTGGATGTGTGAATATGCGCAAGGGGCCTAATGGTGGTCTCCTGTTGCTGTGGTTTCAGGAGTCCAGAGCGAGTCGAGAGCGCTTTATTAGATTAGATTAGATTCAACTCTATTGTCATTGCACAAATACAAGTACAGGTACAATGAAATGCAGTTTAGCATCTAACCAGAGCACAAAGTAGTAAAATGCTGGTTAAAACTATATATACAAATGAGGATATATTGATCTAGTGCATAGGCAAATAAATATATACAGATAAAAGATAGCAAGCGCCGGGCCTGTGAGTTCAGCAGGGTAATGGTATTTTGGAAGAAGCTGGTTCTCAGCCTGCTGGTGCGAGACCTGAGGCTCCTGTACTGCCTCCCTGATGGAAGGAGGGCAAATAGTCCATGGTTGGGGTGTGAAGGGCCCTTAATGATTTTGCCAGCCCGTCTCAGACACCGTGTGCGGTGGAGGGCAGCCATGGCAGGGAGCGGGGCACCGATGATGAGCGGTTTTCACCACCCGTTGCAGTGCCTTCCTGTCAGCTGTGGTGCAGCTGCTGTACCATACCGTGAAGCAGGTGGTCAGGATGCTTTCGATGGTACAGCGGTAGAAGTTGGACAGGATCTGGGGGGACAGGTGAACTTTCTTAAGCCTCCTCAGAAAGTAGAGGCGCCTGTGCCTTTTTAATCAGTTTGGCGGTATTGAGGGACCAGGACAGACCCTCAGAGATGTGTACCCCGAGGAATTTGTAGTTGGAGATGCGCTCCACCTCAGTCCCGTTTATCGTCATTTGCCCCGAAACAGAACAATGAAATGCTTACTTGCAGCAGCACAACGGATATGTAGACATTCTACTCTGCAACTACCATAATACATGCACACACAAAAAGTTCTATATATAATGAATATGTGTATGTGTGTACGTCCGTCCATCCCCAGATCTATGTAATTCAGAGCTTATTTGGAGGTTGTAGTGTTTATTAGCCTGATGGTTGCAGAGAAGAAGCTGCTGCTGAACCTGGACGTTACAATTTTCAGATTCCCGTACTTTCTTCCCAACAGCAGGAGTGAAATGAGAGTGTGGTCAGAGTGGTGTGGGTCTCCGATGATCAGTGGCGGACTGGCCAGGGTGTCAGCTTGCCCGATGGCAAGTGGGCCCCTGATGAAGTGGGCCCCCTATATCGTGGGCCCCTGATGAAGTGGGCCCCCTTTGTCTCCTGGCAACCAATATTTTTAGACCCAGTCCACCACTGCGGATGATGCTGGCTGCCTTTTTGTAGATCCATTCGATGGTGGGGAGATCAATACAGGTATTGATGTGTCCACCATCGAAGGTGTTCACCACTCTTCAGATCATTTAACCATATAACAATTACAGCACGGAAACAGGCCATCTCGACCCTTCTAGTCCGTGCCGAACACATATTCTCCCCTAGTCCCATATACCTGCATTCAGACCATAACCCTCCATACCTTTCCCGTCCATATAACTATCCAATTTATTTTAAATGATAAAAACGAACCTGCCTCCACCACCTTCACTGGAAGCTCATTCCACACAGCTACCACTCTCTGAGTAAAGAAGTTCTCCCTCATGTTACCCCTAAACTTCTGTCCCTTAATTCTCAAGTCATGTCCCCTTGTTTGAATCTTCCCTACTCTCAATGGGAAAAGCTTATCCACGTCAACTCTGTCTATCCCTCTCATCATTTTAAAGACCTCTATCAAGTCCCCCCTTAACCTTCTGCGCTCCACAGAATAAAGCCCTAACTTGTTCAACCTTTCTCTGTAACTTAGTTGCTGAAACCCAGGCAACATTCTAGTAAATCTCCTCTGTACTCTCTCTATTTTGTTGACATCCTTCCTATAATTAGGCGACCAAAATTGTACCCCATACTCCAGAATTGGTTGTTCCTGGGCGTCGAACCAGGCCGTGATGTAACCAGTCAATGTGCTCTCTGCAGGTGTACGGCTGTAGAAGCTGCCGAGCCAGCGACTGTATGTGTCTCTCCAGCTAATCTGGGATTGCTGAGTGCTGATCTTGCTGAGCAGTATGTTTGCTTAGATCAGGGGCCCTGAGCACAAACACATCCAAAATCACAAAAGAAGCACGTAGGTTTGCGGATAAAGTGACTGATTCGGGTTCCATGGCAAAGGGAGAAGTTGACAAATATCGTGTACTTATGACAGTAATGGAGAAGCATAACCTTCTCACACCCTCTGGCCCAGGGCTACTTAATTAGTTGCTTTCTTCTTTCGATATGTACTTACAATTTTGCGGCACCAATGGGGAACATTGTTTTGACTGTTGAATACCAATGAAAAATCCATGAGTAACACTCTCATTACTCGAGGCATTCCCAGTGATGAGAGTGAAAATGAAACCAGTGTTAAACTTTTCTTTAGACTTTGGAGATAGGGCATAAAAGCAGGTCCATTGGCCCATTGAGTCTGCGCCGTCCAGCGATCCCCATACACAAGCACTATCCTACACACGGAATAATTTACAGGGACCAATTAACCTACAAACTTGTACATCTCTGGAATGTGGGAGGCAACCGGAGCACCCGGAGAAATCCCATGTGGTCACTGGGAGAACGTACAGACAGCACCCATGGTGAGGATCAAACCCGGGTCTCTGGTACTGTATGGCACCGACTCTTCCACCGTGCTGCCCCAATTTATTAGTGTTTTGAATATCCATTACTGACAGCATTGAAGAAACCTGGGGAGAATACATAGCTGTCACAGTGCAAGGGAGTTCTACAGGTGTATGTTAGCAAACACATTGACTATGCAAGAAACTTGGCACAAATTCTTGCTCTCTGTGCTGTTGCCGACCTTTCTACTGGACACCAGCCATGAATCTTTGCCCATTGTTGGCACTGCCACAGCAATGGAACAGCTCCGTGCAGAGTGAACCATTGTACACTGTGCAGTAGCTCCCAGTGGAGGCTGGTGTTGGTGGCTCGGGCGGGTGATGTGTCACTCCGCACAGGGCTCAGGGCTGCAGAAAACTGGGCATCTTTGTGGACCCTCAGCAGCAGCAGAAATGTACTGTAACCACCTCATGATCCAGTGCATCTCTCACTCCACCATTGCTGAGTAAAGGGCGAGTCATACCATTGGGTCGCATCTCAGCTTGGTTTGGGAATAGACCCAAGAAATCTCAAGAGAGTAGTACATCTTGCCCAGTCTATCACAGTTACCCAGACTAGACTCCCCACCATTGTCTCCATCAACACTTCACGCTGCCTCGGAGAAGCAGCCAACGTAATGAAAGACTTGTCCCACCCCGAGCATTTCTTCTTCCTGCACCCATCTGGCAGAAGGTACAGAGGCACTGCACGGACTAGAAGGGTCGAGATGGCCTGTTTCCGTGCTGTAATTGTTATATGGTTATATGGTTATAAGCTTAATGCCCCTGTCCCACTTAAGAAACCTGAACGGAAAACTTTGGAGACTTTGAGCCCCACCCAAGGTTTCCGTGCGGTTCCCGGAGGTTGCAGGTGGTTGCCGGAGGTAGCAGGTAGTGGAAGCAGGTAGGGAGACTGACAAAAACCTCCGGGAACCTCCGGGTACCACATGGAAACCTTGGGTGGGGCTCAAAGTCTTTAGAGGTTTTCGTTCAGGTTTCCTAAGTGGGACAGGGGCATAACAACACGCACCACCAGACTCGGGCTTTTTAACAGTCCTTCCATAAGCTAGGCTACTGTCCAATTCATCTCTACCCCATTGTGTCGACATAGCACATTGTCTATGGAACTGATGCATTACAATGCTGGGAACTATATTGTGCACTCTGTATCTTCCCCTTAGCTCTATCTATTGTACTTGAGTTTGACGATCGTATTTATGTATGGTAGATCTGATCTTGTTGGGTGGCAATTAAAACAAAGTTTTTCACTGTCCCCTGTTGCACATAACAAAAATAAACCCAAACTGGAATAACAAAAGGCACAGCCATAAATGATGAGTCCGATGAAGCTACATCAAGGATTACATGTATACTGAACAACAAAAACAGTGTATAATGGCAGAGCTCGGTGATCTAACCTCCAGTGAAACAGATCAAAGCTATGTAATGTTGCCAAAACTGGTTGTTAATTAGCAGAAGGCAAAGACTTAAATAAAATACCTTTTCCCAGGATGGAAATAACAAATACTTGTGCACGTAGTTTTACGGTGAGAGGGACAATGTTTAAAGGAGATGTGTGTGGCAAGTTTTTCCACACAGAGGGTGGTGAGTGCCTGGACCATGCTGCTGGATGGTAGTGAAGGCAGATACGATAGTTGCATTTAACAAACTTTTAGACATGCACAAGAATGTGTATTGAATGGTAAGACATGGATTATATGCAGGTTGATAAGAACATAGAACAGTAGAAAATGCTTGTGCTGACCGTGGTGCCTAGCTGAACTGATCTCTTCTGCCTGCACATGGTCCTTATCTCTTGATTCCCTGCATTTCCATGTTTGCTTCTGAAAAAACCTCTTGAATGCCACTATTGTGTCTGTTCGTTGGTCGGCATCATGTTCGGCACAGCCGTGAGCTGAAGGGCCTATTCCTGTGCTGTAATATTCTGTGTTCAAAGAACATCTTCATGGTTAGTGATGACGGGGTCCAGACAATGAGGGTTGAAGGGAAGGCTGAGTTACTCGCAACCACGTTCAGTCAAAACTGTGACTGATGATCAATCTCATATCCATGTACCTATCTAAAAGACTCTTAACAACCACGATTACATCTGCCTCCACCACCACCAACCCTGGATGTACATTTCAGGCACCCACCACCCTCTGTGTGTAAGAAAAAAACTGTTGCCGCATATTTCATTGCAACTTTGCTCTTCTCATCTTAAAGCAATGGCCACTTGCCTTTGATATTTCCACCCTGGGGGAACAAGGCTTTGATTGTCTACCCTGTCTGTGCCTCTCATAATTTTCTATATTTAAAATTATGAAAAAGTTAATAGTGAGAGTGTTCACTGATGACTGTGCAAGGCCCAATTCTATACACAGCTCCTCAGTAAATGAAGCAGCCCATGCCTACGTGTAGCAAAATCCATTGAGGATAAATGGGGATCCTGTGGATAGGGTGAACTGTTTTAAATATCTGGGAGTCCACATCTCTGAGGATATGACATGGGCATCACACGCCTCAGCACTCATGAGTAAGGCAAGGCAGCGCCTTTACCACCTCAGGCAATTGAGGAAATTTAGAGTGTCTCCGAGGATCCTCCAGTGCTTCTACGTAGCGGCGGTGGAAAGCATCTTGTCCGGGAACATTACCATCTGGTTTGGGAATTGCTCTGCCAAGGACAAGAAGGCTCTGCAGAGAGTAGTGCGTTCGGCCGAATGCACTATGGGAACTTCACTTGCCCCCCTGCAGGAACTATACATCAGGAGGTGCAACTCCAGAGCCAACAATATCATGAGAGACCCCTTCCACCCCTGCAACGGACTGTTCCAGCTGCAACGGTCAGGCAAACGCCTCCGTTGCCATGTGGTGAGAACGGAGAGGTTGAGAAGGAGTTTCTTCCCAGAGGCCATTCGGACTGTAAACACCTATCTCACCAGGGACTAACTCTACTGAACGTTTTTCCTTCCATTATTTATTATGTAAAAGAATATGTGTGTTATGATTGTGTTTATAGTTTGTTTGGTTGTTTGTCGTTTGCACAAAGGTCCGCGAGCATTGCCACTTTCATTTCACTGCACATCTCGTATGTGTATGTGACAAATAAACTTGACTTGACTTGACTTGACTTGACTTGAACATCCAAGAATGGGTTGATAAAGTGGCAAATAATATTTGTTCCATGAAAGTGCCTGGAAATAACCAAATGTAACAAGAAAGAGTCTAATTGCCTACACTATGCATTTCAAAGTCATTATCTTTGCCAACTTTCCTACTATCAATATCCTGGGGCACCACCATTACCCAGAAATTCAACTGGACCAAGATATTGTAGCTACAAGTGCAGGTCATAGGCAATGGGGACCCAGCATGGGGGGACTACCGCGAGGAAGGGGGGAAGATCAATAGACAATGGAAGAGCCGGCGTGAGGGGACCGTCATGGTGAGGAGGGAGGAGAACAACGGGGAACTGGCATGGGGAGGGGGGGGGGGGGGGGCTAAGATTTGTAACTTTATACCTTGCATACCTTGGCGAGGTTTGCAAGCAAAGAATTTCACTGTGACTTGTCACGTGACAATTTATTCAATTCAATTCAAAGCTCTCAACCATTTCCACTGTGGCCCCATCAATGCTGATTGGAGCTTATTCCAGAGGTTATTAATGCTGGAAGGCATTAATTAATTAAAAGTTTATAATTATGCAATGTCTCGATTAAAAACTTTTAAGTTTATAATTATAAGTGTATAATAGTTATAAGTTCCTTCCAGTTATGCTGTTTCTTTTGTCTTTTTAGATTGAACATTCCATGGAAAATTTGCACAAACAGAAGATAATGTTCTACAAGAAAACAATGGATGTAAGACCTTCCTCTTTGGTTCTTAATTAGCTTTCCTGAAAGAATTTGAGCAAACTGACACTTTGCTTGTCCGTTAATGTTAAGTCTGTACCATTACAATTTGTGAATATTTGATAATTTAGAAAATGCTTTAAAAACTGAACAGGCCTGTAATCATCTGACAATAGACAATAGATACAGGAGTAGGCCACTCGGCCCTTTGAGCCAGCACCGCCATTCAATGTGGTCATGGCTGATCATCCCCAATCATGTACCACGCTCCTGCCTTCTCCCCATATCCCCTGACCGCTATCTTTAAGAGCCCTATCTAGCTCTCTCTTGAAAGTATCCAGAGAACCGGCCTCCACCGCCCTTTGAGGCAGAGAATTCTGCAGACTCACAACTCTCTATGGAAAAAGTGTTTCCTCATCTCCGTTCTAAATGGCTTACCCATTATTCTTAAGCTGTGGCCCCTGGTTCTGGACTCCCCCAACACCGAGAACAGGTTTTCTGCCTCTAGCATGTCCAAACGCTTAATAATCTTATATGTTTCAATAAGATATCTTCTCATCCTTCTAAACTCCAGAGTATACAAGCCTAGCCGCTCCATTCTCTCAGCATTTGGCAGTCCCGCCATCCCGGGAATTAACCTTGTAAACCTACACTGCACTCCCTCAATAGCAAGAATGACCTTCCTCAAATTAGGGGACCAAAACTGCACACAATACTCCAGATGTAGTCTCACTAAGGCCCTGTACAACTGCAGAAGGACCTCTTTGCTCCTATCCTCAACTCCTCTTGTTATGGAGGCCATCATGCCATTCACTTTCTTCACTGCCTGCTGTACCTGCATGCTTACTTTCATTGACTGTTGAACATGGACCCCCAGGTCCCATTGTACTTCCCCTTTTCCCAAATTGAAACCATTTAGATAATTGTCTGTCTTCCTGTTTTTGCTACCAAAGTGGATAACCTCACATTTATCCACATTAAACTGCATCTGCCATGCATCTGCCCACTCACCCAACCTGTCCAAGTCACCCTGCATTCTCATAGCATCCTCATCACAGTTAACACAGCTTTGTGTCATCTGCAAATTTGCTAATGTTACTTTGAATCCCTTCATCTAAATCATATATTGTAAATTGTAAATAACTGCGGTCCCAGCACCGAGCATTGTGGTACCCCACTAGTCACTGCCTGCCATTCTGAAAGGGACCCATTAATCCCTACTCTTTGTTTCCTGTCTGCCAACCAATTTTCTATCCATATCAGCACTCTACCCCCAATACTATCTGCCCTAATTTTGCCCACTAATCTCCTATGTGGGACCTTATCAAATGCTTTCTGAAAGTCCAGGTACACTACATCCACTGGTTTTCCCTTGTCCATTTTCCCAGTTACATCCTCAAAAAAGTCCAGAAAATTAGTCAAGCATGATTTCCCCTTCATGAGAAAAACAGAAATCATGTTTCTGATCAATGACTTTTCATCATAATTTTGAATAGTTGGAGATCAATAAGTTGTAAGATGCAGGGAAAATGGGGTTGTAAGATGCAGGGGAGGTGAGAGGACGAGGGAAGGGAACAAAAGGTCTGCATTAGTTTAGTTTAGTTTAATTTTGAGATACAGCTTGCAAACGGGCCCTTTGGCCCACCGAGTCCACACTGACCAGCGAATCCCGTACACTTGCACTAACCCACACGCTAGGGACAATTTAAAATTTTTACTGAAGCCAAATTAACCTCCACAACCTGTACGTCTTTGGTGTGTGGGAGGAAACCAGAGCACCCGGAGAAAATCCATGCAGTCACAGGGAGAACGTACAAACTCCGTACAGACAGCACCCGTGGTCAGGGTCAAACGTGCGTCTCTAGTAAGGCAGCAACTCTATCTCTGCGCCACCGTGCTGCCATAAAAACAGAAAGTGTTGGAAACACTCAGCAGGTCAGGCAGCATCTGTGGATGAGTTATGGACCAAAGATCTTTCTGAGAGAGATTGGCAGTGGAGAATAAGCGATGAAAAAGGTGATATTGGAAGGTAACAAAAGTCTAAAGGCGGGAAATTGCAGATCAGTTAATTGAAATTACCAAAGAAATGAGGAAGCAATGCTGTAATCTAAAATTAAAAAAAATATTTTCAGGTTAGCCTTGTACATGGAATATCTTTTTTGAATGCAGACATGTAATAACAGTGTGCATTTATATTGCATCTTCAGCAGTATATCCCATGTCCTTACAAAGAGCTTCATGGGTATGCTTGCAAATAAATCTGCAAGTTTAAAAAAATCTTGACCCCGTACATCTTCTTTAAACTTTGCCCCTCTCACCTTAAAGCTTTGCCCCCTTTTGACTTTGACATTTCCACCCTGGGGGAAAAGGTTCTGACTGTCTATCTGTGCTTCTTATAATTTTATATACTTCTACCGGGTCTCCCCTCAGCTCATGATGCTCCAGAGAAAACAATCCAGGTTTGTCCAACCTATTCTTATAGCCCGTCTCCTCTAATCTGGGCAGCATTTTGGTAAACCTCTCTGCACTCTCTCCAAAGATTCCACATTCTTCCTGTAACGGGTTAACGAGAACTGCACACAATACTGTAATTGCGGCCTGACCAAAGTGCTATAAAGCTGTAACATGACTTCCTGCCTCTTATATGCAGGGCCATCCTACGTAGGCAAGCAGACCATATGCCTTCTTTACCACTATACTGTATGTATTTGTCTTGTCACTTTCAGGGAGCTATGCCCTTGAGTTGATTTTAGTTCATTGTCACATGTACCAAGGTACAATTAAAAGCTTTTGTTGCGTGCTAACCAGTCAGTGGGAAGCCATACATGATTACAATCGAGCCGTTCACAGTGCACAGATACACGATAAAGGGAATAACTTGAATTAAGTAAGAAATGGTGCTGTCGGAGTAGAGATTTAAAAGATGAATTGTAATACGTGATTGCAGCCCAACTTCTCTGAGCAGCACGCAAAGAGTCGCCTGGGTTGAGCGCCATCTCGGATCGAAACCCAAGATTTGGACTTGGACTTGGACCCCAAGATCGCACTTAACAATCATGCTTACCATTAATGCTGCACTCTCCCCTTACATTCAACCACCCAAAGTAAAACACTTCACACTTGCTTGGGCTAAACTCCCATCATTGTTAATTAAGTTTTTCATTGTCATTCACTGCAGTCCAAAAAGACATACGAGCAGAAATGCAAAGAAAAGGATGAGGTTGAACAGATGTTAAATCGAAGCGCTGGCGTCAGTAACTCCAAACAGCAGGAGAAAGTAAGAACGTTTCTCAACAGCTTCTGGAACGTCCTGTTTCACAACATTTCTGCTGATAATGAACGGATGCATTTTGGGTTCGGCTGGCTCTTTTTTTCACCAATTCCTTGACTTGGCTTTCTGTGCAGTGATATTCGGTCTATGCGTGACTGGCTTTGTATTCGGCTCGTGTGGAGCCACAAAACCAAAGGAAGCGAGGTTCTGGTGGTGAGGAAACACACCCCAACTGCAATCAAATGTGTGCACTAGGACAAACATTCATAGCAGCCATGCATACCCCTGGTCTACATTTAATGATATGTTGCCAGATGACCCTGACCACACGAGTGCACATGAAGGGGTGGCAGAGGTGTAGTGGAGTCTAGAGGCTTGAGTGCCATGCAGAGACAGGGTGTCAGTATTATGTTAAGGTGTATTTGAGGCAGGTGGCATGTGTCCCATTGGGGTTGTGCAATGGTGGCAAACTTTAGATTTAAATTAGATTAGATTCGTTTATTGTCATTCAGACCTTTAGGTCTGAACAACATTTTGTTTCCCTGCAGTCATACATATAATTCTTTTTTTTTAAATGACAAAAACACACAGTCAACACAAATTTAACATCCACCACAGTGAGTTCACCAAACACCTCCGCACTGTGGTGGAAGGCAAAATCTTAAAGTCTCTGTCTCTTCCCTCTTTGTTCTCCATCTGCGCTGAGGCGACGGTTCAAACTCCGCGGGTGGTCGCTGCCTCCACCACAGCTCAGAGGCCGAGTCGGGTCTCCGCTACCGCTACCGCTACCGCTACCGCTACCGCTGCTGCTGCTGCTGCCGCCGCCACAGCTCCAGGGCCGAGTCAGGTCTCCGCTGCTGCTGCCGCCGCTACAGCTCCGTTGCCGCCAGATCCGCCATTAGGCCTCGGCGCAGACGGAGACGGGGGATACGACCAAAGAAAAAGTCGCATCCCCCGAAGGAAGAGACCAAAGCATTGTTTCTCCCACCCCACCCACATACATACACAACTTAATAAAACAAAATTAACTAAAACATGACAAGGAACAAAACGAAAGAAAAAAAAACAGACGGACTGCAGGTGGGCCGCAGCTGTTAAGCCAGCGCCGCCATCTGGAAACACCTTTGTGATGAAGCGCACTGAATGGCAAGGGCATTGTTGAGGGAGAACATGGGATGGGGGATTTGTTGAAGAATGCATGGAATGGGGGGACCTGTTTAGGGGACACATGGGGTGATGGGGGACCTGTTGAGGGAGCGCTTGTGATGACAGGGGACATGTTGAGGCAGCACGTAGGGTGGAGAGGACCTGTTGAATGACGCACAAGGTGAAGGGGACCTGTTGAGGGATGCATGGAGTGAAGGGGACTTGGGGGACATATGGGATATTGAGGGCATAGGGTGAAGCGGACCTGTTGAAGGATTCACGTGGTGTGAAGGGTGTCCGATTACACGAGGTAATGATTCTTGTCAAGGTGGTACAGCGGGTTCCTGTCAAGGGATTGCTTATTTTGTATCCTCACATGGTCTGGAGGGGACAGCAATGTATCTCAGCAACACTGTAATTCAGATCAGGCACTATATAATTTCCTCTCAGATTTATACTGTTTATTCAATGACAGCATTTTGTGTTTTCTGCACAGCTTGGACATACCCTGCTTTGCGAATAGTAAAATCTTTATTTCTCCTTTGCCAACTTTGCACTCAAATGACCCTTTGCTTCTCACTTTTTTAAACTCCTACATTTTCCAGCCATTGGAATGGATTGCATGAAGGTTTGACCCAGCGAGGAGCCAGCTGGTGGAGAGACTATGTTTGGATAAAATAAATTAAAAGCAAAACATTGCAGTTGTTGGAAGTCCTGGAGAGCCGCGTGGGTGGCGGAAGTGCCCCGGGGAGGCGCGCGCACGGGCCTGATCCACCCGCTGAACAAACGCGCCACCGCCGCCGCCACTGACCAGAACGAAGACCAGAATTCACCCCGGTAGGCCTGACGCCCCACAGGCCTTCCAGGCGACTGGAGAAGCCGGGTGGCAAGGCCTGACTGGGCCGAAGGAGCCTCAGTGGTGGCAGCGGGAGACTCGGTGGCGGTGGGGTCTCGCGGTCGATGAGCGTGAGGGATGTGGAGGAAGACAATGGGGACCCGGCGCAGGAAGACCTCTGAGAGGGACGGTGGGAGAACAAAGAGGGACCCAGTGTAGGGGAGTTTAGAATCCTCTGCCCAGGGCCTGTGTTTGTTCATTTGTTCCGGTGAAGGCGCTGTGCCCACGGCAGCCAGACAACAGTCGCATGTCTTTTTCTTTGTGATTTCCCTTTTAAGTTCAAGTGTTTGTGTACCTTGTGTGTTGGGACTGTCAGCAGACAAATTTCCCTTCGGGGATGAGTAAAGATTTATCGTTATCGTACAAAAACTCTGCCATCTGTGGAGAGAGATGTGGAGTTAACGTTTCGGATTTCAAACCCTTCATCAATTATCCTGGAGAAAATTTCATCGTGACGGCTCTGCTCTTTTTAACAACTAATTTGGGCATTTGTTGTGTTCCAGTTGCAGGCGAAGGCAAACCAGAGCAAGCAAAGTGCCGAGGATGCTGGTGAGTGTGAACTAACAGTGGGAAGGGGAGAGGGACGCAGAGCAACTTGGTAGTACTTTATTGTCACATGTGCCTAGGCACAGTGTTTTGCATACGTCCAGTAAAATCATACTCGAGATAAGCACAGTCGCACCAGTACAAAAGTGTAACGATTGTAGTGTAATAGTAGACCTCACCGAGACAGTACACAAAGAGTTGCCATATTTCTGGCGCCAATAAAGTTTCAAAGTTCCTCCGAGTGCAGTCTTATCTTGGTCTTAAAGGCCCATTGTCCTGGTGGCACTGATCCTCTCCCCCCCCGTCCACCGCCACCCTGAAAGCCCTCAGCCCTTTGTTGCTTCTGTTCAGTTTAGTTTATTGCCACGTGTACCGAGGTACAGTGAAAAGCCTTGTTGCGTGCTAACCAGTCCGCGGAAAGACAATGCATGATTAAGATGGAGTCATTTGCAGTGTACAGATACATAAGGGAATAACGTTTAGTGCAAGGTAAAGCCAGAATGATCCGATCAAAGGTAGTCCGAAGATCCCTGATGAGGTAGATAACAGTTCAGGGGTATTCTCTAGTTGTGATAGGATGGTTCAGTTGCCTGATAGCAGCTGGGAAGAAACTGTCCCTGAATCTGGAGTTGAGCGTTTTCACACTTCTGTACCTTTTGCCCGGTGGGAGAGGGGAGAAGAGAGAGTGGCCAGGGTGCGACTCATTGTCCTCCTCTCCAGATCCCTGTCTTCCCGGGTCGTGCAGGAGACGACGCGGTTCCAAGCGGGTTCCAGGTTGCATGGCGTGCTGTCGATGTATGGCCACGACTGGTTGGGAACCTCTGCTACCCCACGTGGCTTGCCTAGTGTGTTCTGGGTGTGACTGAAGAATAAGACCATTTCAGATTCAGATTCAGATTCAGATTCAATTTTAATTGTCATTGTCAGTGTACAGTACAGAGACAACGAAATGCATTTAGCATCTCCCTGTAAGAGCGACATAGCATATGATTTGCATTAAAAAAAAAATAAGTCTGTGGCAGGGTTCCAGGGGGGGGGGGGGGGGGGGGTGGTGATTGGCAGTCACCGAGGTACGTTGTTTAGTAGAGTGACAGCCGCCAGAAAGAAGCTGTTCCTCGACCTGCTGGTTCGGCAACGGAGAGACCTGTAGCGCCTCCTGGATGGTAGGAGGGTAAACAGTCCATGGTTGGGGTGAGAGCAGTCCTTGGCGATGCTGAGCGCCCTCCGCAGACAGCGCTTGCTTTGGACAGACTCAATGGAGGGGAGCGTGGAACCGGTGATGCGTTGGGCAATTTTCACCACCCTCTGCAATGCCTTCCGGTCGGAGACAGAGCAGTTGCCATACCATACTGTGATGCAGTTGGTAAGGATGCTCACAGTCCTCTGAGGCTCACAGTGCCTCATTTGGAGTCCTCTGAGGCATCTACCGTTGAAATATACCCAATTACTCCTCTTTATCAAGTTCAAGTTCAAGTTTATTGGCATGTGTCCCAGATAGGACAATGAAATTCTTGCTTTGCTTCAGCACACAGACCATAATAGGCATTTACTACAAAACACATGAATAAATAAACTGATAAAATGCAAATAACAAATAATGGGTTATTAATGTTCAGGGTTTTGGACGAGCCAGGTTTAATAGCCTGATGGCTGTGGGCTATGAACGACACTCTGCAATTGAAATGGTTCACACTCAGAGCTATCTGCTGTCTGCAAATACCGGACATCGGAAACAAACACTCTGCAGATGGTGGTTTTCAAAGAAAGACACAAAGTGCTCGAGTAACTCAACGGGCCAAGCAACATCTTTGGTTTAGTGTGCAAACAGGCCCTTTGGCCCACCAAATCTGTGCTGGCCAATGATCACCTACACACTAGTTCTATCCTACACTGTAATAAAATTTACAGAAGCCAATTAATCTACAATCCTGCATGCCTTTGAACTGAAGCATCCGGAGGAAACCCATGCGGTCAAAGGGAGAACATGCAAACTCCATACAGACAGCACACATGGTCAGGATCGAACCCGGGTATCTGGCGCTGTAAGGTAGCAACTCCACCGCTGCGCCACCGTGCTGTCACATTGCTCCCCCTCTGATATGCAGTGACCAAAAACATAGCTTATCCAGCTTTTTGTGTCCTTTTTTTTGTAAAGCAGCATCTGCAGTTCCTGTGTCTCGGTATGTGTACTCCAACTGTCCAGAGGCAAGGTAGATGTGAACTTCACTGGATGTCGAGCACTATGATCTTCACCATTTCTTTGTTTGCCCACATTGCATAGTTGTGAAGTCCATGTATCCAACTTATCCCAGGGTATCTCAGGAACAAGTTGTCTTGATTTGGCCCTAAACTGAATTGTTGCTTTGCCTTTCTGCCCATGAGATTTTCAGCAATTTCCTCCACTTTCATTTTCCAAATAGGTCGGTCCACTTCATCCTGCTCTCTTTTGAAATGTCACTTTCACATCTGTTCCATATTGCTGGTAAAAAACAGTTTTTATTTTAGTCCGCTCTACGCTGCGTTTTTGTGCGTTCCCCTCCCGCGCCCTTTCTGCCCATGTGGCCCTCGGGATTACGAGGCTTTCTCCTACAGTTGAGGCTTATGAGCAGCAGCCGTGGAAGTGACACTTGGGTCAGGATCAAGTCAGTCATAATCTGCAACTAATGATTTGTTGTTCAGTAAACACTTCAGGGCCCAGAGTCTGTTTAAAGAGCAGAGGAAAAGGAAACTAAAGGGATTTCTCCTGGTTGCAGCAAGCCTATCTCTGCAGCAAAATGCAATGGGAGAAGTAGTTGCATTTCCTTGTACTGTAGAATTCCAATGATCATTCAACCACAGGTCCAGAGAGCAGTCCTGAGCTACCATCTGCCTCATTGGAGATCCTCAAACTATATTTAATTGGAATTTACTGGACTTTATCGTACTAAACATCATTGCCTTTATCCGATATCTGCACACTGTAGATGGCTTGACTGTAATCGTGTTTAGTCTTTCCGCTGACTGGATAGCATGCAAACATAAAGCTTTTCACATTGCCTCGGGACCCGTGACAATGAAGTAAACTATACTGAACTACAATCCCGCACCTCCTTTGGGATGAGGGAGGAAGCCAGAGCACTCGGAGCAAACCCATGTGGTCACAGTGAGAACATGCAAACTCCACACAGAGTGTTCCTGATGTCAGGTTGGAACCGGAGTCTCTGGCGCTATGAGGCAGCAGCCCTGTCGGCTGAGCCGCTGTGCCAGCCTTTAGCGATTTCATGTCAATCTGAAGAGCTACCACGCACGTCAATGTGACTCAAGCTGAAGTGAGGCTGAGTACGAGTGCTCTGTCACCCACAGTGGACAATCACAAGTGCCCTCCAACACTTGTCCAACAGAAAGGAAAAGATTGAAGAAGCATGTTTAAGAAGAAACTGCAGATGCTGGAAAATCGAAGGTAGACAAATGCTGGAGAAACTCAGCGGGTGAGGCAGCATCTTCGGAGCGAAGGAAATAGGCAACGTTTCAGCTCAAACCCCTCCTTCAGACATCTTTTGAAGAAGGACATCTTCCCATCCTTGCATGCTTTACTTGCAACGATTGACATCTGAATCCTAATCTAAAATGGGATGGGGTATTTCTAAAGAGGATGCAGAGCTGGTCTGAAGCATGCAAATACAAAACATACTCAGATTGCATAGTCATTTGCACACGAGTCCATGTTTTGCATTTCTTCTTTCCCCTAATTCTTATTTTAAGAACCAGACTCTTGACAATAAACCACCCCAAATGTATATTGCAAAACTGTAAATCGTTCATTGGAGAGAATGAAAAGCTAAAGGATGGACTTTCATAGTTGAAAAGGACAGAACAATTTGGATTACTTTCTCAAGACACCAGGTTTCTGCTTAACTCTAAATTTAAATCACCCCTGTCTCCTTGGCCACTCCACTTTTAACTTCAAGCTTCAGAAAGTCACTGTAGGACTACTTGAGTTTGTAGAAGAGTAGGTTTATTTATCTCATAGAAAAAGTGCAGGAGGAATTCAGCAGGTCAGGCAGTCTGTAAAATGGTTGCCTGTCCCTTGGCTCCACAGATACTGCCTGACCCGCTGGGTAACTCCAGCACTTGGTGTTTTACATATCTCAAAGCGCCCCAAGGGTTAAACAGTTCCAACACAGAACTCATTGAACAGTCTTAGCCTTTCCATTAAGCAGCCATATTCTGCAACAAAATTTATCGTGTGGCATCTCCATCTTAAGGTGGGAATCCTACACCAGTACTCCCAAAGGTTAATTTGCAGGATGTGTCTGCAGTTAGAAAGGCATATGCAATGCTAGCATTCATTTTGAGGGGGTTAGTATAGGGGCGGCACAGAGCTAGAGTTGCTGCCTTACAGCGTCAGAGATCCAGGGTTCAATCCTGACCACGGGTGCTGTCTGTACAGAGTTTGTACGTTCTCCCTGTGAGTTTGTACGTCCTCCCACACTCAAGACATGCAGGTTTGTGAGTTAATTTTGCTCAGTATAATTGTAAATTGTCCCTAGTGTGTGTAGATAGTGTTAATGAGCAGGGATCACTGGTCAGTGCTGACTCAATGGGCCGAAGGAGCTGTTACCGCTCTGTATCTCTGAACTAAGAATATAAAAGCACGGATGTGATGCTAAGGCTTGAAATGGCCCTGGTGAGGTCACTTTTGGAATATTGTGAGGAGTTTTGAACCCTGTATCTGAGGAAGGATGTGATTTGGAGGTAGTTTACGAGAATGATTTTGGGCATGATTGGGTTAACACATGAGGAGCGTTTGAAGACTCTGGGCCTGTACTCGCTGGAGTTTAGAAGGATGAGGGTTGAATCGGAGTCTAGAATCAGAGGGCATAGCCTCAGAAAAACCTTTAAAATGGAGATGAGGAGGAATTTGTTTAGCCTATGGGAGGTAAATCCGTGGAATTCATTGCCACAGATGGCTGTGGCGGTCAAGTCAATTGATATTTTTTAAGGCAGAGATTGATAGATTCTAAATTAGGAAAGGCATCAAAGGTTACAGGGAGAAGGCAGGAGAATGCGTTTGAGAGGGAAACTTTCCACTCGAAGGGCTGAATTGGCTAATTCTGCTCCTATGTGTTATGGTCTAACTTGGCTTTTAAGTCATCCATCAAAATCAAAAGGGGAGTAGACTTTTTGTTGACTTTCCTGAGCACGTGAGCCGTCCTCCCTCTAAGTTAGACACAAAATGCTAGACTAACTCAGCGGGACAGGCAGCATCTCTGGAGAGGAGGTATGGGCAGTTTTACGGGTAGAGACCCTTCTTCAGATTGAGAGTCAGGAAGAGGGTCTCCCTCTGAGTATTCTGTGCCCCTACATTGTTAGGTAATTAGAAAGAATATTTATTCTCAATGCAACACTTGGCTCTGTAAAACTAGATCACTGAAAGCGTATATTCACATAATTACTTACTCCAGCTATCATTGGTCTCTCCTTATAGAATCACAGAGTTATGAGACGTGGAAACAGGCTCTGCAGCCAACTGAGTTCACGCCAGCCATCAAGCACCTATTTATGCCAATCCAATCCCATTTTATTCTCTCCACACTCCATCAGCTACCCCCTTTCCGCTGCCAAGTCTACCACTTACTACACTATGTGCTATATTTAAGAGGGAGTTAGATGTGGCCCTTGTGGCTAAGGGGATCAGGGGGTATGGAGAGAAGGCAGGTACGGGATACTGAGTTGGATGATCAGCCATGATCATATTGAATGGCGGTGCAGGCTCGAAGGGCCGAATGGCCTACTCCTGCACCTAATTTCTATGTTTCTATGTCTATGTTTACACACCAAGGCCAATTTACAGTAGCAACGACTCGAGCACCTGAGTTATAGGGAGGGGAGATGCAGGCTAGAGATTCCTTGGAGCGCAGGAGACTAAGGGGCGATCTAGTAGAGGTGTGTAAGATCATGAGAGGAATAGGTAGCTGGCTTCCATCCTCCTGATTTCCCTCTTATGTGTACTCCTACATTGTTCTTCACCTGTCTCCTCTGTTGTGAAGGCATAAGGCAGAATTGTGTTCAATTTCTGGGCACCATATTACAGGAAAGATGTCAAGCTGGAAAGGGTGCAGAGAAGATTTACAAGGATGTTGCCAAGACTCACAGGCCTGAGCTACAGGCAGAGGTTTGATTCAAATTCAAACTCAAACTCAAGGTTGAGCTGACTGGGACTTTATTCCTTGGAGCGCAGGAGGAAGAGGGGTGATCTTATAGAGGTGTACAAAATTATTAGAGGAATAGATTGGGTAAATGCCCAGAGTCTCTTGCCCAGAGTAGGGGAATCAAGAACCAGAGAGCGTAGGTTTAGAAACATAGAAACATAGAAATTAGGTGCAGGAGTAGGCCATTCGGCCCTTCGAGCCTGCACCGCCATTCAATATGATCATGGCTGATCATCCAACTCAGTATCCTGTACCTGCCTTCTCTCCATACCCCCTGATCCCTTTAGCCACAAGGGCCACATCTAACTCCCTCTTAAATATAGCCAATGAACTGGCCTCAACTACCTTCTGCAGGAGAGAATTCCAGAGATTCACCACTCTCTGTGTGAAAAATGTTTTTTATCATCTCGGTCCTAAAAGATTTCCCCCTTATCCTTAAACTGTGACCCCTTGTTCTGGACTTCCCCAACATCGGTGAGGGGGGGAAAGGTGAGGGGGGGGAGATTTACTAGGACCTGAGGGACAACATTTTTTTACACAAAGGGTGGAGGGTGGATGGAATGAGCTGGAGCAGGCAGGTACTATCATGTTTAAAATACCTTTGGACAGGTACTTGGATAGGATAGGTTTGGAGTGATATGGGCCAAATGCAGGCAAGTTGGACTAGTGTAGATGGGGCATGTCAGTTGATGTGGGCAAGTTAGACCAAAGGGCCTGTTTCAATACTGTGTGACTCTACGACTCAGGCACATTGTATACGAGCTTGTATGGATTGTGACAATTGGAAACAAATACTGAGTTAAGATGTAGATGATAAACCTAATTGTGTCTGATTGTCTCGTTAGATAAGACTATGAAGTACAAATGGGGAGATGTTATCGTGTGAAAGTGTTATATAAATTTTTAATACAAATCAAGTCAAGCACAAGTAATGTATGTTAAAGCCTCAAGCACATACTGTCTATATACAATGGTTTTGGATGTGTGCAAAGTCACATAGTCTGACAAGGGACAAATATAGTTTGTGTGTTTAAGCTATTTCTGTCCAAAGAAATATGCAAGCTATGTTCCATTAGATCGACCTTAAAGATAGGAAGGTTAATGCAATAAATATTTGAGGACATAACTTTAAGGTGAGGGGGGGGGGGGGGGGGGGGGGGGGGGGAGGGGGGGGGGGGAACGAGAAAGGACACAAAGTGCTGGAGAAACTCAGCGGGTCAGGCAGCATCTCTGGAGAACATGGATAAGTGAAGCTTTGGATCGGTACCTTCTTCAGACAGAAACGTCACCTATCCATGTGCTCCATGTGCGGCCGGACCCACTGAATTACTCCAGCACTTTGTGTCTTGGGGATATGGGGAGAAGGCAGGAGAAGGGGTACTGATTGGGGATGATCAGCCATGATCACATTGAATGGTGGTGCTGGCTCGAAGGGACAAATGGCCTACTCCTGCACCTAGTGTCTATTGTCTTTTTGTGTAAACCAGCATCTACAGTTCCTTGTTTTCTTCTTTGTTTGATAACGATAGTGCAGAGCCTCGTGGGGATTAAAGGAACTACTAGGGTACTAGAGAACTACTATCTACCTCATTGTTGACGCTTGGATTATCTTTGATCAGACTTTACTGGCTTTAACTTGCACTAAACGTCATTCCCTTATCATGTCATCTATTCACGGTTCGATTCATGGTTCGATTGTAATCATGTATAGTCTTTCCGCTGACTGGTTAGCACTCAACAAATACTTTTCACTGAATCTCAGTACACGTGACAACTAAACTGAACTGAACTGAAAATGGCAATGTTGTTTTATCTGACCCTCTGCTCTTCACTTCAATTGAGATTTGATATCTTGTTTCCTATCTTCAAAGATCGGCAGTACCAGCACAATGTCTCCACCCTGGAGAAAATCCAAGAGGAGTGGCAAACGGAGCACATCAAGACCTGTGAGGTGGGTTTGAGTGGGCAGTACAGGGCAGTGGACGTACAAGAGGCATTCAACTCATGCCAACCCCACCCCCCCCCATCAGTCTGAAGAAGGGTTTCGGCCCGAAACGTTACCTATTTCCTTCGCTCCATAGATGCTGCTGCACCTGCTGAGTTTGCAAATAAGAACCTTACATGTTTCTATTTTTAAAAGAGTGAATTACTGGAAGCCCTCTTCCTGGCACATTGCAATTCATAGATAAAACGGGCATAGCTGGGAAGGGGAAGTGGTGAGCAAAGGGGAAGTGTGCTTCTGAATATACAAATTCAATCGTGTATCACTTTACTCCCTTCTCACCTCTCCCCCCTCTCCTGCACTCTTCATTCCGACTTCCCGCACCCCCCCCCCCCCCCCCCCCCCCTCCGCAACACCCCTGATAAACCCCTCCCTTCTGACACACCCCTGCTCCCTCTTGCCTCCCGCTTTCCTCTTTTCAATGGCCAAATCAGTGGATATTTTTAAGGCAGAGATAGATAGATTCCTGATTAGTACGGGTGTCAGGGGGTATGGGGAGAAGGCAGGAGAACGGGGTTGAGAAGGAAAGATAGGTCAGCCATGATTGAATGACAGAGTAGGCTTGATGGGCCAAATGGCCTAATTCTGCTCCTCTCACTTATGAATCTTATGAAATTTTCCATCTCTCTGCCTTTATCCTCTTTCACTGCTAGCTCCACCCTTTGCTCCCCCTTCCTCCCTTTTGTGCTGCTCTTTATCGTAAGACGTAGGACTAGAATTAGGCCATTCGGCCCATCGAGTCTACGCCCCGTATCATGATCAATCATGACATCTGTTTTTCCATCTCAGCCCCAATTCTCCAGCCGTCTCCCTTTCACCCCACACTGCTCTCCCTTCTTCCCGTCTCCTGCTCCCTTTCCTCCTTCCCATCCCTCCAACTTCATTCGCTGCAACAGCTCCCCATTCCTTTTCCTCATTCACATTCTTCTGATTCCCATTCCCCCCCCCCCCCCCCCGGGCTGTCGATAGCCCCCAGTTCCCCTGATGTTCTGCCTCTTCCAACCTGTTCCCCCCCCCCCCCCCCCCCCCCCCCCCCCCCCGATTCCCATCTACAGTCCCTTCCTACTATTCTGACCACTCCTCCCATTTCCAGCCCCTACCCACTCTCTCTCCCCCTGTCAACACCTCCCACTTTCCCCCCCTCCCCCCCATCACTCTAGTTTCCTGCTGCTTTGTACTCTCTGGCCTCCCCTCCCCAATCCAACCAGGCTTCCCCCCTCCCCCTCCAATCCCCCCCCCCTCTCCAATCCCCCCCCCCCCCCCCCCCCTCCCCCCCCTCCCTCTCCCTCTCCCCCCTCCCCCTCCCCCCCCCCCCCCCTCTCCAATCCCCCCCTCCCCCTCCAACCCCCCCCCCCCCCTCCAATCCCCTCCCCCTCCCTCTCCAATCTCCCCCCTCCCCCTCCAACCCCCCCAATCCCCCCCCAATCCCCCCCCTCCCTCCCCCTCTCTCTCCAATCTATCCCCATCCAATTCCCCTCTCCTTCTCTCCAATCCCTCCCCCCGCTCCGCTTTCCTGCTTCCTGTTATTTTCCCACTGTTGACCCTGACTACCCCCTACTGCCCCAACACTCCCTTGATCTCCCCTGACTCCCCCAATAGGTTCCTCCGATTCTCCCCTCACACTCGCGCCCCTTTGACTATCCCCTCTCACGTTTCCCTTGACCCTCTCCCTCACGTGTCCCCCCTGACTCCCTTCCTCAGGTCCCCCCCTCTGTCTCCCTCCCCCCCCCCCCCCCCCCCCCCCCCCCCGACTCCTTCCATTGTACAAGTAGAATTAACCTTGGTTGTGAATGTGATATTGTTTGAGCTTTAGTTACTTGGTTGTTCCAAGCACAGCAGTGACACCAGAAGGCCCAGGGTGAAATTACACCGGTGTGTAGTATACGAGCAGAAAGCGAGAAGTCATTATGTGTCAGATTTCCAACATTTACAAGCAATTTTAAACGGGTTTCCACCTGAATTTATACAGTCCCAAAAAACTATTAGTATTCATTTCACAATGATATCTAGTCTAATAGAAGAGAGAGGCAGTCTAAGTAAATACCCTGCAAAACAGAGGCGACAATGAAGATTTACATAGAAATATAGAAAATAAGTGCAGGAATACACCATTCGACCCTTCGAGCCAGCACTGCCATTCAATATGATCATGGCAGATCATCCAGAATCGGTACCCTGTTCCTGCATTCTCCTCATATCCCTTGATTCCGTTAGCCCCAAGAGCTATATCTAACTCTCTTACATACATCTAGTGAATTAACCTCCACTGCCTTCTGTGGCAGAGAATTCCACAGATTCGCAACTCTCTGGCTGAAAAAGATTTCCCTCGTATCAGTCCTAAATGGTCATTTAGCCTGTCCAATCCCTTAAGAATTTTATATGTTTCCACAAGAATTGAATGGAAATCACTGACTTCAAAGGCAGGGAAGAAAATCAGTCAAAGATGCTGTGCTTTTACAGGGATTATTGTGCGGTATAGTGTGCAGCTGGTAGAACTGCTGCCTCACAGCATGCGAGACCTGGGTTCAATCCTGACCTGGTGTGCTGTCTGTGGAGTTTGCACGTTCTCCCTGTGACCGCATGGGTTTCGTCTCGGTGCTCCAGTTTCCTCCCACATCCCACAGGCATGCGGGTTTGGAGGTTAATTGTTCTCTGTAAAATTTTCCCTGGTATGTCGGGGAGGTGCGACTGTGGGATAACATAGATCATGGATCCATCTCCAGTTTCAATTCCATTTGGAATATTTTGGAGGACCAAGAACCAAGAATCTAATGTGAATGGGTCACAGATGGTCGGCTTGGATTCAGTGGGTCGAAAGGCCTGTTTCCATGCTGTATCTCTCTAAAGTCGACTTGCTTATAATTATCAGTATATACAAGTGCTTGTTTCTTCAGAACATTTGTTTGTTCGAGAATGTTTCTCCTCTTGCTTTAATATAGCTCCAATCCTGGACTTGTATCTTTCACACTTTACATTAAATTGCGAACTTTGCAGCTGCCTGTAGTCTGTTCTCCACTCAATGTTTAAACATCTGCACTGTCGATTGAAGGTCACTCGATGGGAATTAGAAGCAGGACTGATAATTGTATCTAAATTATAAATGTGGGGTGGCACGGTGGCGCAGCGGTAGAGTTTCTGCCTAACAGTGCCAGACTCCCGGGGTTGATCCTCACTGTGGGTGCTGTCTGTACAGTTTATACGTTCTCCCCATGATTACATGGGTTTTTTCCAGGTATTCCGGTTTCCCTCCACACTTCAAAAGGTGTACAAGCTTGTAGGTTAATTGGCTTTAGTAAATATTGTAAATTGTCCCTGGAGTGTAGGATAGTCCTGGAGTAAGGGGATCGCTGGTCGGCACGGACTCGGTAGGCCAAAGGGCTGTTTCCTTGCTGTATCCCTAAACTAAACTAAAAATCTATTTTGCATTTTTTCGTGATTCTGATGACTGCAGCCAGCACATGATCCTTGATGTGGTGCCGTTTGTGCAAAGATGACGGCGTACTCCAGCCTCATTGTGATGCTGTACATTACTGCTATCTTTCAGTTATCATAAATTACCTTGTGTCCAGCGCACTATCTGTGTATTGTCCTCTTGTACATTTTACCAATCATTACTTGGCAAAGGATTTGTAAAGAAATTCAATTATTTTTTGAAATATGTTTGTGCACAAATATGCAGAACCTCCAGTGACAACGATAGTGGTGGCAAAGAGCTAAATGGAATCAGAAACAGGTCCCCTGTAAAGGTATAATTGAATACATGAAATAAAAGCTTGGAGGTGGACTGGGAGATGAAGTTAGTGTTAGTCAATCTAGATTAATGCAGTGAAAACCTTCACTCCCTACATGGGCAATCCGTTCATTCAATTCATGAATTGAATTTGGGCAATCGTAATCCAGCCTTGTCTGAATAGAACAAGAGAACACCAAACATTGAAAGGTACAGTGCAGGAACAGCCCACTGGGCCCCACAATATACCAAATTAAATTAAACCTATCTGCCTGCACATGGTCTGATCCATAATTTCCTGCATGTTCATCTGTCTATCTGAAAGTCTCTTGGGCAATATTGGGCACTACGCTGTATATCTGAGGAAGCATGTGCGAGGGCCCTGGAGAGGGTCCAGAGGAGGTTTACAAGAATGACCTCAGGAATGAGTTGGTTAACATATATTGAGCATTTGAAGGCACTGGGCCCGTCCTCGCTGGAGTTTAGAAGAATGAGGGGGGGGACCACATTGAAACACACCGAATAGTGAAAGGCTTTGATAGAGTGGAATATGGAGAGGATGTTTCCACTAGTGGGAGAGTCTGGGACTAGAGGTCATAGCCTCAGGATTAAAGGACATTCATTTAGGAAGGAGATAAGAAGGAATTTCATTAGAGGGCAGAGAATCTGTGGAATTCTTTGCCACAGAAGAATGTTGAGGTCAAGTCAATGGTTATGTTTAAGACAGAGTTAGATAGATTCTTGATGAGTACGGGTGTCAGGGGTTATGGCAAGAAGGCAGGAAAATGGGGTTAGGAGGAAGAGATAGATCAGCCATGATTGAATGGTGGAATAGACTTGATGGGCCGAATGGCCTAATTCTGCTCCTATTACTTATGATCTTATGAGCAGTGGAGATTTGCTCCGTACCAAGCCCTGCTGTACCTCTGCATGCTGTATATGCTGTACTTTCTGGTCTTCTGCCGAAGTGGAGATGATTGAAAGCTTCAAGTTCTTCCTTACAAGGCCTAGGGAGTTTGGCATGCCCCCAGCAACTCTCACCAACTTCTACTGATGCACCTTGGAAAGCATTTTATCGGGATGCATCACAGCACGGTTTGGAGACTGCTTCATCCAAGGACGCAGCCCAAACCATTATGCAAACCAACCTCCCTTCCATTGACTCCATCTGCACTTCGCACTGCATTGGCAAGGCCACCAGCACAATCAAGGACCAGTCTCACTCTGGTCACTCACTCTTCTCCCCTCTCCCATCAGGTAAGAGATACAGAAGTGTGAAAACGCACACCTGCAGATTCAGGGACAGATTTCTTCCCAGCTGTAATCAGGCAATAAACCATCCTATCATGAACTAGAGAGAGGTCCTGACCTACCATCTACCTAATTGGAGACCGATTGACTCTCTTTAGTTGGACTTTACTGGACTCTATCCTGCACTTTATTCCCTTTACCCTGCATCTGTACACTAGGGATGGCTTGATTGTAATCATGTGTTGTCTTTGCACTGACTAGCATGCAACAAATACGTTTTTCACTGTACCTCTGTACACATGACAATAATAAACTAAACTAAACGTGTAAAATGAGAAACACGAGGGAAAAATTAGAAACATGAGGGACATTTTTTATCACACAGAGGTTGGTGGGTATGTGGAACGAGCTGCTAGATGAAGTAGTTGAGGCAGGTATAATGACAACACGTTAAAGACTCTTGGACAGTTGTATGGATAGTAAAGGTTTAGAGGGATGTGGGCCAGATGCAAGCAGATGGGACTAGCTTGGATGGGGCATCTTGGTTGGCATGGAAGAGAGGGCCAAAGGGCCCATTTCCACGCTGGAGGACTCTGATTATGACGATGCCAGATAAACTAGTAAATATTCAATTATCAAAATGTTGCACACAAATTGCAAATCAAGTTTAAGAAACGTGAACTCTGGACAACAGAAGAGAATTAAAACAACTAGCTGATGTCATCTATTTTATCCGTGTCCTCCAGAGATGCTGCTTGACCAGCTGAATTACTCCAGCACTTTGTTCTTTTTAAATTTGTTTTTAGGTAAATTGAAAGTTTTGAGTAGGAAGAAACTTCAGATGCTGCTGGTTTAAACCAAAGATAGACACAAAATGCTAGAGTAACTCAGCGGGACAGGCAGCATCTCTGGAGAGAAGAAATGGGTGACGTTTCGGGTGGAGACCCCTCGTCAGACTGTGGTTTACTTATTTGGATATAAAAATAAGACCAAGCATTTTAGGGTTCTCACTGATCCTAACATTGGACCCATATTTGTGATGAAAACGTACTGAAAACTACTCATAACCATTCTACGCCAGGCTGCAGCCCAGTACAATGTGATGGCAGTGCAGAAAATAGACTCGTAGAGCCATCAGCTTCTGACATGAAGCTATGATCAGGTCCTCCTGAGATCTTTCCCCTGTGACAATGCTGACTCATAGAGAATGCAGATAAAATAGTCCCAGGCAATCTTTAACACATGGTCAACGTTTGACCTTTGGCTTGCTGATTTGTGTGCGGGACTTGGCAACCTGAGTCCCTGGAGCTGAAGTGATTGAATAAATGGAGGAGCTGAGGTGGAGGGTTGTAGTCAGTTTTTCAGTAACAAAGGGCAGACGAGGCACTATGGCACATCAGGTGTGAACAATGTGGACCTTTTCCCAGTCTGAACAATTGGCTCATTGGAGTTTTCAGGACCAAGGAAAACCGACCAGTAGGTAAAATGCCCACTAAACTTTATTAAATGTTGTCTGACTTCTTAAAAGTGTTGTCCTTCTGACTTCTCTAAAAGTGTCTCCGCTCTTCTCCTCCCCCCCCCCCCCCTCTCTCTCCCCCCTCTCTCCCCCTCCTCTCTCTCTCTCCCCTCCCTCTCTCTCCCCCCCCCCCCACCCTTCTCACTCTCTAAAGGACTCTACCATAACTGCCAGCCATCTTTCTCTCTCCCCCTCTCTCTCCCCTCTCCTTCGCCTTTCCTCCCTTCTCAGCGCTCATCTGCTTCTCCTCCCCTGCTCTCTCTCCCCCCCCCCACCCTTCGACTATCTAAAGCAGGAATATTGAGGGGCAATCTGGGGAATTGCTGTAGGAAGGAACTGCAGATGCAGGTTTAAAACAAAGATAGACATAAAAAGCTGGAGTAACTCAGACGGACAGACTGCATCCCTCGAGGGAAGGAATGAGCGACGTTTCGGCTCGAGACCGTTCTTCAGACTGTCTGTCTGAAGATGGGTCTCGACCCGAAACGTGACCCATTCCTTTGCTCCAGAGATGCTGCCTGCCACTAAGTATATTGCTGGTTGAGTCTGAAACCTAATCTGCATCCTCCCCGATCCCCATGGTGACTTATGGTCTGCGCATGCATCTCACTTCAGGTTGCCTCAAAGATGGTTTCTGGGGAAAGGCTTGATATAGTTTTAAAATAGAGTTAAGATATAATAATTCTAAATGCAGGTCCTTGAGAAGCAGGACTGTGAGAGGATACACAGCATTCGTAACGCGATGTGGGTCCATACCAATCAGCTCTCCCAGGACTGTGTGACCAGTGATGAGGTAAGGGTCTCGCACATTTTCACCTATTCTTCCATTTGGTTTTTATAATAACTTATCCACGTACATCGCAGTTTCTGGCCCATCTTCAGCTGTTCGACTCTTTCAGAAAGCCACATTATCACATATCTCACCCATTCTTCAATTTAGTTTTGTAAATAACTTCTCCGCGTATGATGCAGTTAAACATAGAAACATAGAAAATAGGTGCAGGAGTAGGCCATTCGGCCCTTTGAGCCTGCACCGCCATTCAATATGATCATGGCTGATCATCCAACTCGGTATCCCATCCCTGCCTTCTCTCCATACCCCCTGATCCCTTTAGCCACAAGGGCCACATCTAACTCCCTCTTAAATAATAGTCAATAATCAATTTTAATAGTCAATTTAATTGTCATTTGGACCCCTTGAGGTCCAAACGAAATGCCGTTTCTGCAGCCATACATTACAAACAAATAGACCCCAGACACAACATAATTTACATTTTACATAAACATCCATCACATTGCTGTGATGGAAAGCCAAAAAAAACTTATCTCTCTTAAAATATAGCCAATGAACTGGCCTCAACTACCTTCTGTGGCAGAGAATTCCAGAGATTCACCACTCTCTGTGTGAAAAATGTTTTCCTCATCTCGGTCTCATTGCATCTCCCCTTTTCCTAATCGGCCACCATTCAGATAATAGTCTACTTTCCTGTTTTTGCCACCAAAGTGGATAACCTCACATTTATCCACATTATACTGCATCTGCCATGCATTTGCCCACTCACCCAGCCTATCTAAGTCACCTTGCAGCCTCCTAGCATCCTCCTCACAGCTAACACTGCCCCCCAGCTTCGTGTCATCCGCAAACTTGGAGATGTTGCATTCAATTCCCTCGTCCAAATCATTAATATATATCGTAAATAGCTGGGGTCCCAGCACTGAGCCTTGCGGTACCCCACTAGTCACTGCCTGCCATTATGAAAAGGACCCGTTTACTCCTACTCTTTGCTTCCTGTCTGCCAGCCAGTTCTCTATCCACATCAATACTGAACCCCCAATACCGTGTGCTTTAAGTTTGTATACTAAGCTCAGTTTTTTGCTCCTCTTCAACTGTTCTTTTAAAAAAAAACAGCAAGATCAGGGGTTTTATCTAAAATATATATGAGAGGTCTGTAGACTTAAGAGGTGTCAAGGATTACGGGGATCGAGCAGGAGAGTGGAGTTAAGGGGAAGGTTGTATTAAACATAGATTTATTGAATAACGCAGCAAACCTACGCACTGCTTCTGTTCCTGTATTTTAAGTTATTGCATTACAATAGACTTAGAACTACCATTAAGTTGCTGTTTAGAAATAAAAATAGAAAATACTCCTGTGCTCAGCAGCATCTGTGGTGGGCAAAACAGTTGACAGACCACCTGTGCAACAAAGTCCACCTTCACCACCTCTTCTTGCCAGCCTTACAGCCAAGTGGTTTAGTTTAGAGATTCTGTGTGGAAACAGGCCTTTCGGCCCGCCGATCCACGCTCACCACGATCACTCGTGCACTTGTTCTAAGTTATTCCACTAACGCTTCACACACACTAGGAGGGGCAATTTACAGAAGTCAATTAACCAACAAACCTGCACATCTTTAGAATGTGGGAGGAAACCATTGGAGCCTGAGAAATTCATCGCGTCACAGGGAGAACGTACAAACTCCGTACAGACAGCGCCTGTAGTCAGGATTGAACCTAGATCTCTGGTGCTGTGAGGCAGCAGTTCTACAGCTATAAAATAATTTTCTGCACTGTAGCTGTGGCAGTGACTTGGAAAATGGAATTAAGATGCAGTCAACAAGTTAAAGGGGAGGAATTGTCTCTCAAGCGACCCTTTTGAGTCACTAACCTGAAACCTCAGTTTCTGTCTCCAAGGTGATGCCTGCCCAGCAGCTTCTGGTTTTATTTCTGTTTTCCAGCACTCACTGTTTCTTTTAGAAGTGGCTTGGCTGCAAAATAATCTGGAAAGGGTACAGACAAGATTCACAAGGGCGTTGCCAAGACTCGAGGGTGTGAGCTATAGGGAGGAGTTGAGTTGGCTGGGGCTCTATTCCTTGGAGCGCAGGAGGATGAGGGGTGAACTTATAGAGGTGTATAAAATCATGAGAGGAATAGATCGGGTAGATGCACAGAGTCTCTTGCCCAGAGTAGGGGAATCGAGGAGCAGAGGGCAGCGGTTTAAGGTGAGGGGAAAAAGATTTAATAGGAATCTGAGGGGGTCACTTTTTCACACAAAGGGTGTATGGAACAAGCTGCCAGAGGAGGCAGTGGACACAGGGACTATCACATTGTTTAAGAAACAGTTAGGCAAGTACATGGATAGGACAGGTTTAGAAGGATAGTGTCTAGTGTCGCTGGGACATGTTAGCCGGTGTAGGCAAATAGGGCCGAAGGGTCTATTTCCATGCTGTTCCACTCTATGAATCTATGACTCTGCAAGGAAGATTAAGCTAGGCCATAAAAGATTTGCCATGAAGGTGGAACTTGTTATGCTGGTGGTATGTTTGCTGGATATTCAGGCACATTTATTTAGCTTTTCTTTTGTTGCCTTTATCTTTCTCCTTACTTTATCCTCAGATGTATGAGGAAATACGGAAGGTGCTGGAACAGTGCAATATTCAGAAAGACCTCGACTTCTTCATTGACTTGAAAAGAACTGGAGACATACCGCCAGGTAGAAGAGTCTATCCCAGCAGGGACCTGTGGACTAATGGATGCTCTGGGTTCCAGTAGACTTTGTGAAAAGGGGCCTCAGTCAAACGAGCAATGTCAAAGCCGCTCTGGAATTACCTGCTGGAATTGCAGTGATGCATTGATTTCTGTCCATGCAGTAGCTGCATTAGCCTCTGTGTCCTTGATATTCAGTTATATTTTATGTACCTTGATATAGTGAAATGCTTTGTTTTGCATACAACCCGGTAGAATCATACAGCAGACCTCACCTAGGCAGGACACGAGTCGTCACGTTTCAGGCGTTACAATTACAATTACAGTTACAAAAAGTTAATCGAAGGGGTTTTGTCTGCTGCTCGCAGTGGATAACCAGGCCTGCTGCCGCATGTGGCCGCGGATGTCCCCATCCCCCCCCCCCCCCCCGCTAGGTTCCCCCCTTTCATCTCAGCACCCCTTCTGCCAGGTCCCCCCCTTCATTTTACAATGTTATCCACTGTTCACTCTCAGTAATTTCACATCTCTGAATTTAATAGAGGGCTGGATTGGCTCTAGTGGTTAGTTGGGCTACAGGGGTCCATGGAACCATAGTACATTGAGATTACATTTGAGTTTGAATTTAGTTCATTGTCGCGTGTACTGAGGTACATTTTTTACGTTCTAACCAGTCAGCTGAATGACGATACGTGATTACAATCAAACCATCCAAGTATACAGTTACATGATAAAAGGAATAATGTTTAGTGCAAGATAAATTCCCTTAAAGTTTGATCAAAGATCGTCCAAGGGTCTCCAAAGAGACAATAGTCCAGGATGGCTATACTAGTTGGTGATAGGATTATTCAGTTGCATGATAACAGTTGTTAAGAAACTGTCCCGTATCTGGAGGAGTGCGTTTTAACACTTCTATACCTCTTACCCGATGGGACCGGGCTGCAACTCGTCCTTGATTGTGTTGGTGGCCTTGCCGTGGGAGTGTGTGGTGTAAATTGAGTCGATGGAAGAGATTATTATCATGTTGTGATTTGTTTATTTTCTTTTTCTCTTATCCAGCCTTCATCCTATATGAGAACTATTACAACGGGCAGAGAGGAGTACCTCTGACCCGAGCTCCTGTAAATCCCAGGTGAGAGTTATAAATAGTAAGTCAAAGCAAGGGCTTTTAGCATTGTCTACCCGTTTTGATCACATTTTTTTTGATCTGTGGCTGAGGTTTTGTTATGTATTTGTACTGGAATTGGACATAAAATAAGACTCGGAACACACAGGTATTGAACATGCTTGCAGTCATGTTATTGCCATCTTGAGTCTTCTGTGCATGCGCACAATCGCGCAAGTCATTCAAATATACAATTCATATTCTCATACACAACAGATTTACTTTTTTAGTTTGGTTTCTTGTCATGCGTACCGAGCTACAGTGAACAGTGTATACTGCGGGTGGCGAAAGGGAGGCACGGTGGCGCAGTGGTAGAGTTGCTGCATTACAGCGCTTGGTTCGGGTTCGATCCCAACTACAGAAGCTGTCTGGACAGAGTTGGTATGTTCTTACCGTGACGCGTTGATTTTCTCTGAGATCTTCGTTTTCCGCCCACACTTCAAAGACGTACAGGTTTGTAGGTTAATTGGCTTGGCATAAGTGTAAATTGTCCCGAGTGTATGTTAATAGAAACATAGAAAATGGGTGCAGGAGTAGGCCATTTGGCCCTTTGAGCCAGCACCGCCATTCAATATGATCATGGCTGATCATCCAAAATCAGTACCCCATTCCTGCTTTTTCCCCATATCCCTTGATTCCTTTAGCCCCTAAATCTAACTAGTCTTCACTTCCTTTTCATTCAATCAATCAATCAATCAATCAATCAATCAATCAATCTATCAATCAATCAAAGACTTTATTGTCATTCAAAAATACACCAACAAATGCAAGTCTGAATGCAATTTCGTTGCATCTGGCTCACCGTGCAGCACAAAATAACAAAAGGATAAAATAGATAAAAGATAAAATAGATAATAGTGGCGGCACATTATATAGAATTCAAGAGTCTGATGGCTCAGGAGAAGCAGCTATTGCAGAACCTGGCCGTTCTGCTCCTTATACTGCGATACCTTTTGCCCGAGGCAGCAGAGTGATCAGTCCATGATGGAGATGTGTGGGGTCTTTTATAATGCTGTTGGCCTTGGACAAGCAACGTTTGCACGCAAAGGAAGAGAAGTCCCGATGATTTTTTCAGCCGTCCTCACCACTCTCTGCACGGACTTCCAGTCGGAGGCTTTGCAGTCCCCAAACCAGACAGAGATGCAGCTGGTCAGAATGCTCTCTATGATGCCCCTGTAGAAAGTGGAGAAGACGGGATAGGGGAGGTGAGCTCTTCTCATCCAGTGCAGAAAGTGCAAACGCTGCTGCGCTCTTAACTAGTGATGCGAATGTTTTGTGACCAGGTCAGACTGTTCGAGATCTGCACCCCCAGGAACTTAGTGCCACTGACCATCTCCACATCCTTGTCATTAATGTGTAGTGGTATGTGACTGTGCGGTTTCTCCTGAAGTCAACGATCACCTCCTTTGTTTTGTCAATATTGGATCATATCGCGGTGAAACTTTATAAATAATGTCACAATGGACAGATGCCATCTTGTGCCATGTTTTTTGGGCTTTGTAAGAGAGAGATAACTCACAATCATCTTTTTTTTTCATCAGACGCATGCCTCTACCAAGCCCTGGGAGTTCAGAGTGTAAGTAGACATCCTTAACAAATTAAAATCATTTAACATTTAATCAATTTTCTATGGACTGGTTTTAGACCTATTGTGCTTGCCTTATTGTTGGGACACAAGGAGTGGTGATAGGAACCAAACTGAGAATCAATCTGGTAAACGTCCTCCGAAGCTTCCACATCCTTCCTGTAATGAGGTGACCAGAACTGCACGCAATAATCCAAATGCCAACCAAAGTCCAACAAAACTTCTAAATGATTTCCTGACTCTTGCACTCAATGCCACGACCGATGAAGGGAATCATACCATACACCTACTTTACCACTCTTTGACTTGTGTTGCCACTTTCAGGAAGCTTTAGACTTGGACCTCAAGATCATGTCAAGCACTTAGTTCCCACCCCCCCTCCCCACCCCTAAACAACAGTAATAAAAACCTTAGAAATCAATGTTCTTAACCACCTCTCTCTGTTCCTTCTTTTAATACAGGTGAACCACAATATGCCTCTGTTGGAGACAATGGTTACAGTTTTGTTCGGTACCAATAGCAGTGTAAGTACCTCCTGCTTCTGATCTCCAGCCCTCGCAAATCCCTGATTACCAATTCTCCTGGCAGAAATCATTCTTCATTGCTGCTTTTCTGGTCATTCTTCACGTGGCTTTACATTTACATTTTGGCCCGTCTGGTCCACTCTGTCTGACTGAGGAATCCTATTTTAGCAAGGCTCAGTGCTGGGACCGCAGCTATTTACGATATACATCAATGATTTGGATGAAGGGATTCAAAATAACATTAGCAAATTTGCAGATGACACAAAGCTGGGTGGCAGTGTGAACTGTGAGGAGGATGCTATGAGAATGCAGGGTGACTTGGACAGGTTTGGGGAGTGGGCAGATGCACGGCAGATGAAGTTTAATGCGGATAAATGTGAGGTTATCCACTTTGGTAGCAAAAACAGGAAGGCAGATTACTATCTAAATGGCGTCAAGTTGGGAAAAAGGGAAGTACAACGGGATCTGGGGGCCCTTGTACATCAGTCTATGAAAGTAAGCATGCAGGTACAGCAGGCAGTGAAGAAAGCGAATGGCATGTTGGCCTTTATAACAAGAGGAATCGAATATAGGAGCAAAGAGGTCCTTCTGCAGTTGTACAGAGCCCTAGTGAGACCACAGCTGGAGTATTGTGTGTAGTTTTGGTCCCCTAATTTGAGGAATGACATTCTTGCTATTGAGGGAGTGCAGCGTAGGTTTACAAGGTTAATTCCCGGGATGGCGGGACTGTCATATGCCGAGAGAATGGAACAGCTGGGCTTGTACACTCTGGAGTTTAGAAGGTTGAGAGGATATCTCATTGAAACATCTAAGATTGTTAAGGGTTTGGACACACTAGAGGCAGGAAACATGTTCCCGATGTCCAGAACCAGGGGCCACAGTTTAAGAATAAGGAGTAAGCCATTTAGAACGGAGACGAGGAAACACTTTTTCTCACAGAGGGTGGTGAGTCTGTGGAATTCTCTGCCTCAGAGGGTGGTGGAGGCAGGTTCTCTGGATGCTTTCAAGAGAGAGCTAGATAGGGCACTTAAAGATAGCGGAGTCAGGGGATATGGGGAGAAGGCAGGAACGGGGTATTGATTGGGGATGATCAGCCATGATCACATTGAATGGCTCGAAGGGCCGAATGGCCTACTCCTGTACCTATTGTCTATTTTCCCAGTAACCCATTGTCTCCCCCATATGCTACCAATCACCTGCACTTGAGGAAATATTTTTTGCTCAGCACAAATGTGAATGTTGTGTCGGCACCTTGCCTTTAGCGGTGACTGGCACCACTCCTGATGTATTCTTCTGTACTTCTTATTGAACTGGAGTTGATCTCTTTGCTTGATTGCAGTGGTGGAGTGAGATATGTGCTTGGCGAGGTTACAAACTGAAGATCGGATCTGTTCTGAGTCAATCCCCGGGAAGAAGGCAGGAGAATGGGGTTGAGGGGAAAAAAATAGATCGGCCGTGATCGAATGGCGGAGTAGACTCGATGGGCCGAATGGCCCGATTCTGCTCCTCTGTCTTATGATCCCATTTAACACCATTGCATTGCCATGCAGCATGACACTCACCAGGAAAAACGGAACTGGCTGGGACGCTCCATTTTCAGTGCAAAGAAATTGAAGAATAACCGTAGAGATGCTTGAGATTGTGAAAAGTTTTGGGCAAGTTAGAAGACGTTCTGGTTATATTCACCAATACAATGTAGGGGCTATAAATAGACAATCACCACTAATTTATCCATCCAGGCACCAAGAGGAAATCTCTTCACCAAAAAAACAAAGCTCAGAATGTGAAACTTACTACATGTTTAGTTGAATATAGTTCCACGAGAGAAAGTTGGGTTGTGTACCTGGGGAAAAGCAGGAGAAGAATTTTATGTGTCTGATGTGGAGGCATAGGGTGGAGACAAGTGTAAGGATTCTATGTATAAACTCATTTTTTTGTACTCATTTAACTGAAGGGTCGAATCTCCTACTCCTGCACCTATTGTCTATTGTCGATATGACACCACATTGTAAATTGGACATGTGTTCTGCATTGCAATGTGACTTCATTGGTGAATCCCTGGAACTCACTGCCACCATAACCATATGACCATATAACAATTACAGCACGGAAACAGGCCATCTCGACCATTCTAGTCCGTGCCGAACACGTATTCTCCCCTAGTCCCATATACCTGCGCTCAGACCATAACCCTCCATTCCTTTCCCGTCCATATAACTATCCAATTTATTTTTAAATGATAAAAACAAACCTGCCTCCACCACCTTCACTGGAAGCTCATTCCACACAGCCACCACTCTCTGAGTAAAGATACAAGATACAAGATACATTTAATTGTCATTTGGACCCCTTGAGGTCCAAACTAAATGCCGTTTCTGCAGCCATACATTACAAACAAATAGACCCAAGACACAACATAATTTACATAAACATCCATCACATTGCTGTGATGGAAGGCCAAATAAACTTATCTCTCCACTGCCCTCTTTCCCCCCCCCCCCGATGCTAGAGTCAAAGTCAAAGCCCCCGGCTGGCGATGGCGATTGTCCCGCGGCCATTAAAGCCACGCCGGGTGGTGCGAGGTCGCACACCGGGTCTTGGTGTTGGAACCCCCGGCGTGCGCTCGCAGAGTCCCGAGGCCATTCCAAGCCGCGCGGGGCGGTGATGTCAGGCCCCGCTCCAGGAGCTCTTCAACCCCGCAACTCGGGCGGAAGAAGTCGCCGTTGCAGGAGCCCTGAAAAGCGGTCTCCCTCCAGGGACCCGCGGGCTCCCGGTGCCGCCGTCCACAGACCTGCAGTTGAAGCCTCCGACTCTCTGGTCGGGCCGCAGCAGCAGCAGCAGCAGCAGCAGCAGCGCTCCTCCACCGCTCCACCCGCTCCGGACTCGGCCAGCTCCGCGACGGTGAGGTGAGTCGTCGGCACCAGAGTCCCCGGTCTCTTCCTGTTGGAGGCCGCTCCTCATTGCAGCCCCAACGATAACGGAGACCCGACGAGAAAAGGTCGGGTCTCCCGTGCAGGGAGAGATTTAAAAAGTTTCCCCACCCCCCCCCACCCCCCACACACACACACCCCAACAAAAAATAACAAAAACTACATAAAAACATAGACAGAAAATAATAAAACGCGGACGGGCTGCAGAGGCCGCTGCTGACGAGAGTCGTGCCGCCCACCTCCAGATCTAAAGAAGTTATCCTTCATGTCACCCCTAAACTTCAGTCCCTTAATTCTCAAGTCATGTCCCCTTGTTTGAATCTTCCCTACTCTCAGTGGGAAAAGCTTATCCACGTCAACTCTGTCTATCCCTCTCATCATTTTAAAGACCTCTATCAAGTCCCCCCCTTAACCTTCTGCGCTCCAAAGAATAAAGCCCTAACTTGTTCAACCTTTCTCTGTAACTTAGTTGCTGAAACCCAGGTAACATTCTAGTAAATCTCCTCTGTACTCTTTCTATTTTGTTGACATCCTTCCTATAGCTAGGCGACCAAAATTGTACACCATACTCCAGAATTGGCCTCACCAATGCCTTGTACAATTTTAACATTACATCCTAACTTCTATACTCAATGCTCTGATTTATAAAGGCCAGCACACCAAAAGCTTTCTTTACCACCCTATCTACATGAGATTCCACTTTCAGGGAACTGTGCACAGTTATTCCCAGATCCCTCTGTTCACCTGCATTCTTCAATTCCCTACCATTTACCATGTATGTCCTATTTTGATTTGTCCTGCCAAGATGTAGCACCTCACACTTATCAGCATTAAACTCCATCTGCCATCTTTCAGCCCACTCTTCCAACTGGCATAAATCTCTCTGTAGACTTTGAAAATCTACTTCATTATCCACAACCCCACCTATCTTTAGTATCATCTGCATACTTACTAATCCAATTTACCACACCATCATCCAGATCATTGATGTACATGACAAACAACAGTGGACCCAACACAGATCCCTGTGGCACACCACTAGTCACTGGCCTCCAACCTGACAAACAACCATCCACCATTACTCTCTGGCATCTCCCATTCAGCCACTGTTCAATCCATCTTGCTACTCCACCATTAATACCCAACAATTGAACCTTCTTAACCAACCTTCCGTGAGGAACCTTGTCAAAGGCCTTACTGAAGTCCATATATACAACATCCACTGCTTTACCCTCATCAATTTCCCGAGTAACCTCTTCAAAAAATTCAAGAAGATTAGTCAAACATGACCTTCCAGGCACAAATCCATGTTGACTGTTCCTAATCAGACCCTGTTTATCCAGATGCTTATATATATTATCTCTAAGTATCCTTTCCATTAATTTGCCCACCACTGACGTCAAACTAACAGGTCTGTAATTGCTAGGTTTACTCTTAGACCCCTTTTTAAACAATGGAACAACATGCGCAGTACGCCAATCCTCCGGCACTATTCCCGTTTCTAATGACATTTGAAATATTTCTGTCATAGCCCCTGCTATTTCTACACTAACTTCCCTCAATGTCCTAGGGAATATCCTGTCCGGACCTGGAGACTTATCCACTTTTATATTTCTCAAAAGTGTCAGTACTTCCTCTTCTTTGAATCTCATAGTTTCCATAGGTACTCTACTTGTTTCCGTTACCTCACATAATTCAATATCCCTCTCCTTGGTGAATACCGAAGAAAAGAAATTGTTCAATATCTCCCCCATCTCTTTTGGCTCTTCAGATAGCTGTCCACTCTGACTCTTTAATGGACCAATTTTATCCCTCGTTATCCTTTTGCTATTAATATAGCTGTAGAAACCCTTTGGATTTACTTTCACCTTACTTGCCAAAGCAACCTCATATCTTCTTTTAGCTTTTCAAATTTCTTTCTTAAGATTCTTTTTACATTCTTTATACTCCTCAAGCACCTCATTTACTCCATGCTGCCTATAATTATTGTAGATCTCTCTCTTTTTCCGAACCAAGTGTCCAATTTCCCTCGAAAACCATGGCTCTTTCCAATTTTCCTTTCAACCGAACAGGGACATAAAGAATCTGTACTCTTAAAATTTCACCTTTAAATGTCCTCCATTTCTCTTCCACATCTTTCCCATAAAACAAACTGTCCCAATTTACTCCTTTTAAATCGTTTTGCATCTCCTCAAAGTTAGCCTTTCTCCAATCAAAAATCTCAACCCTTGGTCCAGTTCTGACCCTCTCCATAATTATATTGAAACTGATGGTATTGTGATCACTGGTCCCGAACTGTTCCCCAACGCATACCTCTGCCACCTGACCCGTCTCATTTCCTAACAGGAGGTCCAGCACCGCCCCTTCTCTAGTAGGTACTTCTATGTATTGCTGCAAAAAACTATCCTGCACACATTTTAGAAACTCCGACCCATCCAGCCCATTTACAGAATGTGTTTCCCAGTCTATGTGTGGAAAATTGAAATCTCCCACAATCACTACCTTGTGCTTACTACTAATATCTGCAATCTCCTTACATGTTTGCTCTTCCAATTCTCGCTCCCCATTTGGCGGTCTATAATACACCCCTATAAGTGTTGCTACCCCTTTCCCATTTCTCAGTTCCACCCAAATAGCCTCCCTAGACGAGCCCTCTAATCTATCCTGCCAAAGCACTGCTGTAATATCTTCCCTGACTAGCAATGCAACACCTCCAACTCTTGCCCCTACAATTCTATCACACCTGAAGCAACAAAATCCTGGAATATTTAGTTTCCAATCACAGCCCTCCTGCAACCATGTTTCACTGATCGCCACAACATCATACTTCCAGGTGTCAATCCAGGCTCTAAGTTCATCCACCTTTCTTACAATGCTCCTAGCATTAAAATATACACATTTGAGAAACCCACCCACTCTTATTCTCTGTTTATTGTCTTTTTCTTCTCTCTCCCCTACATTTTGGGTCAGAGTGCTACCATTCTCTGCCTCCTGCCTCACACACTGACTGCTAGCTTTCCCAATTTGAGTCCCTCCCCCCAACCATACTAGTTTAAAGTCTCCCCAGTAGCCTTTGCAAATCTCCCCGCCAGGATATTGGTCCCCCTCGAGTTCAAGTGCAACCCGTCCTTTCTGTACAGGTCGCACCTTCCCCAAAAGAGGTCCCAATGATCCAGAAACTTGAATCCATACCCACTGCACTAGTCCCTCATCCACTCATTTCTCCTCCACCTCGCTCCATTCCTACTCTCACTGTCGCGTGGCACAGGCAGTAATCCTGAGATTGTTACCTTTGCAGTCCTTCTCCTTAACTCTCTACCTAACTCCCTAAATTCTTCTTTCAGGACCACTTCTCTTTTTTTACCTATGTCGTTGGTACCTATATGTACCACAACCTCAGGCACCTCTCCCTCCCATTTCAGGATTTCTTGGACCCGTTCAGACACATCCCTGGGAGGCAAACTATCATCGGGTCTCCTGTCTGCGTCCACAGAATCGCCTATCCGACCCCCTGACTATAGAGTCCCCTATTACAATTGCCCTCCTCTTCTTTTCCTTACCCTTCTGAGCAACAGGACCGGTCTTTGTGCCAGAGGCCCGGCCGCTGTCGCTGCCCCCAGGTAGGCTGTCTCCCCCACCCTTACTCAAACATGAGTACTTATTTTCAAGGTGTACAGCCACCGGGGTACTCACCAGTCCCTGCCTCTGCCCATTGCCCTTCCTAACTGTGACCCAGTTTTCTGTCTCCCATGGTCTTGGAGTGACCACCTCCCTGTAATTCCTTTCTATGACCTCCTCGCTCTCCCTGAGCAGACAGAGGTCATCGAGTTGCTGCTCCAGGTTCCTGACACGGTCCCTTAGGAGCCCCATCTCGACGCACCTGGAACAGATGTGGACGTCTGGAGGGCACTCAGACTCCATGACCTCCCACATCTGACATCCAGAACAGTAAACTGCCCCGGCCCTCATTCTCCCCTTTATCCGAATACAATAAAGCCTTACCCGGGATACAAGCCAATCAGCTGCTTCCTCTAGTCCGTTCGACCAATCAGAGGCTTCCACCAGCCCCCTTAATTGCCACAGAAGGTAGTTGAGGCCGGTTCATTGGCTATATTTAAGAGGGAGTTATATGTGGCCATGGTGGCTAAGGGGATCATGGGATTTACAAGCCCAGTTCAGAGGCTTCCACCAGCCCCCTTAATTGCCACAGAAGGTAGTTGAGGCCGGTTCATTGGCTATATTTAAGAGGGAGTTATATGTGGCCATGGTGGCTAAAGGGATCATGGGTGTATGGAGAGAAGGCAGGTACAGGATACTGAGTTGGATGATCAGCCATGATCATATTGAATGGCGGTGCTGGCACGAAGGGCTGAATGGCCTACTCCTGCACCTATTTTCTATGTTTCTATGTTTCATTTGTTGAGAGTAGAAGAAATATTTAATATTCCTTTCTCCTTAAACATTCATGTTTCCAAAACATCACAGGATGCTTCAAGGTATTAGAAAGGTGACAAACTCTCAGCCACTTTTGTTTTTTGCCTTCTTTGTATACTAAATCACATGATAGTGTACAAATAAGTTTTGTACGCCAGCTTTCTAGTTTTCTATAGAGCTGTGTGAGGTTTCAGAATGTGCGATATCTGTGCCTATATTATAATTTCCTGAGTTCTTTTAGCATTTCTATAGAGAACTGACATGTCAATCTGTATGTTCCAGACTATTCAGAAAAGTTGTTAGTACATGCAGTGGGAGTTTGGCAAGCTGTATCCGAATGGTGCCCTTTTTACATGCAATATAACTTGCATTTTATTATATTATAGCTTCCTATCCTGTCTCATTTATGCAGTCTTTTTTTCAGAATGCTTGTGTATGATTTATGTACAATTTGTTTTTGAGTGTTTGAGTATATGTGCCTGTGAAGCTGTTGCAAGCAAGATTTTAATTATACCTGTACCTCATTGTACGTGTGCATATGACAGTAAACTTGACGACACATTTAATACCGTCAGATCTTCCAAAGTGCATTATGAGAGTGATAATTTAACAAAATTTATACCAAGTCAAATAAGCAAGTGTTGGATCGGATTATATTTATCTAGATGCAGGAAGATTGTTCCCGATGTTGGGGAAGTCCAGGACAAGGGTCACAGCTTAAGGATAAGGGGGAAATCCTTTAAAACCGAGATGAGAAGAACTTTTTTCACACACAGAGTGGTGAATCTCTGGAACTCTCTGCCACAGAGGGTAGTTGAGGCCAGTTCATTGGCTATATTTAAGAGGGAGTTAGATGTGGCCATTGTGGCTAAGGGGATCAGGGGTATGGAGAGAAGGCAGGGTACGGGATACTGAGTTGGATGATCAGCCATGATCATATTGAATGGCGATGCAGGCTCGAAGGGCCGAATGGCCTACTCCTGCACCTAATTTCTATGTTTCTATTATCTACATGAAGATTATCTTTGTAAAACATTGCCAAATGCTTGTATTACAGGTTACATCCGGGATCTCGACAGCACAAATGCCAACAGATGCTCTGTGATGGTGGAACATCAACGTGGTCACCAAGAGATGCAAGATCATATGAATATAGTGATATAGTGATTTGGGTTGCTATCACAGAATCCAGCCCTTGCTGCTGGGATTTGTATATACATATATATATTTATCTATCTATCTATCTATCTATATTCTTTCATCAGACTAACACCCCAGATCTTTAAGATGCCAAGCTCAATTTGGATGGATTTATTTATTAATCTCTTCCCTTCTCCTTCCTCTCTCCACCCTGTCGAACCATCTGACCATTTTCACAAATGGCCTTTATGGCTTTGCTAGTTAATTCTATGTAGGATGTACCCAATTAAATCTCCCCTCTAATGCTGACTGATCAAGGCTTGATTGGCGGTAAGAGTTTTAGAATTGGTCTCCGTGCCATTGGGTTGAATCAGTCATGCCTGCACTTACTAATATAGGGATGTTGAAACCAATAACCTACTCGCGCTTCTTAAATCTGCATTAAGCTGGTGGAAGAAAATAATAGTAAGGTAAAGGCTCTTCTGCAATGTACAAAGAGCTGCCATCAAATAAGGAAGAAATGGTCATTCTGCATAACCCACCTGACCATTTGAAGCATGTTGAAAGATAGATGTTAAAATGAGAATATACTTCCTAGCATTGAACAAAAATACATAATTGATGTGGTTTGTTAATGGTGTTCAATAAGTGCATTCTCAATAGCAATTGGTGCAATAGCCTATGGGGAGGGGGAGGGGGGTGACAAACTGGAGAGGTGTGGAGTATGGGTGGTTGGAATATGCAAATTGAATGATATTGGTGTTGGTGGATTTTTTTTGGGGAGAGGAGACTGGATAAAACTTTTTTGGGTATATATTTGGTATGCTTGCTAACTTCCATATAACAGTGTGGACAAAATAAAAATGACTTGCATCCACTTCTCTGCTTTCTTAGTGTTGACAATCTGCCCTGAAGCATTGGAGTGTTTTTTAAATGAACCAGTCATGCTTTCTGCAAGGAGACTACTGTTTGCTGCTAGCATGTGTACACTCAGATACTAGAGGAAGTCAGTCCCTTACCTTCTACTTCTGGTGATTCCAGTCTTTCAACAACAAGGAACAGCAGATGCTGGTTCTCCAAGGAAAGGCACAAATGCTGGAGTAAATCAGCAGGTCAGGCAGCATCTCTGGGGAACAGATAGATGACGTTTTGGGTCAGACAGAAAATAGGTACTGACGCAAAACAGCACCTATCCATATTCTCCAGGGATGCTGCCTGACATGCCAAATTACTCCAGCATTTTGTTTCTTTTAAACCCTAGCCCCTTTCCTTAAAATCAAAATACTCTTGAGTCTGCTGTTTCCATTTTGCATGTCTGCCAACTTGCAGGTAAAAAAAGAAGCTTAAATGGGCATGGGTAGGTCGAATTAACTGGGACTATTCATTTACCTGTCACTGTAATTCATAAGCCCTTTGCATTCACAAGACATTGAATTTGCTGCACTATTTTGCGTCCTGTAAGTTTTTGTACAGCTTATTTCTTGTGTAAATTGTATTTGTATTAACAATGTGATTAGTTTGAAGAGTGACTGTCATGTTTTTTTCCCCCCCAAGACCAGCTCAAAGTTGGAAACAATTTCAGACATTTAATTTACTTGCAATATGTGACCCAATTGTTGTGTTAAAAGATCTTTCACTTGGTTTCTGGTGCAAATCTGAGGAACATTGGACCCTGTCACCATTGCAGTGCAGTTCATTTTTCCTTGGCGTTCTTATTGTTTAGCTAATTTAAAATAAAGGTAAATTATGTTCCAAGCACAGCAGTGGAGCTTGTGCTTTTGCAGATTGGACTGACTTTGTACCTGGCTCCTTTCAGGGACTTGGGTCTATGGTGCCTACTGTAACTGGCAGACCTTTAAAAACTCTCAAATCTATATTTTAACAAAAAGAATAACTGGAAATCAAGAACCATGGTAAATATTGTTATATGAATTTACTTGTAATATTTTTGTAACTAAGTTACTGTTGATTTGAATAAAAACACAAAATGCTGGAAATGCTCAGCAGGCCAAGCTGCATCTGTGGGAAGAGGGACAGAGCTGATGATTCAGGTTAGAGACTGATGTTAGAGGTTAGGTTAGAGACGGGTTCATCAGACTGATGCTTAGCTTGTTGTTCCAGATCCCCTCCAGAATATTTTCTCACTTGCAGCTCATCGGGTCACATCAAAGAGTTGGAATGTTTTTACAAGTTAGCCATCTCTGATTTTATTGCGATTCCAAATGATTCCTTGCAATGACCTGGCAAGCTGCAAGTAATGACCTGGCAAGCTGCAATCCTGATTAGAATTCTTGATTAGAACGGGTGTCAAGGGTTATGGGGAGAAAGCAATCTAAAATAGGATTGAATGGCAGAGAAGATTCGATGGGCCGAATGACTTGATTCTACTCCAGTAACTTGTGAACTTGTGAAGTGGAAAAATTAAACAGGATTTTGGAAATGTCGCTTAACTGCTGGACAAGAGTAATCTTGTTTTATTTTCTGATGCTTGCTTACGAATCAATGGGTTTATTTAATTTCACTTTCACATCTTGGTGGGATTTGAACCAAGTCCCAGTGCCACAACTGCCAGAATGGATGGCGTGGATAAACAGTATAAATTCTGGCACTTTTCTTTCTCCTTATCGGTTGATAAATAAAACACTTGCATCCATGAATAGCAGAACAATGCAGACTAGGAATTCTTAGTTCAGTCTCCTGTCCCCAACGTCTGACCTCTACCCTGGTTAGAGGTGCAAATATTGGGCTTGCAACCATTTGGCTCGGGAGCAAAACTGGCCTCGCCCAGTTATAACTGTAGCGATAATTGAATGCACCTAATGGCTGAAATAACATTAGGAAATTAGTTGTGTTTTTACGGTGGGATTTCTGGTTATCATTACTGATCTGAGCTTTTTATTCAATTTATTTCAATTCTGCAGCTGTCGTCAATAATAAAATACAATGGAATGTTACTATAGTGTCATATCAACATATTATAACTGCAGGATTGAAGGTCGTATCTTTAAATTATTAGTCCAGACCGCTACGAAAATGATCCACCAATATGGTGCTCCACTGTTGCAATGCTGGCCATCACAGAACATCCTAATGGCATGCACGGTACCAATTCTATTGAATATTGGTAGATGATGCCTGCATTCCACAAAGAAATTAGAAAATTGACATGATTTGGAGAGGAAGTTAAAGAAGCCTCAGTGGTTAGGCTACCTCAGATGAAGGAGTTTTATCTGTTGCTAAGAAGGCATACAGGGATACTAAAAAAACTGTATAGGTACTGCTAAATATTCAGTTTAAGATTTGATAGAATAGAAGATCAAGATCTGCAATTTTTTTTCCATCCTGCCTCTGTCCTTTGAATCTTTTTCAACCAAAGAAAGAAAGTTAGTTGGATTTTTGAAGATTCTTATAACTTTCAAATTTGGAAAATATATTTGCACCCGATTTGGAAAACTAAACAAATACATTGCCTGCCTCCAATCTAAACAAATGTTGTTTCTATAAGTTGCTGAGAATAGAACAAACCATTGGTAAAGATGGTTGGACAACCATAGGCTCAACTCTCTCCTGGTTTCTTATCACCTCAAAGATTGGAGCCATCTACATAAGAACAAAATGATCAGAACATTGTAAAGGGCCTGTCCCACTGTACGAGCTTATTCAAGAGTTCTCCCGAGTTGCCCCTGATTCGAACTCGGAGAATTACGGTAATAGCCGCTCGTAGGTACTCGGGGCTCTTGTGGACATTTTTCAACATGTTGAAAAATCTTCACGAGTCTTCACGAGCTTACCGCGTTTCCCGAGTACCCGCCATTCGCAGTTTGAGCCGCTAAGAGACGTCCCGATCTCCGACGTATCCGCTACGTACTTACCACGAGTTTGATTTTTTTTTTTAAACTCGGGAGAGCTCTTGAATTATCTCGTACAGTGGGACAGGCCCTTAAGGGACATGTATATGGGAGCAGGAAACTAGGCAGATTCCCCCCCCCCCCCCCCCAGAAAATTGAACCACATTAAATTGAAGGTGGTGAAGAGGAAGACTGTCTCAATATCTAATTCTTAAAATAACTTTGGAAAAAATAGTAAGCCAGTATGAATTGGAATTGAAGCACATATTTACTTGAACTGTATGAATGCAATGAAATAAATCAATCATCATTTCTGTTGAATGGTATTTTACTTTCAAAAGTTACAATGGCAACTGTACCATCCATTTTCACTGTCAAAGAAGTTACATTTCAGGATCAATACAAGTTAATAAAACTACTTATCAATCTTATACATTACATTTCCACAGTTAAATATTTAAATCTTGCAACAAAGTACAGTCTACTCACCAATAATAAAATGCAACGGAATGTTACTGTAGTGTTATATCAGCATAAGTATTATAACAGCACTTATTGCTCTCCCTACCTCCCACCCCAGTCTGCTGTGCCATCCTTTAACATCATGGCCAAACTTCTACCTTAACACAGCCTTTCTGTCGAATCCCCAGCAAAAACATAACATTAAATTCTTATTACATCACATTTCATGCTTTCTAAGTACAGTATAAATAAAAGTGCAGACAAATTACACTACCTGTAAAACACGTACACACTCACATCAATATGCAATTCCTCACATTAAAAACGTCTGTTTATTTGATGGGGGGGGGGGGGGGGGGTATACTGGGTATAGATTTTAAATAATTTAGGGGCGGTGGTGTGAGGCGGGGAAGGAAAACATTCAGGAGATGGAATGGTAAATAAAGGAAAGGAAAAGGTATAGGAACTTGGTGAAAACAGGACACAGGAGAAATCAAAACAACAGCAGCTTCATAAATTGAAATATTTCATTTTTAAAAGACTCTTGATACTTGGATATCTGCAGTGACATGTAAAGTTTCATATATCCCCAGCTAAACTAACCTTCAACCATATTCTCATCAACATAGTTCACTTGTATGTGTACCACATGAGTCAAAGGGTTTTATTCTGAACAAAGTGTCATGGTACTTCATTGTTCCAATTCCTCAGTCTATAAGTTTGAAAGCAGGCAGTCACACAAAGCCCGCTTTTCCACTCTCAGGAGCAGGTCATTCGTCTGCAAATAAACAGATGTTAACATTACTCTTAAACAAGTGTCAAAACACATGGTCACATAGTGGCAAATATATCCAACTTGTAAATATTACTTATAATAAAAACATAACATACCAAAAATATGAACGAGCTTTAACCTGAAATGTGTTTACAAGTTATAGGAATAGAATTAGGCCATTTGGCCCATCAAGTCCATGCCGCCACTCAATCATGGCTAATCTCTACCTCCTAATCCCATTTTCTTGCCTTCTCCCCATAACCCTTGACAGCCATTCTAATCAAGAATTTGTCTATCTCTGTCTTAAAAAATATCCACTGACTTGACCTCCACAGTCCTCTGTGACAATGAGTCCACAGATTAACTACCCTCTGCCAAAAAAAATTCTCACCTTCCTAAAAGAGCGCCCTTTAATTCTGAGGCTATGTGTGACCTCTGGTCCTAGACTCTCCCACTAGTGGAAACGTCCATTCCACACCCACTCTATGCCTTTCATTATTCCGTAAATTTCAATTAGGTCCTCCCTCAACCGTCTAAACTCCAGTAAGTAGTGGCCCAGTGCTGTCAAACGTTCATCATATGCTAACCTACTCATTCCTGGATTAATTCTTCTAAACCTCCTCTGGACCCTCTCCAGAGCCAGCACATCCTTCCTCAGGTATGGAGCCCAAATTTGCTCACAGTACTCCAAAGGCGGCCTGACCAACGCATTACATTATATGTGTAGGAAAGAACTGCAGGTGCTGGTTTAAATCCAAGGTAGACACAAAATGCTGGAATAACACAGCGAGACAGGCAGCATATCTGGAGAGAAGGAATGGGTGACATTTCGGGTCGAGACCCTTCTTCAAACTGATGTCAGGGGAGTGGGTGGGACAGATAGAATGTAGTCGGAGACAGTAAGACTGGTGGGAGAATGGAGAGAGAGGAAAAGCAAGGGCTATCTGAAGTTAGAGAAGTCAATGTTCATACCGCTGGGGTGTAAGCTACCCAAGCGAAATACGAGGTGCTGCTCCTCCAATTTGCACAGGGCCTCACTCTGACAATGGAGGAGGCCCAGGACAGAAAGGTCAGATTGAGAATGGGAGGGGGAGTTAAAGTGCTGAACAACCAGGAGATCAGGAAGGTTAAGGCAGACTGAGCGGAGGTGTTCAGTGAAACAATCACCGAGCTCTGCGGAAAGCAGAAAGGGGTGGAGATGGAAAGATGTGGCCAGTAATAGGATCCCGTTGGAGGTGGCAAAAGTGTTGGAGGATTAAATGCTGTATAACAGCTGTCCTTTTACCTTCCCCCTCAACTCCATCCCAGGACCCCGACAGTCTTTTCAAGTGAGGTAGAGGTTCACTTGCACCTCCTCCAACCTCATCTACTGCATCCGCTGTTCCAGGTGTTAACTTCTGTACATCGGCGAGACCAAGCTCGGCGATCGTTTCGCTGAACACCTTTGCTCAGTCCGTCTTAACCTCTCTGAAGGGTTTCGACCCGAAACGTCACCCATTCCTCCTCTCCAGAGATGCTGCTTGTCACGCTGAATTACTCCAGCATTTTGTGTCTACATCAGCATTACATCTCTGTTTGCAGACGACCGACTATTAGTTTTTATTTTAGATTAACAGCATCTGCACTTTTTTAAAAATTTAACTGCAAATGTTCGGGTCCCTTTAAAGTAACTGTTACAACTTCACTATTCTTCCAAAAATATTAATCTATAGATTTAAAAATCAGAAATAGTTTAGTAAATATAGATGCATATTTGAAAGTAAATTCATAGACTCTCAAATAATTATCACACAGGTAGGCAATCTGCAAATTGTATCCATTTGGCAAAAAAATGAAATCTGATTCATCTCCTTTTCCAGTTCTAGGTCCATTGTCCTGCAAGTTGTAGCTCTTTAAGTGGGCATTTAGGCGCTTTTACCAATTGGCTTAAATCTATGCGACCCAAGTACTGACCTCCAAGAGAAATTAGTATTTCTATTGGTTCTGTCTAAGCCTCAATTATTTAATTGAGATCTATAAAGCTGCCTCCTTTATTCCAAAATAAAACTCCAGATAAGGCAGTCACACTTTATTATTATAACACTAAATCTTTGGTCCCAGCAACATCCTCACATTTCCTCTGCTAACCCGTTCTTCCATCAGGGAGTGCACAATATGAAAGTCCACATCCATCTACAAGTAACAAATCAATTTCTCAAATATTTGTCTAATTCTGGTGAAGTCAAGACATTACAAAACTCTAACAAGGAATAGGTTGTACTCTGTCGAACCCACAAATAATTGTTTATGTTTCAATAAGATTGCCGTTCATTCTTCTAAAGAACAATGAGTACAGACCCAAGCTACTCAGCATCTCCTGTACGATGATCTATTTCAAAATCCTCCTGCCCCCCACCCACCCCCAAAGAGACCAGGTTCACATTTTCTCACATTATAGACTCATTTTGCCAACAATTTGTTCATTCACACAATCTATCAATATCCCTCTGTAATCCGTCTACATCCTCCTTACCTGCGGACATTAGAAAATTATTTGATCTGAATAAAATAGACAAGATGGGTTGTTCTGGGGACTTTAGCTTATCTGTCCATGAATGCATATATATAATTAACAGAAGCTATCTGATTCATTCATGCAAACGTTGTGACATTTATTCTAAGTAAAACAATACTGACAGAATGAGAATAGGGCAACAGGAATGAAAATCATAGGCGTCATTAGCAAAATCATTTATATTTTGTTTAACTGTTTAACCAGCACGGCAGGTCGCGTACATGTGACATAGGAACATAACATTAGATATCTTGTAACTAAATTTCATATGAATAAAAAAAATAGCCAAACCAAACTCAAAGATGATAAAACCCGTAGGAGGATTTAATTCACACATTCTAAAAGACTACTGGGAGCGCAGATATGTTACGCATCTTTAATAATTCATTACAAAGTGGTGCCAAAGAGCTGGCTGGCCAAAGCACCTGATCTATGTTTCTATGTTTCTGTGATTCTGTGCTGGAAGACTCTATGAACTAATATTAAGTTTTTAGGATCAAAAACACAAGTTCTAAGTTTAAGACAATAACAAAATATAGTGCAATAGTGAAGAGACTATAATAAATTACAATATGTTAATACATTTAGCACTTGACAAACAATTGACAAAATGAATTTCAATTCAATTTTGATGCATTAAATTTTGATGAGAAAAATAAAGAGGTCATGTTCATGAATAAGACATGTTAAATGCATAGAAACTCACAGACCACATCTGGGTTATTGTTTTTGCTCTTTACAATGACAAAAAGAGGACAACGATTTTGGACATGGTGCAGAATGAATTTATATGTTATGTTTCCAGAACTGAAGATATTTCAGGCCATGATCCTTCTTCCAACAGTTTGTGCTTTGCTAGCTGTTGAAAGAAATTATGAATGTACATGGTATAGAAGATTCAAGATGTTTCCACATGAGGAGAAGCAATATGTGGTAATCACAAGAAAAATAAAAAGGATCACTCCAAACAAGCAGTGCTTAGAATGTGGAACTTGCCATTGTAGAGCAATGGTAAAGATACATATATTGTGAAGAGCGTAGAAAGGCGAAGAAGAGATGAGAGCATGGATAGGAGTAAATTTATGGAACAGAAATTTCACATGGGTCAGGCAAGATGAAATTATGCTTTTATGCTGCATGCTCTCTGTAATATTCTTAAAGAAATCAAAGTCTGTTTTAATTTGTTGTACTTTAATTTATTGTTTTATGAATTTGCCATGGAGAGCAATCCAGACTTACCCTTGTATTTAAGTTATTTGCAGTTCTTTTCAAGTCCTGCAGTGCTCTCTGCATGAATTCAAAAGCATGGCAATCAACACAGGGACGACCTGTGGGACAAACATCAACACATCTAAAGTCAACAGCTCTGTTTTACCATAACATTACTCTTTTCTTGAAGCAGCTCACAAACTAATAAATAAGATCATCAATCTTCTTATCGAGTCCACATCACAAGATTAGAAATTGTTCAGCCAGAGCTGAATACACTTCTCGGCATCTGCATACAATGGCGTCTTGCCCTTATTGTGCGAAGTGGTGGAAAGATTGGTGGAAACAGGGCCGTGACTTGAACGATTTCCTTGACCCCAGATCATCAGCCATGATCACATTGAATGGCTATGTTGGGTCAAAGGGCCAAATGACCTACTCCTGCATCTACTGTCTATTGTCCATCAATAAATAAAATAAAAAAGATAATCACAGACACTTTGCCATTAGACAGTTGGAATAGCAAACCCAAGTAATTAATAATCTTTCAAATTAGAATACAAATACATTTCCCCCAATGACTGCATTAGATTCCCATTTCTAATCTGGAAAAAAATGGTCCAGTACATAAAATTATAATTGTCAGAGTCAACAGATGTGAAAAAGTCAACTACAAAGTTAATAAATTGGCTTAATTTATGGGTTTCCATTGATCAAATTTCAAGAGTTTTACAACTAACCCACTTGTAAAATCTCATGAATTCTGAATGTTTCCAATTCTACTCAAAGTTTTCAGTGGTATATAAAGCACATCTAAGCTGTTAGCTCTTTTCACAAACTGCTATTACAGAAAACTAGGAATATATTTTTATGAATAAAAATAAGTTGAGGCTTCCTGGAAGATTGCAATGTTTAATATAGTGGGCATAGAATACAATCTCATATTTCACAACAAGATTTTATATGTCTCTATATCCTGGGCTCCAAGGAAAATAAGACCCACCCTATCCTTTTAACTCAAACCCTCTCGACCCAATTACATCCTCATAAATATTTTTTTACCCTGTCCAGTTTAATGATGCTCTTCCAAGAGAGAAGTTACCAGAATTGCACACTTTACTCCAAATGTGAGCTTACCAACATCCTGTACATCTGTAGCATGACGTACCAATCCTGTACTCAATATGCTAGTTGATGACAGCAGGTATGCCAAACATCCTCTTCACCATCCTATCCATCTGTGAAGCCACCTTCACAGAACAATGTACCCAGAAGACTCTCTATTCTACTACACTCTCCAGGGCCCAACTATTTGCCGTGCAAGTCCTGGCCTGATTTGTTCTACCAAAATGAATCACCTCACCTTTATTTGAATTGTCCATATATTTCAAATAAATAGTTTACTACAAAGTCACATTGGACTTTGTTCTCTAAAAAGCATAAAGGGACTGTCCCACTTGGGTGACCTAATTGGCGAGTTTAGAAGAGTTTGAAAAAAATGACATGTTGAAGACCTCCTTCGACTGTGTTGAAGACTAGCTTCGACTAACTATGACTAACTTCGGGAAAATTGGACACCGAATAGTGGAGAGTGAAGACGACCTCCTTCGATCTCGACCAAGATTATCTATGACTACCTTTGACTACACTCGATTACCTACGACTAACGTGCCGACCTACTATGACCTACTACGGCTAAACCTACGAGTAAAAAAATATCGATTTTTTTCCATGGCTACCTTTTTTTACCCGCGGGCATTTTTTAACACATTGAAAAAAATGCCGCAACCTAGCTGAGGCCTCGAGTATGCGGAGACTACTCTCGAGCATGAAGGAGAGTTACGAAAACCTCCTACCACCTCGTGTCGACCACGCTGCGTGTATGAGTCGAGGGCAAACTCGCCAGAGCTCAGTGATTAGGTCGCCCAAGTGGGACAGGCCCTTTACTGGATTTGTACAACAAACATCTTCCTTTTGGCCAATTATACTGATATATTAATCTGTTCATTTATTTCCATTAACATTCTCACAATCATATATAGTGATGTCAACTAAGACTTCTAGATTGTTAAAATGACCAAAAATTCTGTGCAGAGTAGCGTATTGAGGTTGGAGACATTACCAAAGAATTAATTCCACACACACAGTGCTAAATCATCTCATCTGCAATCAACCCAACCCTTAAACCCATCAATCAAGAGTCGCATGTAATTGTCATACAGCAGGTAAACAGGCTCTTTGGCTCCCTACACTTGTCCTATATTGCAAGCACTCAGCCCCCAGCCTTCAATAACATGGCATTTTAGAGCCTCATTGTAAGAGTACCCATCTCTACCGTTACTTCAGTTCCACATTTCAACCACCTTCTGGGTGAAAATGAATCCTCAAATCACCAGCAAATCTCTCTTCCCTTATATTAAACCCTAGTTCCTTGCTTATAGGTACCTCCACTAAGAAAAAAGACTTCTCATTGTCGATCCTAACTATGCTCCTTATAATTCTGTCTACACGAATCAGGTTGTCCTCTCAGTATTCCCTAAAGAAAACAAATCCAGCCTTTCAAATTTCCTCATAAATGAAATGCTCTGTCACAGGCCACTGGAGAATATCTTCTGCAACCCACTGAGTGGGCATCCTTCCTAAACTGTGGTGACCGGAAGTGCATACAAAGACCTAACAAATAATTTCTATTGACTTGCTGCATTTAATGCTCCATCTAAGGAAGGCAAGTATTCTGTATGCCTTCTGAATCAGCATATTTACTTTGGACATCATATCTACCAAGCTCTCTCTGTTCCTCAGTACTTACTAGTATTTAACTTTATTATGTATATCCTAGCCATATTAATCCTCCAAAAATGCTTACATATTTCATATACAATTGAATCTGCCATATTTCTAGACCTCTTATCAAAATTTTAACCAATAGCAAGCGTCCCAGCCCCAGTTCTTGGTTGCAGGCTTCCAATCACAAAAAATAACCACCATAATCTCTAGCTCCTATAAAAAAGTCAATTTTGGATTTAATTGGTTAAATATTTAGATTAATCCGTCAAGTGGGACCTTGTTAAGGGCCTGCGTAAAGTCCATGTAGACAACAGCAACCACGCCACTTTCATCGACAATTATTCAACTCCTTGGAAAATTCATCCAACATAGTCAGACAGCATCTCCCTTTCACAACGCCATGCTAACTTCCTTTGATAATTCCTGCCTCCGTGTGTCAATTAATCCTGTTCCTCAGAACATTTTCCTTTAAATTTCCTCTCACTGATGTTGAATTCATTGGGCTATAATTACTTGCTGATCCCTACTGCCTTTCATTAAAAGAAACGGAATCACATTCGCTATTCGCCAATCAACTGGAGGAAAAACAGAAAGAAAAACAAGATGCATTAGAGGCCAAATTGGAAGAAAAGAAAAAGAAGAGAAACAGTTAAAGGAGGAAGAAAAGCGTTTGAAGTCAGAAAAAGTGATGGAAATTTCAGAAATAACCAGATTCTTCCAAAAACCAAAGGCTCCACAAGCCCCAAAGATTCTAGCTGAATCCTGTGGAAAGTTTGCTCCTTTTGAAATCAAAGAACACATGTTCCTTGCTCCAACAAGTTGGCTATACTTAGATCAAGCAGTTCTGGACCGATTAGATGAGTTGCTGGAACATCAGAGTTTCAGTTCTAATATGCTGGCTCGAAGGGCCAAATGGCCTACTCCTACACCTATTGTCTATTATCTAACTGCCACCTCTTTTGTGGCCAATGAAGATTTGGAAAATTCCACCACAGAGCCCCAGTTATCGCTCAGGCAACACCTCTTCCGACACTCATTCATCTGATCCATCCTCCTATCCTTTACTATATAGTTCATAGTACTGGAAGTAATCCAGAGATTGTAATTTTCAAATTCCTGCTTTTTTAATCTTCTACTTTGGCTTGGAATAAGAACAGGTCCACAGGTATTACAGCATCCTGTATTCACCTCTGTGGTTACAGAATCACCCACCTCCTCTTCTCATCAATGAATCACCTACCACTTTTACATTTGGATTTTTGGTTCTTGCCACTTGTGTAGTAGCTAAGCCATCCACAGTGCCATGATCTTGGCAGTGGCCATGATCACAAACAGAGCATTCACCCCAACCATTTTCCAACAGAGAAAAATAATTCCATAGTGGGATGCATTCTGAGAATTTGTTGATTACCTGCCTGCTTTTCTTAGATAGAAACAAAGAAAATAGATGCAGGAGTAGGCCATTCGGGCCTTCAAGCCAGCACCTCCATTCAATATGATCATGGCTGATCATCCAGAATCAGTACCCTGTTCATTCACACAGAGAGTGGTGAATCTCTGGAATTCTCTGCCACAGAAGGTAGTTGAGGCCAGTTCATTGGCTATATTTAAGAGGGTGTTAGATGTGGTCCTTGTGTCTAAAGGGATCAGGGGGTATGGAGAGAAGGCAGGTACGGGATACTGAGTTGGATGATCAGCCATGATCATATTGAATGGTGGTGCAGGCTCAAAGGGCCGAATGGCCTACTCCTGCACCTAATTTCTATGTTTCTATGTTCCTGCTTTCTCCCCATATCCCTTGATTTCATTCGGCCCTTCGAGCCTGCACCGCCATTCAATATGATCATGGCTGATCATCCAACTCAGTATCCCGTACCTGCCTTCTCCCCCTGATCCCCTTAGCCACAAGGGCCACATCTAACTCCCTCTTAAATATAGCCAATGAACTGGCCTCAACTACCCTCTGTGGCAGAGAGTTCCAGAGATTCACCACTTTCTGTGTGAAAAAAAGTTCTTCTCATCTCGGTTTTAAAGGATTTCCCCCTTATCCTTAAGCTGTGACCCCTTGTCCTGGACTTCCCCAACATCGGGAACAATCTTCCTGCATCTAGCCTGTCCAACCCCTTAAGAATTTTGTACGTTTCTATAAGATTCCCTCTCAATCTCCTAAATTCTAGAGAGTATAAACCAAGTCTATCCAGTCTTTCTTCATATGAAAGTTCTGACATCCCAGGAATCAATTTGGTGAACCTTCTCTGCACTCCCTCTATGGCAATAATGTCCTTCCTCAGATTTGGAGACCAAAACTGTACGCAATACTCCAGGTGTGTCTCACCAAGACCCTGTACAACTGCAGTAGAACCTCCCTGCTCCTATACTCAAATCCTTTTGCAATGAAAGCCAACATACCATTCGCTTTCCTCACTGCCTGCTGCACCTGCATGCCTACCTTCAATGACTGGTGTACCATGCCACCCAGGTCTCGCTGCATTTCCCCCTTTCCCAATCGGCCACCATTTAGATAATAGTCTGCTTTCCCGTTTTTGCCACCAAAATGGATAACCTCTTACTTATCCACATTATATTGCATCTGCCAAACATTTGCCCACTCACCCAGCCTATCCAAGTCACCTTGCAGTCTCCTAGCATCCTCCTCACAGCTAACACTTAATTGCAAATAAAATGCTTAATCGCCTGTCCAATGGAGGCACAAGAAGCAGATGCTGGATGAAATCTAGCTTTTAAAAAAGGCACAACAGCTGGAGGAGCTCAGCGGGTCAGACAGCATCTGTGGAGAAAGGTAGACAGTCAACATGTCAATGTGGATGAAGGGTTCAGACCTGAAACCTCGTCTTGTCTATTTCCATCCACAGATGCTGCCTGACCCGCTCAGTTGGGTGAAGAGCTCTCCCCCCCAGCAGCTCTTCCTTCCTCTTTTGATTTAATTTAAGGCAACACAATGACACAACAAAGACAAGACACCAGAGGAGGAGGAGGGGGAGGCACTGCACGAAATGCTGGAGTAACTAGCTCAACAGGCCAGGCAGCATCTCTGGGAGAAAAAGGAATAGGTGGCCCTTCTCCAGAAAGCTGGACTTACTTTCAGCCGGGATCACGGTGCCGGCGTCGGCATTGGCCTCGGTGAGGAAGCCGGTTGTGGCGGTGACGGCGGCGACGAGCAGGAGGAGCAGAGTGAGGGAAGGAGCAGCGAACATGGCAGCGAGAGGGAGGGAGAGAGGTAGAGAGAGGGAGCGGCGCCAACGCTCCGCACCGACCCACGGCAACGTGTGTGTGTGTGTGGGTGGAAATGTCACCTTCACTGCAGCTACTGTTAAATTATAGCCAGCGCCAAACGATTTAAACTAAACTAAATTTCTCCTTTCGAATAAGCTAACGGAAAGGGGGTTTAAATATAAACCGTGTGTGCGCGTGTCTCCGCCGCCCTTCCCGTCAACCCAACTTGAAAGGCGAACCCGCCGCCGCCTGTTTGACGTGGGGCGACACCAATCGGCGATGGGCATCGCCCCGGGAGGTGGGGGTTATCCTGCTGTGTCCAATCAGGTGCGCGGATGCGTGAGGGTGGGCGGGGCTTGTGGAGCCGGACAGCGAGTTTGGTTGCGCCCGGAGGGAGGGTGAAGTGCGCTGGGCTGCGCGTGTGGAGAGCAAAGATCTTATAGCAGAGCCGCTATAGGATCTTTGGTGGAGAGGGCAGCAAGTGTGGTTGCACGCGGTGGGCGGCGCTAGTGGAGAGGGCAGCAAGTGGGCTGCGCTTGTGGAGAGGGCTCAAGTCTGGATACTGGATAGACTCGGCTTGTACTCGCTAGAATTTAGAAGGTTGAAGGGGGATCTTATAGAAACTTACAAAATTCTTAAGGGGTTGGACAGGCTAGATGCAGGGAGATTGAGCAAAACGATTATGAGTATAGGAGCAGGGAGGTTCTACTGCAGTTGTACAGGGTCTTGGTGAGACCACACCTGGAGTATTGCGTACAGTTTTGGTCTCCTAATCTGAGGAAAGATATTCTTGCCATAGAGGGAGTACAGAGAAGGTTCACCAGACTGATTCCTGGGATGTCAGGACTTTCATATGAAGAAAGACTGGATAGACTCGGCTTGTACGCGCTAGATTTTAGAAGATTGAGGGGGGATCTTATAGAAACTTACAAAATTCTTTAGGGGTTGGACAGGCTATATGCAGGAAGATTGTTCCCGATGTTGGGGAAGTCCAGAACAAGGGGTCATAGTTTAAGGATAAGGGGGAAATCTTTCAGGACCGAGATGAGAAAAACATTTTTCTCACACAGTGGTGAATCTGTGGAATTCTCTGCCACAGAAGGTAGTTGAGGCCAGTTCATTGGTTATATTTAAGAGGGAGTTAGATGTGGCCCTTGTGGCTAAAGGGATCAGGGGGTATGGAGAGAAGGCAGGTACGGGATACTGAGTTGGATGATCAGCCATGATCATATTGAATGGCGGTGCAGGCTCGAAGGGCCTAATGGCCTACTCCACCTATTTTCTATGTTTCTAAGTCACTTTTATTTCTATAGCACATAAAAAACAACTCTCGTTGACCAAAGTGCTTTACATTGGTGGAGGTACTAACATTATACAACACTGGTTCATAGATTAAGTACATACATAAATACCTACATACAGCCCTCCCTCAGAGGACGTCAAGAAAGGCTTGAGAGTAAAGATAAGTTTTAAGTCTCGACTAAGTCGATGGAGGGGGCAGTTCTGATGGGAAGAGGGATGCTGTTCCACATTGTAGGAGCTGCAACCGCAAAGGTGCGGTCGCCCCTGAGCTTATGCCTAGACCGCGGGATGTTCAGTAACCCCAAGTCGGCCGATCTGAGGGACCTGGAGGTGGTGTGGTGGGTAAGCAGACTTTTGATGTAGGTGGGGGCAAGCCCGTTAAGGGCTTTGTAGACATAAAGAAGGATCTTGACATTTATTCAGAACTGCACAGGGAGCCAGTGGAGAGAGACCAGAATCGGGGTGATGTGGTCCCTTTTTCGGGTGCCCATCAGTAGTCTCGCTGCGGTGTTTTGGACCAGTTGCAGGCGGGACAGAGAAGATTGGCTGATGCCAGTGTAAAGAGAGTTGCAGTAATCGAGGCGGGAGGAGATAAATGTGTGGATGATCTTTTTGAGGTCATCAAACTGGAGGAATTGATTTATTTTAGCTGGCATTGACTTGTTTGTCAAATTTCAAATATCACACCAAGGTTTTTGACCTGAGGTTTGAGTAATGGGGTAAAGCTTCCAAGGCTGCCTGCTATCATTTGATTGAGTCCGAGGGGCCGAGAAGGATGACCTCAGACTTACTCTTGTTTGGTTGGAGGAAGTTCTGGGCCATACAACACTTTACCTTCTGAATTTTGTAGTCAGCAAGGCAGTACTCTGCATATCGCCAACTTGGACAATTTTACATTTTCATCAAACAGAAGATCTCGGAGAAAACCTACGCTGAGATAGTCGGGGTCGAACCCGGGTCTCTGGCGCTACATTTTGCTGTAAGGCAGCAACTGTACCGCTGTGCCTCCGTGACCACTCTATATCCCCAGGCAGTGGATAAGGTTAAGTAGATTTGATCTGTGGTTGTGATCGATAGCAAGTGCAGTTGCACCCGGCTGGGGCGGTGCTTGTGGAGAGGGCAGTAAGTTTGGTTGCTCCCGCTGGGGCGGCGCTTGTGCAGAGAGCAGCAAGTTTAGTTGCACCCGCTGGGCGGTGCTAGTGGAGAGAGCAGCATGTTTGGTTGCAGCGGCGAGTTTGGATGCACCCCCCTGGGCGGCGCTCGTGGAGAGGGCAGCAAGTTTGGTTGCAGCGAGGGGGCGGCGCTAGTGGAGAGGGCAGCATGCTTAGTTGCACCCGCTGGGGGCGAGGCCTGTAGAGAGGGCAGCAAGTTTGGTTGTAGCGACCGGGGCGGGGCTAGTGGAGAGGGCAGCAGGTTTGGTTGCACCCGCTGGGCGGGGCTAGTGGAGAGGGCAGCAAGCAAAGATTATAGAGGATATAAGATCTGCTATAAGATCTTTGGCAGCAAGTGTGGTTACATCAGCAGGGGGGGCGAGGCTAGTGGACAAGGCAGCAAGTGTGGTTACATCAGGGGGCGGCGCTAGTGGAGAGGGCAGCAAGTGTGGTTGCACCTGCAGGGGGCGGGGTTAGTGGACAAGGCAGCAAGTGTGGTTGCACCGGCAGAGGCGGGCGTACACAAGGCAGCAAGTGTGACACCAGCAGGGGGGCGGGTGTGTGGAGAGGGCAGCAAGTGTGGTTGCACCGGCAGGGGTGGGGCGAGTGGAGAGGGCAGCAAGTGTGGTTGCACCGGCAGGGGTGGGGCGAGTGGACAAGGCAGCAGGTGTGGTTGCACCGGCAGAGGTGGGGCGAGCGGACAAGGCAGCACGTGTGGTTACACCAGCAGGGGCGTGGCCTACACCAAAGGCCAGCAAGTGTGGTTACACCAGCAGGGGCGGGGCCTCCACCAAAGGCCAGCAAGTGTGGTTACACCAGCAGGGGCGGCGCTAGTGGAGAGGGCAGCAAGTGTGGTTACACCAGCAGGGGCGGGGCCTACACCAAAGGCCAGCAAGTGTGGTTACACCAGCAGGGGCGGCGCTAGTGGAGAGGGCAGCAAGTGTGGTTACACCAGCAGGGGCGGCGCTAGTGGAGAGGGCAGCAAGTGTGGTTACACCAGCAGGGGCGGGGCCTACACCAAAGGCTCTCGCCGCCCCGTGTAATGCCCGTCCATTCAAATCTCCTTCTTCAAGATGGCGTCCATGCGGGAGAGCGACACAGGCTTGTGGCTTCACAACAAGCTGGGCTCGGCCGATGAGCTCTGGGCGCCTCCCAGCATCGCCTCGCTGCTCACTAAGGACGTCGTGGACAACATCCGAGTGTGTTTTCACGGCCTCTCGTCGGCGGTGAAGCTTAAACTGCTGCTGGGGATCCTGCACCTTCCCAAGCGGACGGTGGACGAGGTGAGGCGCCTTCGCTTGTCCCTGCCTCCCTTTCTCACTGTCACTGTGTCAGTCAGTCAGTCAGCGAGTGTGGAAGGGAAACTGGAGCTAACGCGGCAGGAAGTACATCAAACATTGGGGTCATTTCACTAACTATAACCGCCCCTTCTCCAAGCGGGACCTGCTATATGGATTAACTCGAAAACGCTCTTATTTTCTCTTGCAAAAAGGCGGGACTGGAGCAGGAACTACTAATAGATACATAACTTTACGGGGAAATCAATGTTGGATTTATCATCTATTTGTTTTAACTATAAATTAGTAGAGTTTTACAAACTTTTATTATCGTCAAATACTCGAATTACATTTTTACGCGGCAAATATTTTTTTCAGGCAAAGTTGGACAGGCTAGATGCAGGAAGATTGTTCCCAATGTTGGGGAAGTCCAGAACAAGGGGTCACAGCTTAAGGATAAGGGGGAAATCTTTTAGGACCGAGATGAGAAAAACATTTTTCACACAGAGTGGTGAATCTCTGGAATTCTCTGCCACAGAAGGCAGTTGAGGCCAGTTCATTGGCTATATTTAAGAGGGAGTTAGATGTGGCCCTTGTGGCTAAAGGGATCGAGGGGTATGGAGAGAAGGCAGTTACAGGATACTGAGTTGGATGATTAGCCATGATCATATTGAATGTCGATGCAGGCTCGAAGGGCCGAATGGCCTACTCCTGCACCTATGTTCTATGTTTCCATTTTCTAGATTAACATAGTGGTAGTAAAAGATGGAAAACCACGAATAGGATAGTGATAGAACTATCTTTCTGAAAAAATATACAAGAACACTTGTGATCAGGATGACAATGTTACTTACTGTATATTGAATTTAATGATATAAGGATGTGGACTGCAAAGCAATCAGTTGTACTTAATACAAATGTTGTGCTTTGGAAGTGAGTGATAGGGGTCATGCTTGAACTTGAGTGCAGCTGTAAAGGGAATATATCAAAGGAATTGGCATCATGGATAAAGTTTATATTAAAAATATTCATGTCCATCTTGGCTTTTGCCACAAAGTGGATTATGAAATTTTATTGTGAGGATTCGTTTACTGGACAATAGTTGTATAAATAATTCATGGTTATGCACGTACTTATTCCATGGCAAAAAATCTAGTTGGTTTAAAAAATCAAAAAAAATCTGGGTACATCAGCAGGTTAGGCAGAATCTGTGAAGAGAAACAGTGAATGTTTGAGGTACAGAGATGCTTCCTGATTTGAAATTTCCAACCTTTCCTGTTTTTATTTCAGTCTTTCAATATCTACAGTAAGTCTTTTATTTGCATATGTTTTAATGAACAATAAAATTGAGTTCTTCCCTTGCAAAGTCCACGTGTGTGGCCCTCATTGATATATCGGCCAAAAACCCATGAAAAACTGATTCCGTTAGTTGAGAATTAATTATGAGCCCTTGCACATTTTCACCATTTATTAAAAAAATATCAAAAACTTCTTCAGGTTGGCAGTATTTCGGAACAATGTTTTAACCCAGCAGCTACTGAACTTCTATTTCAAGTCAAAGTTACCAGTGGGTGTTACACCTAAGTCATGCCTTAGTATCTTCCTTTTCATTGAAGAGTAGTGCATTTCTTTTGTCTCAGTGACAGGTAAATTGTGGCTTCCATTCATAAATGTTATCCCCCAAAAAGTAGATAGTGGTAAAAAAGGCATATGATATGCTTTCCTTCAACAGTCAAGGCACTGAGTATGACAGTCAGGGAGCCATTTTACAGCTTTATAAAACTCCATCCGGATAGGCCACATTTGTTGTATTGTGCACAGTTCTCGTTGCTCCATTACAGGAAGAATTTGGAGACAGTGCAGAAGAGGTTTACCAGAATTGTGCATGCATTAGATAGTATTAGCTATAAGGAGGGGTTGACAAACTAGGATTGTTTTCCCTGGAGTGAAGAGACTGAGGGGAGACCTATTTTAAATATATTATGAGAAGCATAGATGACAGCCTCTTTCCCAGGGTGTAAATGCCAAAGACTAGAGGGAATAGCTTTAAGCTCGGAGGAGTTTAAAAGAGATGGGTTTAAATGGAGATTGAGTATAGAAGTTGGGATGTAATGTTAAAATTGTACAAGGCATTGGTGAGGCCAATTCTGGAATATGGTGTACAATTTTGGTCGCCTAATTATAGGAAGGATGTCAACAAAATAGAGAGAGTACAGAGGAGATTTACTAGAATGTTTCCTGGGTTTCAGCAACTAAGTTACAGAGAAAGGTTGAACAAGTTAGGGCTTTATTCTTTGGAGCGCAGAAGGTTAAGGGGGGACTTGATAGAGGTTTTTAAAATGATGAGAGGGATAGACAGAGTTGACGTGGAAAAGCTTTTCCCACTGAGAGTAGGGAAGATTCAAACAAGGGGACATGACTTGAGAATTAAGGGACTAAAGTTTAGGGGTAACATGAGGGGGATCTTCTTTACTCAGAGAGTGGTGGCTGTGTGGAATGAGCTTCCAGTGAAGGTGGTGGAGGCAGGTTCGTTTTTATCATTTAAAAATAAATTGGAGAGTTATGGACGGGAAGGGAATGGAAGGTTATGGTCTGAGCGCAGGTATATGGGACTAGGGAGAGAATATGTGTTCGGCACGGACTAGAAGGGTCGAGATGGCCTGTTTCCGTGCTGTAATTGTTATATGGTTATATGGTATATGGGTCGTGCAAGTTTTTTGTATAGTGGTGGGTGCCTAGAATGTACTGCTATGGATGGCTGTGGCTGCAAATATGATCATGGCATTTAAGAGCCTTGCAGATTGGGACATTGATATGGATATGGATTGCGTAAAGCATAAAATATTACCTTGCCATCATGATTGGCACAGAAATTGAATGTTTTATTATCATCTTGACCAAAATGGAACAATGAAATTCTTACTTGCAGCAACATAACAGGTTTGTAAACGGTACGAAATAGATAATTGACTATTTCCCGGCAAAGAAGACACTTTTTTTTTTTTACCCAAATATAAGGCACGAAAATTTACCTGCGTCTTGGAGACCGAAGGTTAGGTTGTTGGCCAAGAAAGATGGACTTGGCTATCCCTCAGGACAGCAACATCAAGAACGATGCTGGCAGCTGATGGGAAGCAGCTGTAAAAGGACAGCACCGCTGGGGGGGGGGAGAAAGAGAGAGTTCCTTTCACAGCATGTGGGGAGTCTGGCCCGGGTCAGCACGGACAGGAGTGTTGAGAAGGAGGGGGTCGGGGATCATGCCAGCAACTCACTCAACTCACTAACTCGGACTAATTCTGTCCCGCCAGCATCTTTTCAAAATGTAGCAACTCAAAATGGGGGTGTGTCTTCGACGCAGGTGCGTCTTCAGTGCCGGGAAATACGGGTAATTAAAAAATTAGTTCCACGGATTTACTGACATTTGGAGGAAGGTTGATGACAGAAAGGCTGATTCCTGTACTGTTTTGCTCAATCAAATAAACCAAAATATTTCTATTTGTTATGTACTTCTCCACTTTGAAATTGCTCCTTATTATCATTTAAGAAGAGAGACAATAGACATTAGGTGCAGGAGTAGGCCCTTTGAGCCAGCACCGCCATTCAATGTGATCATGGCTGATCATCCCCAATCAGTACCCCGTTCCTGCCTTCTCGCCATATCCCCATGACTCCGCTATTTTTAAGAGGCCTATCTCGACCTCTCTTGAAAGCACCCAGCCAACCTGCCTCCACCACCCATTGAGGCAGAGAATTCCACAGACTCACCACTCTCTGTGAGAAAAAGTCTTTCCTCGTCTCCATTCTAAATGGCTTACTCCTTATTCTTAAACTGGCCCCGGTTCTGGACTCCCCCAACATCGGGAACATGTTTCCTGCCTCTAGGAGGAGGAGGAGCCATCTTGGGGAACGGCTGCTAATCAGCAGCCGTCCGTTTAATTCACTTTTTCTTTGCAGTTTTACTGAGTCTTGTGCCTTGTCTGTGGGAGAAATTACTTTTTAAGGTGGGGGGTAGGGGGTAACAACATTTCTAGGGCCCTACTTGGTCGGTGAGGCAGCTTTTTCTCCGGGCTGCCCGTCGACCCGTCCTCGTGGCCTACCAGCGGGCGTGGAGCGCCGTTTCCTGGCGTGGACCGCCCAGCACCTCGGCTTCGGTGGCGGCACAGTGCTGGAGCGCTATCGCGGAGCGGGCGATGCCTTGCCTGGGTCGCCGCGCGGGATCGACGTGCTGGAGCTCCGGTGAGCTGTGACCACCGAGATCAACACCTCCGGGCTGTGGGTCTGCGGAGCGAAGCGGGCGGCGCCGACTAACATCGGGAGCCTGGGAGCTCCAAACTGGCGCGACCTTGTCGGCTTCGGAAGCCGCGGTCCCCAGCTAGGAAGCGGCCGTTCCAGGTGGCCCAGCCGCTGAGAGGACTCTCCCGATGCCGGGGCAACAGCACCCGGCCAGAACGGCCAGGAACATCGGGCCTCCGTAGAGGCAATAGCGGTGGCCTCAATAGGCCTGACTGGGAGAACTGGAGATGGGGACTGGACATTGTGCCTTCCCCCACAGTGGTAACCATTGTGGGGGGATGAATTTTTTGTGTGTAAGTTAATATGTTAGTCTGTGTGCAAGATGGCTGTCGGAAGGGAGAGTGGACGCTGGCTCGGTTTAGCTGCCGCTGTTCTCTCTTCACATTGTGTTTTTGAATTTTTTTGTCTTTGGAGCGATTTCTGTCTTTAATTTGTGTATTGGTGATGTCCTTAATATTTATTTTACTCCGACTATATGTTTTTTCTGTTTTGTTAATTTCTGTAAGGTGTCCTTGAGACTTTGAAAGGCGCCGCAAATAAAATGTATTATTATTATTATTATTATTATTAGAGTGTCCAAGCCCTTAACAATCTTATATGTTTCAATGAGATCTCCTCTCATCCTTCTAAACTCTAGAGTGTACAAGCCCAGCTGCTCCATTCTCTCAGCATACGACAGTCCCGCCATCCCGGGAATTAACCCTGTAAACCTACGCTGCACTCCCTCAATAGCAAGAATGTCCTTCCTCAAATTAGGGGACCAAAACTGCACACAATACTCCAGGTGTGGTCTCACTAGGGCTCTGTACAACTGCAGAAGGACCTCTTTGCTCCTATATTCGATTCCTCTTGTTATAAAGGCCAACATGCCATTCGCTTTCTTCACTGCCTGCTGTACCTGCATGCTTACTTTCATAGATTAATGTACAAGGACCCCCAGATCCCGTTGTACTTCCCCTTTTCTCAACTTGACGCCATTTAGATAGTAATCTGCCTTCCAGGTTTTTGCTACCAAAGTGGATAACCTCACATTTATCCGCATTAAACTTCATCTGCCATGCATCTGCCCACTCCCCCAACCTGTCCAAGTCACCCTGCATTGTCATAGCATCCTCCTCACAGTTCACACTGCCACCCAGCTTTGTCATCTGCAAATTTGCTAATGTTACTTTGAATCCCTTCATCCAAATCATTGATGTATATCGTAAATAGCTGAGGTCCCAGCACTGAGCCTTGCGGTACCCCACTAGTCACTGCCTGCCATTCTGAAAGGGACCCGTTAATCCCTACTCTTTGTTTCCTGTCTGCCAACCACTTCTCTATCTATGTCAGCACTCTACCCCCATTACCATGTGCCCTAATTTTGCCCTCTAATCTCCTATGTGGGACCTTGTCAAATGCTTTCTGAAAGTCCAGGTACACTACATGCACTGGCTCTCCCTTGTCCATTTTCCTAGTTACATCTTCAAAACATTCCAGAGATTAGTCAAGCATGATTTCCCCTTCGTAAATCCATGCTGACTCTGACTGATCCTGCTATCCAAATGTTTGGCTATCTCATCTTTTATAATTGACTCCAGCATCTTCCCCACCACTGATGTCGGGCTAACTGGTCTATAATTTCCTGTTTTCTCTCTCCCGCCTTTCTTAAAAAGTCGGATAACATTAGCTACCCTCCAATCCACAGGAACTGATCCTGAGTCTATAGAACATTGGAAAATTATCACCAATATCACCACGATTTCTAGAGCCGCTTCCTTAAGTACCCTGGGATGCAGACCATCAGGCCCTGGGGATTTATCAGCCTTCAGTCCCATCAGTCTATCCAACACCATTTCCTGCCTAATGTGGATTTCCTTCAGTTCCTCTGTCACCCCAGATCCTCTGGCCACTACTATATCAGGAAGATTGTTTGTGTCCTCCTTAGTGAAGAACGATCCAAAGTACCTGTTCAACTCATCTGCCATTTCCTTGTTCCCCATAATAAATTCACCTTTTTTGGTCTTCAAGGGTCCGACCGGTCTTAACTAATTTTTTCCTCTTCACATACCTAAAGAGGCTTTTACTATCCTGCTTTATATTCTTGGCTAGTTTACCTTCGTACCTCATCCTTTCTCCCCGTATTGTCTTTTTAGTTATCTTCTGTTATTTAAACATTACCCAATCCTCTTGCTTCCCGCTCATCTTTGCTACGTTGTACTTCGTCACTTTAATTTTTATACTGTCCCTGACGTCCCTTGTCAGCCATGGTCGTCCCTTTCTCCCCTTGGAATCTTTCTTCCTCCTAGGAATGAATTGATCCTGCACCTTCTGTATTATTCCTAGAAACACCCAGCTTTTTTGTTCCACTGTCATCCCTGCTAGTGTATCTTTCCAGTCAACTTTAGCCAGCTCCTCCCTCATGGCCCAATAGTCCCCTTTATTCAACTGCAACACTGACACCTCTGATCTACTCCTCTCCCGCTCCAATTGTAAATTAAACCTGACCAGGAGAGGAGAGGAGTGTCCAATAAGGAGAAATGGAGTAGCGGGTGTAGTCATAGAGGATAGAGGTTGGCATCGTATGCATAAAAACACAAACGGTTTTACCACAACTTTGAAGGAAAAAGTTATGCCCTGATGATTTAAGTCCAGATACTTTTAAAATCTTGTCGGAGTACCTGCCTTTGCAGCTATTTTGGTAGAGAATCCAATTATTCATAACCCACAGAGAAAAAAATCCCATCATCTCCATCTTAAATGAATGACGCTTTATTCTGAAAATGTTATCTACTTGTAGGTGAACCATTTGGGGAGACAAAATGCAGCAGGGAAATGGGATGTTTGGCCCAACTTATCCATGCTAACTAAGATGCCCATCAACACGAGTTGATCCATATCTCTCTAGACCTATCCCTGAACAAATTAAGTGTTATTTTCCCTGCCTCAGCTGCTTCTTATCTATGTAGAAAATGTTATTCCTTGTCAAAGGTTATGCTGCATGTGGACTTGTCTACCTCCCTGTTCTCATATGTCCCATGGTGTCCATGCTCAACATAATTCCAAGCTAAATTAATCTCGGCCTACTTGTGATCCATATCCCTTGATTTCTAGTATATCCATCTGCCTATCAAAAAGCTTCTTAAACATCAGTATCTTATCTGCCACCCCTGACAGCACATTCTAGGCACCATCACTGTATTTATTGATTGAAAAAAAAAATCCAGGCAATTGCCTTTAAACGTTGCACTTCTCACCTTAAACCTATGCCCTCTAGTCTTTGGCATTTCCACTATTTAAAAAAAGGTTTGGGTTGTTTAAACTTTTAAGTTCAAGTTACATTTATTGTCACATGCACTAATTGGTACAGTGAGATTTGAGTTACCATACAGCCATACGAATAAAAAGAACACAATACACGATAGAGTTTAACATAAACAAACCCCGACAGCAGATTCAACGTTTCCCACTGTGAGGGAAGGCAATAAAGTTCAGTCATTTTCTACCTTGTTCACCCGTGGTCGGGGCCTTTGAGCCCTCCGCAGACGCCGCTACGAACAGCCCGATATTCAGGCCCTCTCACCGGGATGATGGAGCTCCAGCGTCAGAACGGAAGAACACACTCAACGGCTTGGACTTTCCGAATCGGCCGCTTCTTACTGGAGCTCCTGAAGTCCACAGGCTGAGCTGGGCGGAGGGAGATTCAACACTGGCGACCCTCGGCAAAGGATCCCAGGACTCCGCGATGTTGAAGTTGGCGCCGCCCGCGGCTCGAAGCTAAACAAATCACAGTGCCACGGTGTTAATCAGGAGGCCCAACACTCCGGGGCTTCAATCCTGGTTAGGCAACGCCCGCTCCGTGATGGAATCCAGTGGTGTGCCGCCGCTAAAGCTCTGGCTGGTTTCCGGCAGGAAAGGCCGCTCCAATCCAGATTATAGGCCACGCCAATCCAGATTATAGGCCGCGAGGGGGGGAAGGCGAAGACGTGACTCGGAGAAAAAACGCATCCTCGACCAGGTAGTGACTGGGAAACTGTTTCCCCTCTTGCCCCTCACATCCCCCACATAAAAAATACTAAGAAACCTCCAGAAACATACTAGACAGACTAAAAACAACAAAAAGGGTGAAGGAAGAAAAAACTGCTGGTGAGGCTACCACGCGCGGCGCCACCCGATGACGTGTTAACGATATGCTTCTCATAATTTTACATACTTCTATCAGTTTCTTGATCTCCAGCATTTCAGAGAAAATAATCCAAGTTTGATCAATCTCTCCTTGCAGCTAATATCCCCTATTCTAGTCAGCATTCTGATAAACCTCTTCTGCACCCTTTAAAAGTCTCCAAATCCTTCCTGTAATGGGCAGACCAGAATGCTAGTACTCCGAATACGTCCTAATCAAATCTTATAACTGGAAGAAGCTGAGTCTGATGGTTTGCACTCTAAAGCTTCTGCCTGATGGGAATGGGGAGACGAAGGAATGACCAGGTTTGGAAAGATCTTTGATTGTGTTTGCTGCTTTCCTGAGGCAGCGTGAAGTGTAGATGTAGTCGGTGGCGGGGAGTCTGGGCCAAGTGTACAACTGAAATTTCTTGCAGTCTTTGACAGAGCTGTTCTCAAACCAAGTTGTTCTGCAACCTAACAGTAAGCTTTCCATGGAGAAGTTTGAAAGAGTAGTTGGAGACCATTTCCTCAGTCTCATTGAGGAAATAGAGGTGTTGGTGTCACACCCTTCCACCACAATCTTCTCCTCAGAAAACTTGATCAAGTTAGTAAGACATGACCTGCCACGTACAAAGCGATGCTGACTGTCCCTAATTAGTCCATTCTCATCCAAGTGGGAGTAAATCCCATCCCAAATAATTTTCTCTAGTTGCTTCCCTATCACTGACATAAGGCCCACGCCAGCCAACTGCCCCCCCCCCCCCCTCCGGATTATCTGTATTTAAACAACAAACAACATTAGCTACTATCCAGTCCTCCTTTACTTATTCTGTGAGTAGAGACATTGCATAGGTCTTTGTCAATGCCCCTGTTATTTCTTCCTTTGCTTCCTTTAATAAACTAGGATAGATCTCATCAGGGCATGGGGATTTATCCACCCAACTGATCTCTAAAAGCATCAACACCACCTTGATGTCCAACTGCCCTTGCAAATTAGTATTTTTCTCACTGATCTCGATGTCCTTCATGTCCTTTACAATTATAGATCTTAAATGCTACTTTAGTATCTCGCCAACATCAAATTACAAGAACAAATTCTCTCCTTTGTCCTTGAGCCTACCGTCTCATTGGTTACTTAATATACTCATAGAATCATTTAGGATTCTCCTTTATCTTATTTGTTTGGGACATCGTACAGGCTCTTCAAGATGACTTTGCATATGTCTCTTTTTTTGTGCCTCTCAAGTGCTGGACATTCCTCCACCTACTACAGCCTCTCCCAATCACCGTTTGAGTTGCTGCCCGGTGCCATTACGAGTTGCTGCTTTTCAGCGCCAGAAACCCGGGTTCAATCCTGACTATGGGTGCTGTCTGTACGGAATTTGTACGTTCTCCCCATGACAATGTTGTTTTTTTCCAGGTGCTCTGGTTTCCCTCCACACTCCAAAGAAGTACAGGTTTGTAGGTTAATTGGCTTCAGTCAAGATTATAAATTGTCCCTAGTGTGTAGGATAGTGCTAGTGTACGGAGATCGCTGGTCGGCGTGGATTTGGTGGGCTGAAGGGCTTGTTTCCACGCTGTATCTCTAAACCAAGTTAATCAACCTTTCCTCTGTCCACAAGACCTTTTTCCGGAACTGTGGTTGCTCTTTTAAGTACTTCTTGGCAAACTGTAACCTGGCTATCCTATTTTTGTGGCTAACTAGTGGTTTGCATCTTGCAGTGTAGCCTCTGTGTTTCTGTTCATTAAATCTTCTGCAGACAGTGGTCATTGACAGATCCACTCCTGAAGAGTGTTTCTGATCTGTCGGACAGGTGTTTGGGGATTTTTTTTTAAAATTATAGAGAGAATTCTTCTGTCATCAACTGTGGAGGTCTTCCTTGGCCTGCCAGTCTCTTTGCGATTAGTAAGCTCACCATTGCTCTCTTTCTACTTAATGATGTTCCAAATGGTTGATTTTGGCAAACCTAAGGTTTGGCTGATGTCTCGTTAACAGTTTTATTCTTGTTTCTCAGTCTTATAATGGCTTCTTTGACTTTCATTGGCACAACTTTGGTTCTCATGTTGATAAACAACAATACGTTTCCAAAGGTGATGGAAAGACTGGAGGAAAGACTAGGTGCTGAGAGCTCTCGTATACCTGTATTAAGGAGACAATTAAATACACCTGAGCAATTACAAACACCCGCAAAGCCATGTGTCCCAAACATTGTGGTGCCAGGAAAGGGGGGGGGTCTATGTATAAACGCAGCTGTAATTTCTACACGGTGAAACCAAAATGTATAAAAATGGCCTTTATAAAAAATCTGACAATGTGCACTTTAACCACTTGTGATTTTTTTTTTTCCTATTACAAATCTCAAATTGTGGAGTACAAAGGCAAATAAATAAATGATAGGTCTTTGTCCCAAACATTATGGAGGGCACAGTACATTGTGCTTATTGATCCTCTTTATCCTCTCTGTGTATTGCTTCCTCAAAGGGATGAAACATTGTTCCCCTTTCAAGAACCATTTGAACTCATCTCCAATGATTTGCTACATATGCTGCTGTGCCTCCATAAAAATGGGTTCTGGGCCTTTTCCAACAAAGGACATTAGTCCTAATGGCCTATAGTTCTATGCTTTACACTGTAAATGCCTTGATAATAAACTTGTATTGTCTTTCCGCCAAAGATACTAGAGGAGCTTTCCGCTGACTGAATAGTTTGCAACAAAAGCTTGTCACTGTACCTCAGTACACGTGACATAAACTGAACTGCTTTATCTTTTTTTTTGAAAAGTGAAGTTGCATTCACAGTTTTCTGCATTGGGCAAAAGCCATGGAAGCTGTGGGAGGAAGACACCATCTCACAGCTTGGCCATTTCGCTAGGTTTTTTCTTCAAAAATTCCTGCAGTAGTTGAATTTAGTTGTGTAGAAGTATTACATAGTGATGCAGCTTTCTTCTCGAGGTCCATGACAGGAAACTTTTAAAGTATGAATGGGAGCGGTAATGGGGGAACAGAAAGTTGACAGTCAGTAACGGACTGGAAGAATCACTAGAGTTTACCTTAATCATTGGTGCTGAAGAATTAGAAATGAAGCCTCTCCACCAGCATCTTGGGTTAGACAACAGATTGTGGTCTTCCAAGTGTGAACCACATCTTGTATTTTTATTTTAAACGGGTAGGTCGGTGAGGCAGTCCTTGCTAGGTTTATGTTGCACCGCTGGATGAGAACAAATTAAGCTAATAGTGGATAATAATTGTGAGTATTGTTCCATTTCAAGTCTAAACAGCTGCTTATTCGCTGTCCCATTCTGCTAAATTTGTGTACGGGGATTGCAGATCTCTTGTGTACTGTTGGTTACTATTGTGTTAGTGAGGACTTACTGATTTTATTGTTTGAAGTGTTTAAGCATTAGTTTCAAGATGTGTTGCTGCTTTACTGGTCTGTTCTACAGCACCAGGCTTGGGGATTTCTCCTTTTTTCTGCTTTATATTGTACGAGTGCTACAGCTTCACTTGATGTTCATGGAAATTCTCTCCCATTCTCCCTCGGGGGTGAGCCTCATTGAGGCCGAGGGAGAGTGCGTGCTTCCTATGCTAGCCAAGAGCAGGGAAGCTATTGAAAATGACACTAGCTGTTCACATTTTCTGCCAGGTCTTCTCTAACAAATATTTGATAGACGTTTATTATATTGTTTAGAGTATGTGTTTACATATTCTGTGGGGCTGCTGCAAATAAGAATGTCATTGTTACGTCTGGAACATATGACATTAAAACACTCTTGATAAAAAATAATTTATTTTAATTTAAATTTAATTTTCAAATCTGTTGAAGAGCTAAATCTATATTCTTTCCCACCAGGAAATAGAAGAAGAAAAATGATTTTAGTGTCTGGACTTAAACTTCTTGAAATTAACATTTTATATACTTGAAAGTGAAAATCCACTATGTTATTTCTTGTCAGCGTATAGGCAGAAGCTAGTGCACACACTAATTAAACTTGTATTGCTGTATTTTCTAACTAAATGTTCAAAGTAACAGCAGAATATTATATATGAATTTTGATTTGGCCCTTTAGTTAATCTTTTGATTATATCCAAGCCATAACAGCCTCGTCAATGGAATGTAGCTCTCAGAGAATCTGTATTGCAATAAACACAAATTATCTCAATCTCTAATTGGAGATAAATAAAGTGATTTTTCTCCGAGCAAAACCACTGCACCGAGCAATAGGCTGACAACAGAGATTTGTCATATGCTAAGTTTGGAGTAAGTCAACAAGATTGTCAGCTGGAGGTGGCGAATGGAATCAAATACATCTGGGATGTGGTATTAAGAATAAAACAAGATTACAAATAATAAAAAGAACTAATTATTCCGTTTTCTTATTATTGGGCTGTAAGCTTCACTGACAGTGAAAATACTGACTGTTATCAGTGCTAAGAAGCTGCTTGCTGAAAGTACATATTGCCGTGTCTTATCAGTGCTAAGGAGCTGTATGAATTGTTTGCTTGAGCACGTACTGACTATTATCTGTGTTGGGGGGGCTGTTCACGCACCTCATGTACTACTACTATCAGCGGCATATGAGTTGTGGTCGCATGTACGACTAGTATTGTGTAGGACGGAACACCCAAACCGCAAAATGGTTCACTACTACGATAAACAAAGTTGTACAACAGTTTGTTCAAATTTCACGTGCGCGATAACAAATACATAAATTAAATTTGTTAATTTAGGTGATTGGATGATGCTAATAAGCTGTGCCTAATGACAATGCTGATAGGATAAGAATGTGTCGTACCATATTGTAATATTGTATACCGACGCTTAAGGATTATATAATCTTTGCATTTCTGGACTCTTAGAACTTACACGTCAGAGCTGCTGACTTGTGTGGTGCTAAGAACTCTACAGCGCTGTAATAGAAATTGTTAAGTTGTAACAAGTGTTTGTATTGAATTTTATTAAACTAAAGATTGACTTAAAAGAATCTGAATCCTCATTTGGTGGCAGCGGTGGGATTCTTTTAGGTTCCTTGGCAACCCAACGAATGTAATAAGAGTCGCATTGCGTACGGAGCGGTCTTGAGGAACCAGCTGGCGGAGTGAGTAATTTGTCACTTTGTGATCCTCTATACCGTCGATCTGTAGCCAGTGGTCCATTCTTTGTTGTGTTGCACGGGACCTTGACAGAATCAAGTCAATCTAACAAACCTTGTTAATGGAATAAATATACTTGAGGAAAGACTGGTCATTGGAATGACTAATAGAGATTGGATAAATGGAATAAGACTTTTGGAAAGACTCGGCCATTTGGGATGGCGAGACCCGGTCATTGAGAATGACAAATGGTAACTGACGGCTGAACTAGATAAATTAATCTGACCATTTGGAATGGCAGAAGGTAGTTAAAGATTTGGAAACTGGGTTGTCTAAACACCGACAGTGCTAAATTAATCTCGACCATTTGGAATGGCGAGATAAAGACTTGGAAAAAGGGTTGGCTAAACACTGACAGTGCTAAATTCATCCCGACCAATTGGAATGGTAGGATGTAGTTAAAAACGATTGAATTCGGATCCAGTGATCAGCCACGGTTGCTAAATAAGAAATAGTAAAACGTTAACGTCATTATTATATTGTTGTAAGAATAAAGCATAAGAATATTAATACTGTGTATAGAATAAGTTGGTTGTGAATATTGTAGTAATAAGTGTGATAAATATATTAACTGTGATAAGTATATTAAGATGGGTAATGTATTAGACACCACCAAGAATCCTAGCAGCCCCTTACAACATTAATGTGACAAACATCCCGAATATTCTCAGTAATTCCGAGAATTATCAGGGGCATTAAAAAAGAAATTGGGTGGCGGACAATGGCCTTTGGGTGGTCCAAAAAATCCAGATCTGATAAAACAAGCCCAGGAGTTAATATGGAAAAGAAATACGAGTAAAAAGAGTAAGAAAATGATTGAATTATGGCAAAATTGGTATGAAGAAGAACGAGATAAAACCATTTTGTCCAATTGGCAAGACAATGCAGTCAAATTAGACATAAAATTAACAAGTGGAGGAATTCCGAAATCCGTGTAGGTATTGAAACATGAGTGTGCACGAGAAGGAGAAGGAGAAAGAGAAAGAGAAGGAAAAATATAAGATCAAGGACAAACAATCAATGTTTCAAATCTGGAGAATCTAAAACCGGTGAAAAAGGTTCAATGATTGGCTTTCAGTTAGCAGAGGGAGGCGAAGGAGAAACATGGGAAAATTATTGGAATTCGGCTCCTAGCACTCCATCACAAACAAACAAGGAGAAGCCCCAGTTTCCCGACCCCGTAACATGACGTACTAGGTCCCAGTCTAGAAACCAGGCACAAGAAGAACCAGGAGGAAAGGAGGTCACACAGTTGGGACTATAGAAGGGAGCACTTGGCTGAGAAAGCCAAACCCCGGAAACAAGAAGGGAAGGTGCAATCCACAAGCTTTCATTTAATTTTTAAAGCACAACGATATCCGTATATCATGCCGATTCCCGAGAATTATGGCCACTAGTTCAGCAATTGAGTATTACAGCTTATGTTGGCAGCCGTGGGCCTCACTCTCCAGCAGCCAATCGATATATCAAAGGTTTTGGATATGAAACCAGAGGTAGGAGAAGCTGCAGAAGATTTTCTGGAAAAGTTTAAAACCGTCTACGGCAACCAGTCAGGTGACACTCGGTATCAGCAAGGAAATGACTGGCCACAGTTTTGTGCTATGTTTATGAACTGCTTGTCTTCCAGCGTCGCAATGGCCATTAAAACCAATAATATAGATTGGTCACAGTCTTCACCATGTTAAGAGCTGTGAAAGCCTTTTGGAAAAACTGACCTATTGGAGGTAGGGAAGCCCAGGTAAAGGTAAAAAAACGAATATGTGAGCAAGCCGAACTATTTGCGCTGACTAGAGCCTGCACCCTGGCTGAAGGACTATCTGCAAATATTTACATGGACTCCCAACATGCTTTTGGAGTGGTTCATGATTACGGGCAAATATGGAAGAATGGGGAGGTTTCTAACCTCTTCAGGGACAGTGATATCTCACAAAAAATGGTTTCTAATTTGCTACAGGCCATTACCTAGTCAGTCTGTTATCAAAGTTAGAGCCCATACTATGGGCTAAAGCCCCAGAGATATAGGAAATCACCTTGCCGACGAGGCGGCGAAGAAAGTTTCTAGGAGTTACCAAATTGTTGTGCCCCGAATGATGAGGCAGACTAAATATTATACTAGGAATAAGTCTCCCTCGGAAAAAGGAATGCCAACCATCCAAGAAGTACGTCAAATACAGGGGGACGCTCCTGCAGAGGTGAAACAGCTGTGGCAGGGCCAAGGGTGTATGTACGATTCTGCCACTAGCTTGCGGGTTACGCCTGCCGCCCAGACTTGTATGTCTGATGAGCTTGCGTTGTGGGTTATTGAATGTGTATACTTTGCAAATCATTGTAGGGCCAGGCTGTAAGTGATATGTTTTCAGAGACCTGGTGGCATCCAAATCCTCTGGACTTTTCTCAGCGATGTCTGATTTGCCAGCAGCATAATCCAGGTAAGGGCTTGCCCTGTGAACCAGGTAAGACCCCTTGATCAGCAGGTCCCTTTGAGACCTTGCAAATGGACTACATTGAGTTGGAAAGATGTCAGTGTTATAAGTATGTTCTTGTAATTGGTGATGTTTTCAGTAAATGGATAAGTTTGCGTTAGAGCCTCTCATGTGTGTGGTAGCATTATGTTTTTGAATGAATCAGACCAAGAGGAAATATAAGGACTCAAGGGACTGAGTGTAGTGTGTTTGAAAGATTCTGTGTGTAACTGATGTTACAAAGGATGTGGGTTTATTGCAATAGACAGAATCAGGGATTGTAAAATGAGCGAATGCAAAGGTTAATAAATCATGTATCTAGGGCGTTACTGCGCTGTATAAAACTGCAGTTGCCGTGTGTCTGCCTAACGCCACCAGTACCATCTGTGTGAAACTATGTGGACAAATGAAATGGATTGAAGCTTCTCATTCACAGGTCAGGGCTGCATATGGTGAAGCGCCAGCGCTCAAAGTCCCATCTAATATTGAGCCAGGTTGCAATGTCGTGCTAAAGTCGAGGGTCTAGCTGCATCAGTTCATCTGCACCACTGCAAATTGATTGGGGAGCCCAATCAAAAGGGGAGAGAAGAGTAATTGGAGAAGAGTAATTTTATTTTAACTCTGCCTGAACAAGATTCTCCAACTTCTTGCAAAAAGTGCTTCTTGCAACTTGTTCTTGTCTTGTTCCAATGGTGACTTGCTAGACTTCGATCAAGTTATCCGTGTAGCCAGCAAACAAGGTCTGTCGATCTGCAGAGTTGTTTTAGTTTTTACTTTTCTCGTTTGCTTGGGAGTTGTATAAGTTTACTTGTATCCTTATGACTTTAGTAGTATCCTTATAAGTTTAGTTTTTGAACCTTTAGTTGCTATATGGTTAAGAAATGCGACTGATTATTAGACTGACTGACTGAAAGACGTTTTAAACATGAGTGATTGTCAATTAAGTCAATTAGTTGATTAAGTCAATTTAGTTAGAAATGAGCTTTTTGCGAGCCTTTTTGTGAGCTTTTGTATATTCCAGATGAATTGAAATGTGATTTATCCTGCCATGCATCCTGATGCTACTGCAGATGGAGGGAAATCAATCAATCAACCTTTATTGTCATCTTGCAAAGCAACAGTTGTACAGTGCAAAATGAGAAGACTTTTCCCAGGCATCGCACATAAATCTTAAACATTTCACACATAATAAAACAATAAAAACAATCCCGTCCCTGATGAAACAGTACAAATAGTTAAAAAGCAGGTAAAACAGCAACATTCAAATACAGTAAAAACAGTCATTAAAATGACCAGGGCAGCTGATTTGAGTGGCCAGTGCCAGAGTTATTAAATTGTCAGTGCAAAGCAACAGAATCGGGTGGAGTGACTGTTTAGCAGTCTCACAGCCTGTGGCAGGAAGCTGTTTAGCAGTCTGGTAGTCCGGGCTTTGATGCTACGGTATCTCTTGCTTGATGGCAGGAAATCCAGATGTGTGTGGAGGGGATGCAGTTTGTCCTTAGCTGTTCTCAGTGCTTTTTTCAGACAGCAGCTCCTGAACAGTTCTTGTACCAAGGGTAGGGAGACGCCAATGATCCTCTCTGCTCCCCTCGCTACCCTCTGCAGAGCCTTCCTGTCTGAGCAGTTACAGTTGGAGTACCACGTATTCATGCAGTACGTGAGTACAGACTCCACCGTAAAGGAGAAATTTGACGATGTGTCCCAGGACATGTGTATAGAGTCTTACACCTCTGTAAAGGAGATGTGGTACAGTGCAATGGCCCAGATGCCTTTGGATCCTGGAACGTCACCAAGATTGACTACTGTAACGCGATACTGCGTCAGCCTGATCAGCAGGTAGATTTAGATAACCGACACCTGTGGGGATTACCGTGTTGGTTTGGGGAGTGCAAATTTGAATCCCTTGGAAGACAACTTGGCAAAGGAACCTTTGTATGATGAACTGTGCTATAAAGAGGCCTTGGTTACTAACCCATGGCTAAAGTAATGGAAACCGCTCATACAAACAAGGAGAAAGTGACATTTTGACAATACAGACTGATCAGAAGTTCTTATGGACACATGATGCATTGTTTTTGCTTGAGTCGGTAGCATGTTACCCTTCCACCTCAGTTGAAAGATTGTTCATACCCACCCCTGTTATAGATCCCAGACAATATATACGAGGATACTATGAAACACCTCAGCAGAAAATATAATGTTTACGTATGCCTAAAGCTTACTCGCCACGTGTGTAAATGTGACTAGGAAAGGAAATTCGGGACACCCTCTTGTTGGAATGAGACAGGCTACGGGTGTACTAGCGTTGAGGTGACAGGAAATATGTCATATGTTTTGCAATAATTGTTGGGATTGCTATTATTAAGTGCATATTCGGTAAGCTCATTCAGGCTATGGGAAGCATGGGTACTAATAAAATACTGCTACAACATTTAGAGGAAGATGAAAGCATCCAAAGGTTGAAGGATGAGGAAGTTGGAAGGATGGTAAATGCGCAAGTTAAGAAAGAATTGTTAGAAAACGAATGTATTAGAATGAACAAAATGGTGAAAGACCAGTGGTATTAAGTCCAGAATAGTTAAGCACCGTAAGGGCTAGGATTGAGGCACAGCAGAGAAGTAGGGAACAGCATTGGTGTCAACAAGCCAGCCTGCTGACCTACTTGGTCCAGGTTTTGTGGGCTATAAAGCATCACGAGATTAAGAATAAACTTGGATGACTAATAAATCATTGCTGATGAATCTCCGCAAGTGTTATTATCCTATTAGTGGTCATTAGAATGACCAAAGGGGGGGGAATGTGGTATTAAGAATAAAACAAGATTACAAATAATAAAAATAACTAACTATTCAGTTTTCTTATTATTGGGCTGTAAGCTTCACTGACAGTGAAAATGCTGACTGTTATCGGTGCTAAGAAGCTGCTTGCTGAAAGTACGTATTGCCATGTCTTATCAATGCTAAGGAGCTGTATGAATTGTTTGCTTGAGCACGTACTGACTATTATCTGCGTTGGGGGGCTGCTCGCGCACCTCATGTACTACTACTATCAGCGGCATATGAGTTGTGGTCGCACGTACGACTAGTATTGTGTAGGACGGAACACCCAAACCGCAAAATGATTCACTACTACGATAAACAAAGTTGTATAACAATTTGTACAAATTGCACGTGCGCGATAACAAATGCATAAATTGAATTTGTTAATTTAGGTGATTGGATGATGCTAATAAGCTGTGCCTAATGACAATGCTGATAGGATAAGAATGTGTCGTACCATATTGTATTGTATACCGATGCTTAAGGACTATATAATCTTTGCATTTCTGGACTGTTAGTTCTTATAACTTGCACCTCGGAGCTGCTGACTTGTGCGGCCAGTGCTAAGAACTCTACAGCGCTGTAATAGAAATTGTTAAGTTGTAACAAGTGTTTGTATTGAATTTTATCAAAATAAAGATTGACTTAAAAGAATCCGAATCCTCAGGGACAGACCAAAGAAACACAGCAGTCAGTTGTTGTGGGCAGGTAGCAGGTTGCCTCGCCATGCTGGGAAATGCTGAACAGTGTAATAAAGTTGTCGAAAAATTGAATTAATTTATAAAATAAGAACATTGAAAAATAAAAGCAGGAGTAGGCTGTTCAGCCACACTTGTTGACTTCTCTATGCAATGGGATCTGGCTAACCTTTAACCTTGGCACCATTTTCCTGCACTGACACCGTATCCATTAGTTACTTTATCTAAAAATATATTGATTTGTTTTTAATATATTCAGTGATGAAGGCTGCAAGGCTGTCTGGAGTGGAGAGTTCCAAAATTGATTAAGAGATTGAAGAAATTTGTTCTCTTAGTTCTCAGGAAAAACTCCTGTGTCTACCTTGTCAATTGCTGTAGAACTTTTGTGTGTCTCTCAATGAAATTGCATTGAATTGTAGTACGTCCATTCTACATTATCTATCTTTGTACAACAAAGATTGATAGATGTAACAAAAAAACCTTTGCTACATTCTTTATTGTGTGCACATACCCTTCTTTAAATAGGGAGACCAGACAGTGATTTCAGCGATCACAGTGTCTTAAATAAATCAAGAAAAAATGTCCCAATTCAAGAAAAATGGCATAGAACATGGAAACGGGGCCCTACTTGCCCATGCCAATCAAGATACCTCATTTACACTAGACCCACCTGCTTGCATTTGGCACATTGCCCTCTAAGCCTTTCCTATTCTTGTACCTGTCCAAACGTTTGTCAACTAGCTTTGCCAAATGCTTCACTGAAGTCTATATAAACAGCACCCACTGCTCTCTGCTCATCAATCATCTTCGTCAACTACCAAAAAAATACTTGTTTCTATTTTATGTTTTATGTTAAATTCTAAAGTGTTGCGTTTACCTTATTTGTGTGCTGCATGGTAACTCAAATTTCACTGCACCAATTGGGGTATGTGACAATAAATGTCCTTTGTCCTTTGACATAATCTCCCCTGCACAAAGCCATGCTGACTGCCCATAATAAGTTCGTATTTTTCCAAAGTTAGTCATACAAAGCTGGAGTAACTCAGCAGGACCGGCAGCATCTCTGGAGAGAAGGAATGGGTGACGTTTCAGGTCGAGACCCTTCTTCAGACTTCATATTTTTCCAGATGTGTATAAATTCTATCCCAAAAAATCTGCTACAATAATTTTCCTTGCCTACCATTGATGTAAGGCTCACCATCCTATAATTTCTGGTTTGTTTCTATTGCCCCTCTTAAATAAAGGAAAAATGTTGGCTACTTTCCATTCCTGTAGGACCTCACCTGTGGATAAAGAGGATCCAAAGATGTCTGTTAAGGTCCTAGCAATTTCCTTTCTTGCCTCGCTCAATAACCTGGCATAGACCTTATCTGGTCCTTTGGACATCCGCTTTAATGTTCAAAAGACTCAACACCAACTCAACTTGCCCTAGAATATCAAGATGGTGCCCAAACCAGGCGACTGTTTGCTTGCTAACCGCAGAAGTAAATCTACAATCACATATTACAATCGCTCCACACTTTTAAACTTCTATTCCTACAGCAACATTTGTTACTTTAACTGTGATCTTAAACTCCTCTCAGATCTGTCCCATATCATATATCTCTATACATTGTAAATGGCTCGATTGTAATCATGTATTGTCTTTCCACTGATTGGATAGCATGCAACAAATGCTTTTCACTGTACCTCGGTACACATGATAATAAATGATGTGGGTGTTTAAATGATAATAAATTAAACTAAATATCAGTATACCGCAAGAAATTGCAGTGAATTGTGTGATGCAGCTCTGACCATCACACAAACCAACCTCCCTTTCATTGACTCAGTTTATACCTCGCGCTGCCTTGGCAAGGCCAGCGGCATAATGAAGGACGAGTTGCACCCTGGCCACTCCCTCTTCTCTCCCTTCCCATCGGGCAAAAGGTATAGAAGTGTGAAAACGCAAACCTCCAGATTCAGGGATGGTTTCTTCCCAGCTGTTATGAGGCAACTGAACCTTCCTACCACACCTAGAGAGCAGTTCTGAACTACTATATACCCCATAGGTGACTATCTTCGGGCTATCTTTGATCGGACTTTGCAGGCTTTATCGTATATCTGTATCCTTTATCGTGTATCTGTACACAGTGAATGGCTTAGTTGTAATCATGTGGTGTTGTGCTGCTGACTGGTTAGCACACAACAAAAGCTTTCACTCTACCTCGGTGCACGTGACAATAGACTAAACTCAACTGTACCTCCCAATGATCTAACTTACCCCCTTCTCCAACCCTTTCCCCTTGGGAAATGCCAATGCAAAGGTTGCTATCTTGCTCACTTCCTCTGGCTTTAGGTGTCAATTCTCTCCTTCAATTGTCTTGCCCTCTCTGTAGGTATCCTCTTGTTTTTAATGCTTGTTCAAAATGACTTGGGATTCTCCTTAATCCAACTTGCAGGATATTTTTTGGCCTCTTTTAATATTCCTGATTCCTTGTTAAAGTTCTTTCCTGCTTCCTTTCTATTCCTTAAATACCCTGTCCAATTGCAGCTTTCTAATCATTATGTATGCTTCCTTTTTCTTTTTGACTAAATTTACATTTTTCATAAACCAAGATTCTCGATCCATGCCATCCTCACGGAGACATGGTCTTGAATTCGGAGGACATGGCCTTTAAATGATCTCCACGTCAGATGTGGATTTACTCAATAATCCAATGCAAATCTACTCACTCCAGCTCCTAATAAATACTGTTGAAATTATTATTTTCCCCAGTTTAGCTCTTTCACGTGTTCCGTATCCATAATTATGAGAATTATCGGACAATCTCAAATCAAATTGTCAAATGTGATCTGCAAGCATTCTGCCCAATCCTGTTTATTTTCTGAGGTCCCCTTTCACCTCTTTCATAATAATGCATTCTCGCATTTCCCCTTCTACTGACAACAGGCAATGCGTCTACATTGTTATGACAATGTATCATCATGAAAATATTGGGGCAATGTCAGTCTGACCCCTCAACCCATTCCCAACACCTTCCAAAACCTAGCAATGGAGTAAAAGTAAATTAAACCTTAATCAACTTCTCTGAGAGTTAATGTTTGTTCTTTTTTTTAATATCTAAACTATAGTATCTTTAATCAGGGTTTTTCTCTGCTGTTATGAGCTTTTTCTTTAATCGCTCCCATGAAACTATTCCTGGTGTACTTGGCTATACACTTCTATTAATCACCTAAAGAATGTGGTCACCCTATAATTCTTAAAATAATTTGAAATGCAGATGTAAACAACAAAAAATAGGATTTTTGCCACCCACAAATTAATATGACATTAATTATTCACACCTTACTATTGCAAACAATTGTTGGACAGGCTTAATTACACTGTACAATTGTTTATTCTCCCAGTGGACTGGATTATCTTGCACAAGTTTCAAGTTTCTATCCATGGCTCCCTGTTCCTCAATGACATTTTGTCTCTTGGGAAATCATTGCGGAAATGGGGACAGCTAGTGCCTCGTCATCTTAATGTGTTCAGATTAGTGACTATAAAACGGTTTCGGTTCAAGCCATCTTCTATTTATTTCAATGTGACACCAATTTTTATTTGAATATATCCCTTGAGCACAGTGCTAAGGTGATTTTGTTGTTGTTAGATATGGGTTTCTGCTCTCTGCTACTGCAGAGAGCCTTAAACTGCTCTCTTCCCAGACAACCTTTAGCAGCAGCTGTACCAAGCATCAGTCAGATGTACCTTCCAGCATGTGCTCCTTCATCCAGAAATGTGCGAAACTGCCACTTTTGATTGTAGACAGGTCCTTGCATTGCAAGACCAGTACTGGTGCCACAAGTGGCAGCAGCCAGTAGATAGGACTGTTCGGTGAACTTTTGTAGCTTTGTCAGCGGCAAAACGTGGCAACACTTATGTACTGCTTAGGTGAGGTTTGCTATATGATTTTACTGGGTTGTATACAAAACAAAACATTTCACTGTACCTAGGTACATCTTCTTGCGTATGGCATGCACAGCCTAAAGTTGTAGGACAACATTTTTCTATTTGATCTTATTTGATTGTGCACGTCGGGTTGATTGCATTAGTCGACACGGAGCGGGACCACGTGAAGGTTGCAATCTTCCACCCCCTAGGTACATCTGACTATAAAGTATAATTGAATCATTGAAGTATCATTGATCAGTAGGTGGACATTCACCCCCAAGATGAAAATCTTTCAGCCACGGCAGTTGATTCTTGAGATAAACATAAAAAGCGGGAGAAACTCAGAGGGTCAGGCTGCATCTCTAGAGAAAAGGAATAGATAACCTTTTGGTTGAGACTTTTGACTGAGAGTCAGGGGAGAAGGAAACAAGAGATATGAAAAGGTACAAAGAACAAATCAATGAAAGGACAAATCAAAGGCAGCAATATTGGTTCTTGAGTATGTGTTCCTGGCACACAGCTGTAATGAGCTGTACAGCATGAATCTTAGAAACATAGAGAATAGGTGTAGGAATAGGCCATTCGGCCCTTTGAGCCAGCACTGCCATTCAATGTGATCATGGCTGATAATCCAAAATCAGTATCCCGTTCCTGTTTTCCCCCCGATATCCCTTGATTCCTTTAGCCCTAAGAAGCTAAATCTAACTCTCTCTTGAAAACATCCAGTGAATTGGCCTCCACTGCCTTCTGTGGCTGAGAATTCCACAGATTCACAACTCTGGGTGAAAAAGTTTTTCCTCATCCCAGTCCTAAATGGCCTACCCCTTACTCTTAAACTGTGAACCCTGGTTCTGGACTTCCCCCAACATCAGGAACATTCTTCCTGCATCTAGCCTGTCCAATCCTTTAAGAATTGTATATGTTTCTATACGATCCCCTCTCATCCTTCTAAATTCCAGTGAATTGACAAATTTGTGGATCTTGACAAAGGCCGTAACAGCCCTCTTGAAACATTGAGGGACAGATGGTGTGGCATAGTCTAAATAAAGGAATTTTCTTCAGGAAAATATTCTGACCCTCCTTAATACCAGGACCCAATTCAGAAACTTCCTGTAGTGGCAATTGGTATTTGCCAGTCCAGGATCCATAGAGACTAGATGCAATCACACACAACAGTAGCTATTGACTTAAGGACCATGCTGAATACATTCTCATACCCACAAATAAATGGTGACGGATTGGGAAATGTTGAAATTCAAAGAGATCCAAGCCTACACAAATCACCAATAGTCTAACATCGTTAAAATGGATGCATCACCAGACGTCGATAAAATGTATCCAGAGCAAAGGAAGAAACATGTGATCCATTTATTATTTCCCAGGCCTCTTTGGCAATGACCATCCATGGCACAGACCAGAAGATTAATAGCTATTTTAAAAGGAACATAGTTCAAAAATTAAATGAAAGTTATCAAGGGAAAAGATTCTCGGGGCCAGTATAACATTGGCATTTTGTAAGGCATAATATAAACAAGGACATTCATCATAGAAAAATCGAAAAATAGATGCAGGAGTGGGCCATTCAGCCCTTTGAGCCAGCACCACCATTCAATATGATCATGGCTGATCATCTAAAATCAGTACCCCATTCCTGCTTTTTCCCCATATCCCTTGATACCTTTAGCCCTAAGATCTAAATCTAACTCTCTCTTGAAAACATCCAGTGAATTGGCCTCCAATGCCTTCTATGCAGAGAATTCCACAGATTGACAACTGTCTGCGTGAAGAAGTTTTTCCTCATCTCAGTCCTAAATGACCTACCCCTTCTTCTTAATAAAGACCTCCTTGCTCCTAAACTCAAATCCTCTTGCAATGAAGGCCAACATGCCATTGGGTTTTCTTCACTTCCTGCTGTACCTGCATGCTTACATTCAGTGACTGATGTACAAGCACACCCAGGTCTCATTGCACCTCCCTTTTTCATAATCTGACACCATTCAGATAAATAATCTGCCTTCCTGTTCTTGCCACCAAAGTGGATAACCTCACATTTATCCACATTATACTGCATCTGGCCACTCACCCACCCTATCCTAGTCACCCTGCAGCCTCATAGCATCCTCATCGCAGCTCACACTGTCACCCAGCTTTGGGTCATCCGCAAACTTGAAGATGTCACATTTATTTCTCTCGTCTAAATAGTTAATATAGTCTTGCGGCACCCCATTAGTCACTGCCTGCCATTCTGAAAAGGACCCGTTAATTCTTACTCTTTGCTTCCTGTCTGCCAATCAGTTCTCTATCCTTGATTTCCCTTGTTAGCCACAGTTGAGCCGCCTTCCCCAGAGTCAATGAGGGTAGTGTACGCGATGTAACCGAATGACACTTAGGAAGGTTTTTGACAAAATCCCACAAATTGATCAAATAAGTGAAACTTCATGGGATTCTTCAGAGCTGAGGGGAGGGGGAGCAATAACTATAGGCCATGTTTTAAGTCAATTGCAAGAAGGTTTAGTGCAGTTGAAGTCAAGGTGCTGCCTGAAAGTGGTAGTAAAATCAGGAAACCTAAACAAAAAAGTACTTAAAAGTGAACTTAATATATTATCACTAACAATGCTAAATATAGCAATAACTTAAATAGCCTCTATTTGTCCAACATGGACACAGTGGGATTTACTTTATGGACCAGAAATTTGTGTGATTTTTTTTTCTTTTTTTTTTTTCTTTTTTTTTTTTTTTTTTTTTTTAATTGTGGTGCTTCCCCAATTCTTCTCTTGAGCAGATAAATGTGAGCAGAATAACTCTGTAATTGGCTGTGTCTTCGACTGCCAAGCCCTAAACAATGAAATACTTAATCAAAAACCTCTATATGTAGCTGTGAAAGTGAGATAACATAGAATTAGTGGGAACGGGTGATCAATAGATGGTATTAGACCTGGTGGGCCAAAGGGCTTGTTTCCATTGCTCTATCTTTCAATCAATCAAAATTCAGTTGTTTGATCAAGCTTTTGGATATCTCCCCATATATTTTAAATGCCTCAATATCAAAAAATAGCGGCAGTTCCTAGTTCCCAGCGAAAGGTTTGCTCCTTAGATCCCCTTTATATACGTAGATCCCTCTATATACGTAGTTCTTACATTAAAACTATGCCCTCTAGTGTAACAATTTCTTACATTAAAACTATGCCCTCTAGTTTAAGACATCCTATTTTGGGAAATTGTTACTGGTTACTTATTCTATCTATGCCTCTCCCTTAATGTTATATACGTACCTCTATATACGTAGTTCTTGCACTTTGCGATAATTCTAAAGTAACAATTAAATCCACTTTACGGCAAATTCTTGGCCAAATATGATTGAGCGTGTGGCCCTCAGACTTGAGGAACCAAATTGTATAATGGGGTAACTCAAAGATTGGAATGTGAGTTCAGATGGGGCAGTAGCACAGAAAGTGGAGGTGGAGTGCAGGAACAACAAACAGTGACTGAGATGGCATCTTAGGGGAAGAGAAACAAGGATTTTTAGTATAGTTTTATCTTGGAGAACGTTTGGATGTTATTTACCATCTGCTGTGATGTAGCATGGCTAAGACATTCTATTCTCCAGTTTGCTGCTTTAATGTGAGGCCCATGCATAAACAGAATTGCCAGCAGAGGTCACTAAGATACCTATGATCTTAGTCATTACCTTGCAAGTAGAAAATACACAGTATCCCATTTTGATCAGCCAACCCAACCAATATAAGAAAGATTGCATTGAAACAGAAAATGTTGGAAACACGGAGCAGCTAATGGATTTATACAGCAATGAAACTGGTCCTTCAGCCCATCACATTTATGCGGACAATCATGCCAACTTGACGTGAGTAGGTTGAACTGAAGGGCCTGTTTCTGCGTTGAATAGCTCTGACTCCAACTACTGTGCGAAAGGTTTGCTCCTTAGATCCCCTTTAAACAATTTCTTACATTAAAACTATGCCCTCTAGTTTAAGACGTCCTATTTTGGGAAATTGTTACTGGTTACTTATTCTATCTTTGCCTCGCCCTTAATTTTATATACGTGCCTCTATCATGTTGTTTCTCAGCCTACTTAATTGCAGAGAAAATAGTCCAATCACTCCTGATATCTTACAATTGACACAAAGCTGGAGTAACTCAGCAGGACAGGCAGCATCACTAGAGAGAAGGAATGGTGACGTTTCGGGTCGAGACCCATTTCTTCTCACCAGAGATGCTACATGTCCCGCTGAGTTACTCCAGCTCTTTGTGTCTATCTTTGGTTTAAACCAGCATCTGCAGTTCCTTCTTACACACTCCTGATAACTTGATTCTTCTAATCCAGACCACATACAGTACCTGACGTTTTTCTGCACATTCTTTAGTTTCATCACATCCTTCATGTATTATGGAACCACAACTGCCACACAGCATCGTTCCACCGGTTTAGTTTCAGATTTCAAATGTCCGCAGTTTATTTGTGATTTTTACTACCTTACTCGCAACCAAGATGCTCAGCATAACCTAAAACTGCCATATTTGAAATGTTGAATTGGGTATTGACTTAATCCTGCTACCCTTGGTTTTCCTGCTACCCTTGAGTTTCTTCGCATTCTCCAAAGATCTATTAAGGCATGAAATGCTGTTTTCCAGCAACCTACACTGCCTTATCCCCTTATGGATTTTCTCCATCTTCTCTTTTAGTACGCTAGTAGACACTAACTCTGTCTCCTTCGTTTTTGTTCTGCACTACAGCCATCATTACCCATTTGAGTTCTGTGGGAAGAAAATTATCGCTATTTTCTGAGCTTTATTCCACAATGCACAATCATGTGTCTTTAATTTTTTGCCATCCAAATTTTATTGTCGGTGACCAATTTGCCATTATATCACAACTTTAATTGAAACGCTGCATCACAGTCAAATCTCCTTGCAATATCCCTTTGACCTCAAAACCTAGAATTGCTTTCCCATGTCTTGTCCAAACTACATTAATAGAGGATAAACACAAAAAGCTGGAGTAACTCAGCGGGACAAGCGGCATCTCTGGAGAGAAGGAATGGGTGACGTTTCGGGTCGAGACCCATCTTTTTCACACAGAGAGTGGTGAATCTCTGGAACTCTCTGCCACAGAGGGTAGTTGAGGCCAGTTCATTTGCTATATTTAAGAGGGAGTTAGATGTGGCCCTTGTGGCTAAGGGGATCAGGGGGTATGGAGAGAAGGCAGGTACGGGATACTGAGTTGGATGATCAGCCATGATCATATTGAATGGCGGTGCAGGCTCGAAGGGCTGAATGGCCTACTCCTGCACCTAATTTCTATGTTTCTATCTTCAGTCTTCAGTTCAGTTTTTGCTCTTCCTGGTTCTCTTCAAATATATTCTCCTCTGAGCAGCTTGCTTTTGTTACTCTCTAGTCAATTTTTAAAGAATGATTTGATTCAGCACCCATCACCTCTACGCTCCAAAAGTTCGGACTTTATTTCCTCTTTCTTCCTTTCTTAGGCATTGGGACTCAACATTCCTGGCAATCTCCACATACCTCGAAGGCTCCTTAAACATTGCCTATGATTAATGGTATTCAACATCTTTTCATGGTTATTGTCTCAACTATGCTACATGGTTTTATATTGATAGTGATCACTTACAAGACCATCTGCAGTTGCGCTCTTTCTGATCCTTGGTGTTAGACTCTAGCATTTCTTGTTACAATATTGATATGACAGTAAATCTGTTTAACCACCCTCTACCCTCAGTACTTCTCTCCTTTTTCCTCTGTAACATGTACTGTCTTTGGCCAATCTGAGATTTGCTTCCTAGGCTGCAGATGACGCACATCTGGTCTACCTGTCCATCAGAACATCCTGCTACACAACATCAGTTGGCATCAGGCCTGCCCCTCTGTCCCAATGTCCACTCTTCCAGGGATGTCTTGGCAAACAATAATGGCCTCTAACCTTTTTTTTAAATCCCCATCTAGCTAAACCCACTACAAGTATGCTCCCACGGTTCTCACGTGGGACCCCACGTGGTGAAATATAAATTCTCCTTGAATATAAGAGCAGGAGTTGGTGTATATCTTTAGGTTTAAATTCATTTTTTAATGCTGATTTTTAAAATTTTCAAAGACAGATTTTTTTTCCCCTCTGGATTTGCTGAGAGAACCAATGTTATTGGTTTGCAAGTAACAGACATATACAAGGACAGGGCAGTGTGACTATTCATTTATTTCATGGAATCATACAGCACAAATGTGTACTTTGGCACATCTTGTACGGCTTGCTATGCCATGCCAATTCAAGGGCTTGGCTAGATCTTTGTAAATGCTGAGAAAGTACTTGCCTTCTCCCCTCATTTAGTTAGTTCCAGATTCCAAACACGCTCTAAGCAGAAAAAAAATCTTCTTGACTACCTCACTGCACCTTGGTACCTTGACAGCAATAAGCTAAACTAAACTTTCAAATACTCCTTATGACTCTATGGGAAAAGGTTTCCTACTGTCGACCATATCTGTTCACTTTTCTTGTTGGTTATTTACATCTGGTAACAAAGAAGGCATTATGGAAAGCAAAATCTAGAACGGGTGTATAATTTTACTCATTTGCTATATGGATTATTTTTGGTGCTTTATTCAACACAATTCTCCGCTTGCTTTGCAGATGAAAATTTCTTTGACTGAAATTGTGCACCTTGCCGCAATGGATTCTGACTCGTGGGTTCAGATGGTGGCCGACATTCTAAAAACCTTTCCTGATACCGGCTCCCTCAACCTTGAACTGGAGGAACACAATCAGAATCTGCAAGAAATTCTTGGTGAACTCCGAGAAAAAGGTACTTTTAATAGGGACGAAAGCTAACACATTCCCACAAATGCAGTCTAAAAGGGGACAGCGTTTAGGTTTTATCAATGCAGATGTTTGTTGTGGGACTTGAAAAATGTAGTTAATGGACATTTTTAACAAGGAATATCACCTTTTTAAGCCTTTCTGATTCGCGTTCAAAATCGCAGGTTTAGCTGAAATGCAGGAAACTTATTCCTGCATCTTACTCATCCCACACTTAGCTCACAGATTTTGTTTTTGGCAATATTTTTGGTTACTGATGGAAACGGGTTGTTTTCGTCTACTCGGTGTCAAACGCCAATATCATTTTAAACACCCTACACTAATTACAAGTAAATCAATATTTTCAGTACGTGGTTTGATCAATCTTAGTAATGGCTTTTTAAAACAGTTCAGACAGATGTATTGTAATTCAGAATGTTGTTTTTTCGCAAACACTGGAACTTTCTATTCTTTTTTAACCTACCTAGTCAATGAATGTGAAGCCTCTGCTATGTTGCCTTTGGAGTGCCAATACTTGAATAAAAATGCCCTGACAACACTCGTGGGACCCCTCACGCCACCCGTGAAGCATTTTCAACTTAAACGGAAACCCAAAAGTGCCACACTTCGAGCAGAACTGTTACAAAAATGTGAGTGACTCTTAAATATTTATGAATCTTGTCTTCCAACCTAGTGTATATATGCCCTACTGTGCACACCCCTTCCAATAAAATGAAAGAAAGGAACAGCTGAAAAGCAGATTCAGATTATTTTTTTGTCATGCAATAGTCTATATTGAAAATTCTCGTTTGCAGAAAGCTCACAGAATAAATAATATACATGTTAATGACAGGTACAATGATAAATATAATGACAAGTGCAAATGAGCAGAATGGTCCAAAAACTGGAGTAGAGTCTGATGTAGTGCAAAATATAAAGTGCAATAACTGAATGAGGTAGAGTACTAAGTATATCGCAGCATCGATGGGAACGACAGAGTGAAAGGGGTCATTGATTCAAGCAAGCATCTGATAGCAGTGGGGACGAAGCTGTTCTTAAATCTGAACTTTTGGGCTTTCAAACTCTTGTATCTTCTCCCCGAATGTAGAAGAGGGAACTGGGAATGGTCAGGGTGGCAGGAATCTGGCAATTAGCATTGCCTAAAGCCTTCTGTAGCCATCTGATATAATGTACAGTGAAACTGTGCAAGAATGTTTCTGGGGCTACAGTCAAGTTTGGAGGAAGGATTAGCCGGATTGGAGTTGTTTTCCTTAGAAGAGAGCAGGCTAAAGGAATAAAATTAAGGAACGAATGTTGTTTTTATTGTAAGGTATAAAGATTAATTGGATGGAAAATGCTCTTTAATTGGCTTGCAAGCAAAAGAATGTGCTATTCATGTTAAGGGACAGAGTGGCTTCTTGTTTAAAGTTTGAACAAAATATTTTTGAATTTTTCTCAGTCTAAAATTACAGCTTCAGTAGAATGAGATTTTTGTTTGTCAATGCTTTAAGGAGTTTAAGAGATAAACAACCACTGGTGTATTTTAAGATTAAATAGATTTTTCAGGATTTTTTTTGGCCTCCATACAGCTTGGTTAAATGCATCTCTTATCGCTGGTGTGTATCTCTATTAGTTTGTTTCCAATAATTTTTTTTTTACTGTTTTACAGCAACAGAAACTGCACAGCAGCTCAAAAAGACTTCTGGAGTGCCTTTTCTAGCCAAAGGAAGAGGTTTGGTTAAGAAACTCGATACGACCAGTATGTACTATTAGTTACTAATATATAATCCATAGTCAAAGTGGTGTCAATTAAATGTGATAAATGTAAAATTTAAGTGCTGAATTTGACAACTTCAACTTTTGGAAATAGTGTTTTGTTTTACTCATTAAGAAATAGTTATTTTCTGGTCTAACTTGTGGCTCTGTGTACGTATAATGCCTGTTTTTCCCTGTAGCCCCCCTCAAAGGGATCCCAAAGCAAGCTCCCTTCCGGAGTCCCACCACTCCCAGTGTCTTCAGTCCATCAACAAACAGAACACCAATGGCTGTTCGGACACCTGTGCGAAAAGAGAGAGGTGTAAAGGTTGGTTTATTTGATGGTGGACTTTAAAACTTGTGTTAATATATTTACCAGGCATAATCTGTTTTGAATCGACGTCAGAATTAATTATTACAAGCAGTCCCCAGGTTATGACAGGGTTTCGAACCCGAGGACTGTGCATGAGTTGAATGTGAACTTAAGTTGCCCAAGTCCTCAAAGAATGACGCATTTGGCACTTCACCCCAGTAAGTATCATTCCATCACTTGAACAATTTGCAAGTGATTCCTGAATTTGGAGCTCCTACGTTGGCAGTGAAGCGTGTGGGGTAGGATCACAGAAACGGCTGTGATGAAAGTGAGCAGACACGGAAAGAGCAACTGTCAACTTACTTCACTGACTCGGTGAATGAGTGAGGGAGCGAGTCTGCTCTGCTCAACTCTGGTCAACCCGATTGCTACTGCCTGATGTGTGGGGAGCGAAGATATACAGAAATGCCCCGTTTCCACTCAGCGGAAGTTGCTGGCAGCAGCTGACAGATCCATCACCACCCATACCATTGGTCTGCCAAACATCTGTTTGTATGTGCGTCACAATACAGAGGGGTTGCCTGCCGAGCAAACTGCCAGTATCACCAGTATCGCCATTTCACATCTCATTCCCTGTGACAATGTTTCTTTTTCATTTTGTTTATTTACTTGCTGTCCCACATAAATTCCATGAGCGATTTGTTATTCTGTACTTCAGGCTTTTTGGACATCGTTTGTGAATTCTGTTAGGGGGAATTTCCATTACCTGGACTGGTCTTAAGCAGCATTACACTATAATTTCCCCTGAGTTAATATTACTGTACATGTAACTCCAAGCTAAGACTTTGTTTCCTTTCACTTTTTAAATTATTTCTGATTTTAATCATTTTAAAAGGAACAGTAATTCTCAAATTATTTTTGTTGATCAATCGGATAAAATTTGCTTTCCTGCCTTCCAAACATTCCTTTTGTTTTTGCAACCTGGATCCATTTAGTTTGAGGCTGAGGTTATGAATTTTATAAAGCATTCTGACTATGCGTGTAGCTTTTAGTGAACTTACTACAGAACACAGCAGGCACTTAAACTCTTCACTCTTGTTGGTTTTATATCAGAAGAGTATTTTTTATCATTTGAACAATTTGCTAATGATTTAGTCATACAGCACAGAACCAGGCCCTTCAGCCCAACCAGTCCTTGCCAACCAAAATCATTCAGTTTGCCTGCATTTGGCCCATAAACCTTTTCTATCTATTTACATGTCCAAGTCTATTGAATTATAGTATCTTCCTCACCTATGTCCTCTGTCAATTCGTTCCATATACCCACCACCCATTTCAGAATTTGGAGATTGTAAATAACCAGAAATTTTGGATTTTTTGTGTTTTTGGTTAAAATGCCTGGGTGGACTCCCACATTGCTCATCATTAACGTAATCTTCTATTCCGTTCTAGTTGCTAGACATATCAGAGCTTGATATGGTAGGTGCTGGTCGAGAAGCTAAAAGGAGAAGGAAGACACTAGGTTAGTGAAATTCAATCTTTGCTGCACAATCACAAATACCATGTGTCTGTGTTGAGAGAGACTAGAGTGAAAAGCCAATGTAATTACCTATGCTACAGATGCATAGAAGATAGAACCAGGAGGAAGCTATTTAGTTCTTTGTGCCTTTTTCGCTCTTCAATATAATCATATTGATCATCCAAATGCAATACCTTGTCCCTGCTTTCCCCTGACATCTGTTAACCTATTTTATGATTAGTACTTTATTTAACACCTCCTCAATATGATGTTTTGTTTAAGAAGGAACTGCAGATGCTGGAAAATCAAAGGTACACAAAAGTGCCGGAGAAACTCAGCGGGTACAGCAGGATCTATGGAGCGAAGGAAAAAGGTGCTGCTGCACCCGCTGAGTTTCTCCAGCATTTTTGTGTATCCTCAATATGATGATTTGACTGCCTTAATTCCAAATCCAGAAGGGAAATCAATCCTTCACCTATAGAAAGTTTCTCTTTATTCGCTCTCCCCCCCCCCCCCCCCCCCCATATCTCAGAACTCTTCTTAGTCTACCCTGCACTGGTGGAACATATCCCCTAACTTCTCCAGAAGAAATCCATGTAATCAAACACTGGACCTATCTAGTAATTAGTAATACAATTATTTTTTTTGTATATTTTCCCACTTTTTCCAATAAAACTGTGTGGGAGTGAATTATATGTTTGACCTGTAGCCTAAATTATGCTTTCACGGGATAGCACACAAAGATAATCTCAGAACAGTGGTGAGTTTCTCAAATTAGTCAGTTTATTCAAGGCCGTAATAGTATATACTTGGAAAAACTCTGTGTGAACCCAAAGTGTTTCAATAATTCACAGCACCCACAACCTTTTCATATTCCCGCGAAACAATGGTTACATGCAGATTTTAAATTTTTGAAATAATTCTCCAGTAATCAACCTTCAGCTTTCTGTTCCCTCTTAATTAGAAAACCATTCTCCCATTTGTCTTGCAAACGGGTGTCAAATGTGAGTTTTCTTATCTCATGATTTATTGCCCTCAGCCTGGTTTACAGCTCCTATGTTTATCTTTACGCTAGCTAGCTATGCTTTGTAATCTAAACACCACCTAAATCTATTTATTGCCTCTTCTGACATGTCCTTTAAGTTACCTATGTTGGCCTCTTTTGCCATCATGTTCCCCAGTGTATAAGTTCATGGGTTACTCAAAGTTGTTCAAATTTCTCATTTCCTACATGAGTATGCAACATTTTAATCCTCAATTTCATTGTCATCATCCCTTTTATCTAGTAGAAGTAGAAAGATTGTGGCCAGCTCGTTTGGAATTTATACCTCTACATCCCATAGAAACCACGTCCACTTTAGGTGTATGTTAACATCTTTTTATTTTTGTTCTTGTTCACAATTGTTGCAGGCTCTTGTAGTTTTGGCTAAATCCCTTGGCCGTGTCTTCTACTTTTTTCAATAGATTTTTATTTTATCTTTTACTTGTTCCACTGCCGCTCTATAATGTTAACCACCATTTAGCTATGAATGTAGTTTTAGATAAGAGTTGGTGATGCAGCTAAAGATAAGACCCTGCCATGGACCACAATAGTACGAGGACATTTCACAGTTTCAGGGTTCTTCTGCAAATGGCCACATCATCTAACCAGCTTCTCCCCTTTAGTGGTCTATAGCCTCCTTATCTGTAACGTCTGGGGTCTCTGACCTCCCCTCCCCTCCCTGGTTGTCATCTGCCCACCCTTTCCACGAGCACAGTCCATAGTTTCTGTGGCAGATCTTGAGAGTAAAACCAATAGAATTGGAGAAATGAATTATCAGGCCCCAAGGGTCAGGCACTGGAAAAAGATACCCAAGGAAGTAATACACTAGAGACATGACTTAAATATTTATTTAGTTTATGCTTTCCATCCCTCGCGAGAACACTATATATACAGTTGCAAATTTACAACCTCACAATTTTATCTGTCCATTCAGTAATTTAGGCACAATTGTTTTAACTGTCACGCGCATCGATGAGGCACATGCATATAAAAGGTGTTTGGATTCACTTTGTTATCCGCCAAGCTACCGAAGCATCATTTATTTTTCCATATATTCAACTTTGACTCTCCCATGGATTTTTTTAGCTTGTGCTTATTTTTTTAGCTTGTCTACTATGCCTATAATCTACCTCTACTCAAACCCCTAATCTTTTCCTACCTTCTGTGACTTGTCTGCACTCTTTCCTTACATTTCATCATGACGTTAAGCTGTCACATTAAGAGACAGCTTATATTTGCTATATTTAAGAGGGAGTTAGATGTGGCCCTTGTGGCTAAAGGTATCAGGGGGTATGGAGAGAAGGCAGGTACAGGATACTGAGTTGGATGATCAGCCATGACCATATAGAATGGCCGAATGGCCTATTCCTGCACCTATTTCCTATGTTTCTATGATTATTGCATGTGTCGTTCCTGAGTGGTTTTGCAAAGGTGGATTCCTAATGTTACAAATGCTTTGGCCCAAAATTAAGCAAATAATTCATTTTTTTCAGTTTTCTGCAATCTGTTCTGTTTGTGTAATATTAGGCCAAAACAGTTGATATAGTAGTAATCCGTCAAAAATTGTTGGCCTGCTGGCTTCCTTCCACATTAATGAATCCTCTTCTCTCCTAGAAATGCACACAATATGATTTACTTTGTAGCTGCACTAAGCAATGTAAACCTATGGTAGGCTGGCATTAATGGAACATAAAAAAGAACAAGGAACAGCATTGGAATAAGCCCTTTGGCCCACAATGTCTGTGCCGAACATGATGGCAAGACCATTTTTTTTCTGCCTGCACATAATCCATATCTGTCCATTCCCTGCATATTCTGTTAATATCCAAGTCTCTAAAATGCCACGATCACATCTGCCTCCAGCATCACCCCCAGCAATGACAATCTTCAAAGACTTTGATGAAAATGTATTGGGATGGCCCACCTCATGTTTCAGCTTTTATGATGATTCTAGCCTTTAAAGTGACACGAATCTTAATAACAAGGAACTATTAACTACAATTATGCATAGGGTAGAAAGGGTGCACATTTTTTAAAATGCATCAACAGCAATGGTTAGCGGTACAATCATTTGCTTTTGGAGTATGAGATAATATGGTGCCACTCCTTTCTACTCCTTGAAATTTGCTTGAGGACTTGTCAAAACCTTGAGGACACTGTCTTTATTGTTCTAGTTTTATAGCTGTACAAGTTATAACAACAACATGAATCATGCTGAGAACCATTGGGATTGGAATTGAAACTTTCATGTAAGACATTGATACTTGATGAAAGCGCGTATGTAGGTGCTGTGACATTTGGGAGACGTAACCCCTTCATCATGTGCCCGACCTGAAGTGCACCAGGATGATTATTCTCAGTGGATAATAATCTTGTTCATCAGCAACAATGGTCACACAAACTGAAATCTCATTCCCTGTCCCCCACATTTCTAGCCCAAAATGTAATCTTGTACATAGTGAGTGAAAAGGTGCTGTTAAGGCTCTGTCCCACTTACCCGAGTTACTCACAAACTCTCCGTAGGCTGTAGGAGTCCGTAGATCTTTCGTAGCGGCTCGTAATGCCAACCGTAGGAACTCGGGGCATCAGGTAAGTCGGGACCTTTTTTCAACATATTGAAAAATGTCCACGAGTAAAAAAAAATAGCCCCGAGTACCTACGAATGGCTATTACCGTAATTATCCGAGTTCAAATCAAGGGGAAAACGGGAGAGTTTGTGAGTAACTCGGGAAAGTGGGATAGGGCCTTGAGGGAAACCGCAGATCTCTGTCTGTGCTCAGATGTAGCGCATGTATTAACTTTCTTAAATGTCTTTCAACTGAAGGTAATAATAATTAGACTTGTCTAATTTTGTAAATCAAGATGTGAATAATTTCAGATTATGTTTATTTCACCTTGATATGTTAGCAGCTAAATTTTGAAACATCTGGTGACACTTTAAAAATGTTTTAAATATAGATACAGAAGTTGCAGAAAAACCGGCCAAAGAAGAAATGGTTGTTGACAGCGTCACACCTGATTATGCCGTGGGTCTGGTCTCTGCACAGGTAAATTGAAGAAGAGGTATTAGTCAAGGTGAACTAATAAACCTCCTAACTTTGAACAATTTTATTACAAATATTTGAGATTCTGGTTCCTTAGTTTGATGTTTAAGTGGCAATCATGGAAGTTATGATTATTTCCTTTTAACAAAACTCAATACATTTCTTATTTTTATATTGAAATTAGATACTTTAAAATAACTGTGCCGTCTCAACACATGGGGGAGTGAGTTAGAATCATAGAGTGATACAGTGTTAAACAGGTCCCTTCGGCTCAACCTGCTCACACCTGCCAACATGTCCCAGCTACACGAGTCCCACTTGCCTGCGCTTGGTCCATATCCCTCCAAACTTGTCCTATCCATGTACATGTCTAACTGTTTCTTAAATGTTGGGACAGTCCCAGCCTCAACTACCTCCTCTGGCAGCTTGTTCCATACACCCACCACCATTTGTGTGAAAAAGTTACCCCTCAGATTCTTATCCCCTTCACCTTGAACCTTTTCCTCTGGTCCTCCATTCCCTTACTCTGCGCAAGAGATTCTGTGCATCCACCCTCATCCTCCTGCACTCCAAGGAATAGAGACCCAGCCTACTCAACCACTCCCTATAATTCGGACCCGCTAATCCTGGCAACATCCTCGTAAACCTTCTCTGAAACCTTTCAAGTTTGACAATATCCTATAACAAGCAGCCCTATTTTAATAAGCAGCAATGGCACTATTTTAATTACATTTTCTGTACTGCAGATAAATTCCAGCTCATTACTAAATTAATTAGCTCTTTGAACAGTGATAGAATCCAAGATGATTTATCATACTTACAACGTTTGAGATAGCCGTTGAAAAAAATATCCACGTGTGCGTGATGAGGTCTAATTTTATTCTGAAACATTTAATTTTCGTTATAAATGCTTGGATTATTTAATGGCTAGTAATTTTTTTTATTTCATTCTTTGTGTATTTCCTTCAGAAACTTGGTGCTTTGAGCAATGATAATCCACTACCATCTACTAGTTACTTGCCAGCCACACCAAGTATGGTGCCATCATCTTCCTACATTTCAAGCTCTGAAACTCCGCAAGGTAAATGCCAACAGAAGTGAAATAAGTGGTAATCATTAACTTTATTCTTTTAATGAGAATGATGGAATGCAACCTTCCAAATTGTCTTGTTCTGGAAATGACACATATCACAGTGGGCTTTGAAGCCACAGGCTATAAACAGTCATTTGCTTTCTGCCCTACATTTAGTGAGTGTCCAACTTGATTGCAATGGAAATTTATATAGGTGATGGAGGGGGAGGGGAGTCGGTCTACCCCAGGACAGAAGGGGGAGGAGTTGTACTGTTTGAACGCCGCAGGGAAGAAGGATCTCCTGCAGCGTTCTGTACTGCATCTTGGGGAAACCAGTCTGATGCTGAAGGTACTCCTTGGGTTGACTAGTGTGTCATGGATTGTCCAAGATGCTCCGCAGTTTGAGGAGCATCCTACCCTTGAAGACCACCTCCCACGAGTCCAACTCCGCCCCCAGGACTAAGCCAGCCTTCCTGGTGAGTTTGTTAATCCTGTTGGCTGCAGATGTTGAAGGAGCGGAGCTTTCTCAAAAAGTATATGCTGTAGCAAAATGAGATGTAAGGAGGCAAAAGTGATGCAAAAATACTGAAACAGACCATTTGAGTTTAATACCATGCTTCTTTGTCAAGCCGAGACTGGATAGACTCGGCTTGTACTCGCTAGAATTTAGAAGATTGAGGGGGGATCTTATAGAAACTTAATTTCTTAAGGGGTTGGACAGGCTAGATGCAGATTGTTCCCGATGTTGGGGAAGTCCAGGACAAGGGGTCACAGCTTAAGGATAAGGGGGAAATCTTTTAGGACCGAGACGAGAAAAACATTTTTCACACAGAGAGTGGTGAATCTCTAGAATTCTCTGCCACAGAAAGTAGTTGAGGCCAGTTCATTGGCTATATTTAAGAGGGAGTTAGATGTGGCTAAAGGAATCGGGGGGTATGGAGAGAAGGCAGGTACGGGATACTGAGTTGGATGATCAGCTATGATCATATTGAATGGCGGTGCAGGCTCGAAGGGCCGAATGGTTTACTCCTGCACCTATTTTCTATGTTTCTATGTTCTAAGTTTGGCTTTGAGGGGAATAAAATGATGACGGGTGATTAGAATGCCTCTGCTTTAACAATGTAGCTTATGCAGGTATGGCCTAGGGAGATGCTAACTGCATTTCGTTGTCTCTGTACTGTACACTGACAATGACAATTAAAGTTGAATCTGAATCTATGATTAGATCTTAATATTTTAATAAATAAGTGAAGATAGGAGAGATAATTTGATGATGCATAAATAAGATTGTTAGAAGTGGCAGCCACATTGGCTTTGAAGAGGGTCCAGAGGAAGTTGACAAGTGTCATCCCAGGGATGATTGGGTTAATATATGAGGAGCATTTGAAGTCTCTGGACCTGTACTCGCTGGAGTTTAGAAGGATGAGGGGGGGGGAACACATTGAAACCTACCGTATAATGAATGATCTAGATAGAGTGGAAGTGAAAAGGATGTTCCCAGTAATGGGAGAGTCTAGGACCTGAGGGCCCAGCCTCAGAATAAAAGGACGAACCTTTAGAATGGAGATGAGGAAGAATTTCTTTAGCCAGAGGGTGGCGAATCTGTGGAATTCATTGCCAGAGATGATTTTGGAGGCCAATTTATTGGGTTTTTTACAGCAGGGATTGATAGATTCTTAGGTACACAAAAATGCTGCAGAAACTCAGCGGGTGCAGCAGCATCAATGGAGCGAAGGAAATAGGCAACGTTTCGGGCCGAAACCCTTCTTCAGACTCTTGATTAGTAAAGGTGTCAAAGGTTACGGGGAGAAGACAGGAGAATGGAGTTAAGAGGGAAAAATAGATCAGCCATGATTGAATGGTGAAGTAGACTAGATGGGCTGAATGGCCTAATTCTGCACCAATGTCTTATGTGTGACACATTCTTTCCTCTTGCCTGAGCAGCTAACACAGTCGGATCAGTCCGAGAGGCTCTCCAGGCAAATAGACTAGCAGAAGAGTCAGCCGCTCCAACTACTGGTCTCCCTGGCCAGTTCAAACAAAGAACCCCGATTTACAACAGCAGCTCCACAACATCGTCTACCTCAACCACCACTACTCCGAGCACCGTGCCTGTCACCGTGACAGCGCCAACGACACCTGCACAACAGCAGTCGCAGCCTCAGCAGCAGGCACAGCAGCAGCAGCAGGCACAGCAGCAGCAGCAGACACCGCCACTGCAACCACAGCAGCAGCCTCGCAAAAGCCTGTCGCTCACAGTAAGTTGGAAATTTTGTTTTGGAGATACAGTGCAGAAATTATCACAATGAATGGCGGTGCTGGCTCGAAGGGCCGAATGGCCTCCTGCACTTATTTTCTATGTAAATATTCGGTCCGCTGAATCCGCACAGACCAGCGATTCTCCTGGTGACAATCCACGCCGGTCTCGGGAAGAAAGTACAAACTCCGTACAGACAGCACCCGTACTCAGGATTGAACCCGGGACTCTGGCGCTGTAAGGCAGCAACTCTGCCATTGTGTCACCATGCATAAAGGGCCTGATTTTTTAAGATGGTGAATTAAACGTTTGCTCTCCACATGCTCCAAAAGGAAAAACGATGTCCATCTGAAAGAGAATATTGAATATTCTTGCTGCTGTGGCATTTAGTCTAGATTTCTTTAGTGGTTGTACGTGCCTTCATTTCCCACTGGTGTAATTATCGAAGGGAAAGTTTATTCTGAGGAATATTTGGAAATTTTGTTCAGATACTAGGTTTATTCAACTGGATATAGGGATTTCATTTTCTGTCGCTCGTTCAGAAGTGACTCCACTTCCTCTAGAAATCGGTACTCCAAAATAAGATTTTTTTTTTTTCATGCTGCTTAAGGAAAGTTTGAAGGGGGTTGTTCACTTCGCCTCCTTGGCCTTGTTTTTTCAAAATTAGTAAGGGTTTAGTCAAGGTGACCAATGAGAAACTGTGTCCATTGATGGAAGGTGAAGAACCAAAGGTTCTAGGTTTACGGTGAAAACAGTGAAAGCACATGAGGAGAATCTTCCATAATGCAACAAGTGCTTCCACGAAGCCCACTGAGACTAGATTTGGGGTATTTGTTCAGCTTTAGTTCCAGTGTATCATAAGCATTCTGCAGCTCTTGGTGTACAACAAACAGCATCTCATTGTGCCTTGCCCAAACTTGAGGAACAGTGCCTCATCCTCTGTCAGAGCACATTGCAGCGCTTGAATTTAACATTGAATTTAACAAAATCAGATAACTTCCTACAGTTAATTGGCCTCTGTAAATTGTCCCTAGTGTGTAAATAGTGGATGAGAGAGTAGAATAAAGTAGAACTAGTCATGGAGTCATGTAGCGTGGAATCAGGCCTTTTGGCCCAACTTGCCCACACCGACCAACATGTCCAATCAATACTACTCTTTTTTGAACGGGTGATTGATGGTCGGCATGGACTCAGTGTGCCGAACAGCCAGTTTCCATGCTGTATCTATAATCAAAATCAGGGTGTGGAATTTCAACTTGCCATGTCTACTCCAGCTTCCATTTGAATATATGGGATTGATAATTTTATGTACCTGTACTGGAGAGGCAGGGCACTTCATTTATATGTTTTATTCGTGTTCCTTCAGTGCATTTAGGACTCTGGTTTTAATTTCCTACATTTCTGTTGGTCCAGGAAAACCTGAGCACAAATGGAGGGGGGAGATATCAGTCTCCGGCAGTAACTGTTAGAAAATCTTGTAGATCTGAAGCAGTAGGAGTGCCCACCACTTCATCAGCCCTGCCAATACCTTCAAATCAAGAGATTATGGTTGTTAATCAGTAATTTCTTTTTTATTATGTGGCTGTTAGGTTGGCAGAGGGTGAACATTAATCTTGCTCATTTCTTTGTTTATTTGTAAGTTTAGTCTTTGCGCCTATTCACACCCATGTTTGATTTGCCTCTTGCAGAGAGACCAGATGTATGCAGCCCAAGAAATGTTCAAGACTGCAAATAAAGTCACGCGCCCAGAAAAGGCCCTCATACTTGGGTTTATGGCGGGTTCAAGAGGTATGAAGTATCACTATTTGCATTGCCAATTAAACCACTACAGTTCGCTTACATACATCGCACTCTAGTTACCTGTGTTACCGCGCTGCGTGGCGGGCTTTTTAATTACGGGAAGTATAAAAATTGGTGTATAACTTAAATAAGAGAATACTTGGCAATAAAATGATTAAATAGGCCTTGAAAGGCAGGGACTTAAATAGGGAAAGCTAGCAGTCAGTGTGTGAGGCAGGAGGCAGAGGAGGGTAGCACTTTGACCCAAAATGTTGGGGAGAAAGAAGAAAAAGACAATAAACAGAGAATAAGAGGGTGGGTTTCTTAAATGTGTATATTTTAATGCTAGGAGCATTGTAAGAAAGGTGGATGAACTTAGAGCCTGGATTGACACCTGGAAGTATGATGTTGTGACGATCAGTGAAACATGGTTGCAGGAGGGCTGTGATTGGAAACTAAATATTCCAGGATTCCGTTGCTTCAGGTGTGATAGAATTGGAGGGGCAAGAGGTGGAGGTGTTGCATTGCTTGTCAGGGAAGATATTACAGCAGTGCTTTGGCAGGATAGATTAGAGGGCTCGTCTAGGGAGGCTATTTGGGTGGAACTGAGAAAGGGGAAAGGGGTAGCAACACTTATAGGGGTGTATTATAGATTGCCAAATGGGGAGCGAGAATTGGTAGAGCAAATATGTAAGGCGATCGCAGATATTAGTAATAAGCACAAGGTAGTGATTGTGGGAGTTTTCAATTTTCCACACATAGACTGGGAAACACATTCTGTAAATGGGCTGGATGGTTTGGAGTTTGTAAAATGTGTGCAGGATAGTTTTTTGCAGCAATACATAGTGGTACCTACTAGAGAAGGGGCGGTGCTGGACCTCCTGTTAGGAAATGAGACGGGTCAGGTGGCAGAGGTATGCGTTGGGGAACAGTTCGGGTGCAGTGATCACAATACCATTAGTTTCAATATAATTATGGAGAGGGTCAGAACTGGACCTAGGGTTGAGATTTTTGATTGGAGAAAGGCTAACTGAGGAGATGCAAAAGGATTTAAAAGGAGTGAATTGGGACATTTTGTTTTATGGGAAAGATGTGGAAGAGAAATGGAGGCCATTTAAAGGTGAAATTTTAAGAGTACAGAATCTTTATGTCCCTGTTCGGTTGAAAGGAAATAGTAAAAATTGGAAAGAGTCATGGTTTTCAAGGGAAATTGGACACGGTTCGGAAAAAGAGAGAGATCTACAATAATTATAGGCAGCATGGAGTAAATGAGGTGCTTGAGGAGCATAAAGAATGTAAAAAGAATCTTAAGAAAGAAATTAGAAAAGCTAAAAGAAGATATGAGGTTGCTTTGGCAAGTAAGGTGAAAATAAATCCAAAGGGTTTCTACAGTTATATTAATAGCAAAAGGATAACTAGGGATAAAATTGGTCCATTAGAGAGTCAGAGTGGACAGCTATCTGCAGAGCCAAAAGAGATGGGGGAGATATTGAACAATTTATTTTCTTCGGTATTCACCAAGGAGAAGGATATTGAATTATGTGAGGGAAACAAGTAGAGTAGCTATGGAAACTATGAGATTCAAAGAAGAGGAAGTACTGACACTTTTGAAAAATATAAAAGTGGATAAGTCTCCAGGTCCGGACAGGATATTCCCTAGGACATTGAGGGAAGTTAGTGTAGAAATAGCAGGGGCTATGACAGAAATATTTCAAATGTCATTAGAAACGGGAATAGCGCTGGAGGATTGGCGTACTGCGCATGTTGTTCCATTGTTTAAAAAGGGTTCTAAGAGTAAACCTAGCAATTATAGACCTGTTAGTTTGACGTCAGTGGTGGGCAAATTAATGGAAAGGATACTTAGAGATAATATATATAAGTATCTGGATAAACAGGGTCTGATTAGGAACAGTCAACATGGATTTGTGCCTGGAAGGTCATGTTTGACTAATTTTCTTGAATTTTTTGAAGAGGTTACTCGGGAAATTGATGAGGGTAAAGCAGTGGATGTTGTATATATGGACTTCAGTAAGGCCTTTGACAAGGTTCCTCATGGAAGGTTGGTTAAGAAGGTTCAATTGTTGGGTATTAATGGTGGAGTAGCAAGATGGATTCACAGTGGCTGAATGGGAGATGCAAGAGAGTAATGGTGGATGGCTGTTTGTCAGGTTGGAGGCCAGTGACTAGTGGGGTGCCACAGGGATCTGTGTTGGGTCCACTTGTTTGTCATGTACATCAATGATCTGGATGATGGTGTGGTAAATTGGATTAGTAAGTATGCAGATGATACGAAGATAGGTGGTGTTGTGGATAATGAAGTAGATTTTCAAAGTCTACAGAGAGATTTATGCCAGTTGGAAGAGTGGGCTGAAAGATGGCAGATGGAATTTAATGCTGATAAGTGTGAGGTGCTACATCTTGGCAGGACAAATCAAAATAGGACGTACATGGTAAATGGTAGGGAATTGAAGAATGTAGGTGAACAGAGGGATCTGGGAATAACTGCACAGTTCCCTGAAGGTGGAATCTCATGTAGATAGGGTGGTAAAGAAAGCTTTTGGTGTGCTGGCCTTTATAAATCAGAGCATTGAGTATAGAAGTTGGGATGTAATGTTAAAATTGTACAAGGCATTAGTGAGGCCAATTCTGGAGTATGGTGTACAATTTTGGTCGCCTAATTATAGGAAGGATGTCAACAAAATAGAGAGAGTACAGAGGAGATTTACTAGAATGTTGCCTGGGTTTCAGCAACTAAGTTACAGAGAAAGGTTGAACAAGCTAGGTCTTTATTCTTTGGAACACAGAAGGTTAAAGGGGGACTTGATAGAGGTCTTTAAAATGATGAGAGGGATAGACAGAGTTGATGTGGACAAGCTTTTCCCTTTGAGAATAGGGAAGATTCAAACAAGAGGACATGACTTGAGAATTATGGAACAGAAGTTTAGGGGTAACATGAGGGGGAACTTCTTTACTCAGAGAGTGGTAGCTGTGTGGAATGAGCTTCCAGTGGAAGTGGTGGAGGCAGGTTTGTTTTTATCATTTAAAAATAAATTGGATAGTTATATGGATGGGAAAGGAATGGAGGGTTATGGTCTGAGTGCAGGTAGATGGGACTAGGGGAGAATATGTGTTCGGCACGGACTAGAAGGGCCGAGATGGCCTGTTTCCGTGCTGTAATTGTTATATGGTTATATTATAGTTATTGAATTACAGTAGTTCATGATCATTGGTGGCAAAAACAGAAAAGTAGACTATTATCTGAATGGTGGCCGATTAGGAAAAGGGGAGATGCAACGAGTCCTGGGTGTCATGGTACGCCAGTCATTGAAAATAGGCATGCAGGTGCAGCAGGCAGTGAAGAAAGCGAATGGTATGTTAGCATTCATAGCAAAAGGATTTGAGTATAGGAGCAGGGAGGTTCTACTGCAGTTGTACAGGGTCTTGGTGAGACCACACCTGGAGTATTGCGTACAGTTTTGGTCTCCTAATCTGAGGAAAGCCATTCTTGCCATAGAGGGAGTACAGAGAAGGTTCACCAGAATGAGTCCTGGGATGTCGGGACTTTCATATGAAGAAAGACTGGATAGACTCGGCTTGTACTCGCTAGAATTTGGAAGATTGAGGGGGGATCTTATAGAACTTAAAAAATTCTTAAGGGGTTGGACAGGCTAGATGCAGGAAGATTGTTCCCGATGTTGGGGAAGTCCAGAACAAGGGGTCACAGTTTAAGGATAAGGGGGAAATCTTTTAGGACCGGGATGAGAAAAACATTTTTCACACAGAGAGTGGTGAATCTCTGGAATTCTCTGCCGCAGAAGGTTGTTGAGGCCAGTTGATTGGCTATATTTAAGAGAAAGTTAGATGTGGCCCTTGTGGGTAAAGGGATCGGGGTGTATGGAGAGAAGGCAGGTACAGGATACTGAGTTGGATGATTAGCCATGATCATATTGAATGGCGGTGCAGGCTCCAAGGGCCAAATGGCCTACTCCTGCACCTATTTACTATGTTTCTATGACTTTAGAACATTAAAGTAAACTGTTTGTGGCCAAATCTTGTTTCAGGTCATCAGGAATAGGTGTAAGATTAGGCCATTTGGCACATCAAGTCTACTCCGCCATTCGTGGCTGATCTATCTCTCCTCTTATCCCCATTCTCCTGTCACCTCCCCATAACCTCTGACACGTGCTAATTAAGAATCGATCTATCTCTGCCTTAAAAATATCCACTATATTGGTCCCCACAGCCTTCTGTGGCAAAGAATTCCACAGATTCACCACCCTCTGACTAAAGAAATTTCTCTTCATCTTCCTTAAAAAAGCGTCCTTTCATTCTGAGGCTATGACCTCTAGTCCTAGACTCTCCCATTAGTGGCCAGGGTGTGACTCGTCCTTGATTATGCTGCTGGCCTTGCCAAGGCAGCGCGAGACATAAATGGAGTCAATGGAAGGGGAGTTGGTTTGTGTGATGGTCTGGGCTGCGTCGCCAATTTGCTAAAATTTCTTGCGGTATACTGATGTTTATTATCACGTGTACCGAGGTACAGTGAAAAGCTTTTGTTGCGTGCTTGCAAGTCAGGGGAAAGACAATACATGATTACAGTCGAGCCAATTACAATGTATAGATACATGATAAAGGGACAGATTAACTCTTTGGGAATTCTGCACCAGCACTCCCAAGTCCTTTTTCTGGATTCTCACCCTTTTATTCCTACCACAAATGTGTATGACTCTACACTTTGCAACACTATATTCCATCTGCCACTTCTCTGCCCACTCTCCCAACCTGTCCAAGTCCTTCTCCAGAATCCTGCTTTCTCTACACTACCTGCCCCTCCACCTATTTTCATATCATCCGCAAACTTTGCCACAAAGCCTTCAAGACCGAAAGGTCTGAATGACAAATAAAGGATTCAACTCAATCCCCTCATCCAAATCATAATAACGCCATAGTAGCGGCCCCAGCACCTACCCTTGCGGAACTAAACTAGTCACTGGCAGCCAACCAGAAAAAGTCCCCTTTATTGCCACTCTTTGTCTTTGCCAACCAGCCAACCAGCTATCCATGTATCTTCCCTTTGATACCTTGGGCTCTCATCTTCCTTAGCAGCCTAATGTGTGGCACCTTATCAAAGGCTTTCTGAAAATCTAAAGGGCCTGTCCCACTTAGGCGATTTGTTTGGGCGACTACAGGCGACTGCCACAAAAAAGTTCTACTGACTCGCTTTGTCTGTCCTGCTATTTACTGTTTTAAAGAATTCCAGCAAATTTGTCAAGCAAGACCTCTCCTTCGCAAAGCCATGCTGACTTTGCCCTATTTTATCGTAAACTTGTTACTCTGTAACCTCATCCTTTATAATGGAACCTAAAATCTTACCCACCACCCAAGTCAGACTAACCGGCCTATACTTCCCACTGTTCTGCCTTGCTCCATTTTTATGCAGTGGGATAATATCATTATCAATGCTTCCACAATCTCTAAAACCACCTATTTCAGAACCCTAGGGTGCAGTCCATCCGGCCCAGGTGAATTATCCACCTTCAGCCCTTTCAGCTTCCCAAGCACCTTCTCCCTAGTAATAGCCACTCCACTAACTTCCACCCCGACTCTCTTGAATTTAACGCATGTTGCTAGTGTCTTCCACTGTGAAGACTGAAGCAAAAAAATTATGCAATTCCTCTGCCATTTCTTTATTCCACTCTTGCCTCTTTCTTGCTCTTCATATAACCGAAGGAACTCTTGCTATCCTCTCTTATATTATTGGCTAGCTTATCTTCGTATTTCATCTTTTCTCCCCATATTGACTTTTTAGTTACCCTCTTCTCTAAAAGCTTCCCAATCCTAAACAATGATGTGGATGCTTTCCATCTTCATCAAAGCATGTAGCATGTTGATATTAGGCATTAATCACTGATGTGTCCCCTTCTAGTCTAAGCTCAACAAGCTGACTACACAATCAGTCTTCCCTCTCATTGGAAACATGTCTCACTTCACGGCTCTATATGCAAGAGAGAGTGTCAGAAGATGAGGAGACTTGGGATAGAGTTCCATCTGTCTTCGTGAAAAGATTATGGTGCTGTTGTTTACACAGTGTAGGTTCAAAGGTTCAAATTTATTTGTCACATGCACCATAAGGTGCAGTGAAATGAATTTACCATGCAGCGTTACAATTAAAAAAGATACATCATCCACCACTGCATTCTTCACTGTGGTGGAAGGTAATACAGTCCTCCTCCTCCTCCTCCTCCCTTGTTCACCCGTGGTCAGGGCCATGAACCTCCGTAGTCGCCGTTAGGGAAGGCTCGATGTTCAAGCCCTCTGGTCGGGGTGGTCGGAATGCCGACGTCGGGACAGGTCGAGCCTGGAGCTCCCCAATCGGCCACCACCTTACCGGAGACCGCGGCTTTAAGATGTTGTAGGCCGCAGGCTGGCGTTCGGAGATCTTCTCCAGCGACCCCCGGCGAGGGATCGCCCGCTCCACATTGGAAGGTCCGCTCCAGAAGATCCACAGATCGAGGCTCCAAGATGTTGTAGGCGGTTGGAGCGCTTCTCCGGCGACCCCCGGCCAGGCTCCGCGATGTTAAACCCTTCTTTGATCATTTTAGTAAAGATGACTTACCACCTGTCAGGGAGTGTCATTTTGGGATTTAATCCATTATGGGGAGTCTGTAGTCGCATACGGGGCCAGCAGTGTGGCATCCTCGCCATAGTCGTACGCTATCAATTATCCATCTACAGTAATCCCATTCACCAGCGCTTGGTCCATAGCCTTCTGTGCCTTAGCAGTTCAAGTGCTTGTCATGCCCTTGTATCCTTGGCTGATTGTGTATGATTCACTAAATCTTGCACCGTCGAATCTTTGAACTGTTGTGGAGATTTATTACCGGAGGGATGAACAAAAGATGTATGAGGGAAATGGGTTGGTTGAGGACTTTTAGTTTGTGGGCATTGAGTATGGGCCTCATTCTCTCTGTCAATGAACAAGTTGATGACTTGTTCAGCCTCTCTATACAGGTGTATGCAAGCGTTACCTGCACATGCAGTTCAGCTGTTGAAATTGCAATGTCCTTGGTTCTGGACCTATGATCCACTTCCTCAGGAAGCTTGAAGGGAGGCGAGGTGCAGCGCTGCTGTGTGAAAGAGTCACGGGAATGCACAGGTCTTGCTTGAAGCTGATCTGTCCTGAGTTTGCTACTGTCATGAACCCATTGGGTAGGATTCCAGTTTGTATGGCACCATGAAGCAAATATGGAGGTGAATTTCTTCGGATAGGTACATTTGAAAGTCGAGGGATCCAGTCTTTTCCACACCTTTGGAAACTTTTATTGCTGTTTATCAACATCAGGTCCAAAGTTGTGCCAATGAGAGTCAAAGAAGCCATTATGAGACTGAGAAACAAGAATAAACCTGTTAGAGACATCAGCCAAAAACCTTAGGCTTACCAAAATCAACTGTTTGGAATATCAATAGACAATAGGTGCAAGAGTAGGTCATTCGGCCCTTCGAGCCATTCAATGTGATCATGGCTGATCATCCACAATCAGTACCCCGTTCCCGCCTTGAACCCCATATCCCCTGACTCCGCTATCTTTAAGAGCCCTATCTAGCTCTCCCTTGAAAGGATCCAGAGAACCTGCCTCCATCGCCCTCTGAGGCAGAGAATCCCACAGACAGAATTCATTAAGAAGAAAGAGAGCTGGTGAGCTGACTAATCACAAAGGGACTGGCAGGCCAAGGAAGACCTCCACAGCTAATGACAGAAGAATTCTCTCTATAAAAAGACAGGTGTGGATTTGTCAATGACCACTGTCCGCAGAAGACTTCATGAATAGAAATACAGAGGCTAAACTGCATGATGCAAACCACTGGTTAGCTGCAAAAATAGGATGGCCAGGTTGCAGTTTGCCAAGAAGTACTTAAAATAGCAACCACAGTTCTGGAAAAAAGGTCTTGTTGACAGATGAGATGAAGATTAACATATCAGGGTGATGACAAGATCAAAGTATGTAGTAGAGAAGGAACTGTCGAAGATCCAAAGCATACCACCTCATCTGTGAAGCACAATGGTGGGGGTGTTATGGCCTGGGCATGTATGGCTGCTGAAGTAGTGGCTCACTTATCTTCATTGATGATACGACTGCTGATGGTAGTAGCATAATGAATTCTGAAGTGTATGGACGCATCCAATCTGCACAAGTTCAAACAAATGCCTCAAAACCTATTGGCCATAGGTGCAGGAGTAGGCCTTTTGTTCCTTCGAGCCAGCACCGCCATTCAATGTGATCATGGCTGATCATCCACAATCATTCCTGCCTTCTCCCCATATCCCATGACTCCGCTATCTTTAAGAGCTCTGTCTAACTCTGTCTTGAAAGCATCTTGAGAATCTGCCTTCTGAGATTCACAGATTCACAACTCTCCGGTTGAAAACGTTTTTCCTCATCTCCGTTCGGGTGGCGCCATGGTAGTGGCAGCCTCGCCAGCAACTGTTAGTCCTTTCACACTTTTTGTTATTTTCAATGTGTTTAAAAGTATGTTCTAAAGGTTTCTTAGTTTTAGAGGGGGGCACCATCTCTCAGTCTTTTCTCTGTGTCGCATCTTCGTCCCCCCCCTCGCGGCCTACCAACTGATTTGCGTGGCCTTTCCTACCGGAGACCGGCCCAGAGCTTCAGCAGCGGGCACAGCGTTGAATTACCATCGCAGACGGTGTTGGAGCTCCGGAGTGTTGGGCCTGCTGACTTTAACACCGTGGAGCTGTGGTCTGCGGAGCTTCAAGCCGCGGGCGTGACGCTGACTTTAACATCGCGGGGGCCTGGGATCTTTTGCCGGGGGTCGCCAGTGTTGGAGCTCCGCCCAGCTCGCCCTGTGGACTTCGGAAGCCGCGGTCACTGGTGAGAAGCGGCCGATTCGGAAACTCCAAGCCGCGAGTGTGTTCCGATCTGTTCTGATCATCCCGGCGAGACGGCCTGTACATCGGGCCATCCGTTGCGGCCACTGCGGAGGCTTCAAAGGCCCCGACCACGGGTGAACAATGAGGAAGATGACTGAACTTTATTGCCTTCCTATCACAGTGGGAAACGTTGATTCCACTGGGTGGGGGGGGATGTTTATCTTATACTCTATCGTGTATCGTGTTCTTTTTGTCCGTATGGCTGTATGGTAACTCAAATATCACTGTACAAATTGGTGCATGTGACAATAAATGTAACTTGAACTTTGCTTCTAAATGGCCTATCCATTATTCTTAAACTGTGGCCCCTGGTTCTGGACTCCCCCAACATCGGGAACATGTTTCCTGCCTGTAACGTGTCCAATCGCTTAATAATCCTTTCTGTTACAATAAGATTCCCTCTCATCCTAAATTCCAGTGTATACAAGCCCAGTCGCTCCATTCTTTCAACATATGACAGTTCCGCCATCCAGGTAATTTACCTCGTTAACCGACGCTGCACTCCCTCAATAGCAAGAATGTCCTTCCTCAAATTTGGAGACCAAAATTGCACGCAATACTCCAGGTGTGGTCACACCAGGACCCTGTATAACTGCAGAAGGACCTCTTTGCTCCTATACTGGACACCTCTTGTTATGAAGGTCAACATGCCATTAGCTTTCTTCACTGCCTGCTGTACCTGCATGCTTACTTTCAGTGACTAATGTACAAGGACACCCAGATCTTGTTGTACTTCCCCTTTTCCTAACTTATAACCATATAACAATTACAGCACGGAAACAGGCCATCTCGGCCCTACAAGTCCGTGCCGAACAACTTTTTTTCCCTTAGTCCCACCTGCCTGCACTCATACCATAACCCTCCATTCCCAACTTGACACCATTCGGATAATAATCTGCCTTCCTGTTCTTGCCACCAAAGTGGATAACCTCACATTAACATCCGCATTAAACTACATCTGCCATGCATCTGCCCGCTCACCCAACCTGTCCAAGTCACCCTGCATCCTCATAGCCTCCCCCTCACAGTTCACACTGCCACCCAGCTTTGTGTCATCTGCAAATTTGCTAATGTTGCTTTTAATCCCTTTATCTAAATCATCATAATGTATATTATAAATAGCTGCGGTCCCAGCACCGAGCCTTGCGGTACCCCACTAGTCACTGCCTGCCATTCTGAAAGGGACCCGTTAATCCCTACTCTTTGTTTCCTGTCTGCCAACCAATTTTCGATCCATGTCAGCACTCTACCCCCAATGCCATGTGCTCTAATTTTGCCCACTAATCTCCTATGTGGGACCTTATCAAAAGCTTTCTGAAATTCCAGGTACACTACATCCACTGGCTCTCCCTTGTTCATTTTCTTAGTTACATCCTCAAAAAATTCCAGATTAGTCAAGCATGATTTCCCCTTCGTAAATCCATGCTGTCTCAGATCGATCCTGTTCGGTACCCACATTTGTCTTAACTAATTTTTTCGTCTTCACATACCTAAAGAAGCTTTTACTATCCTCCTTTATATTCTTGGCTAGCTTACCTTTGTACCTCATCTTTTCTCCCCGTATTTCCTTTTTAGTTACCTTCTTAAGTTTCCCAATCCTCTGGCTTCCCGCTCATCTTTGTTATGTTATACATCTTCTCTTTTATTTTTATACTATCCCTGATGCCCCTTGTCAGCCACGGTCGCTTCTTACACCCTTAGAACCTTTCTTCCTCTTTGGAATGAACTGATCCTGCACCTTCTGTATTATTCCCAGAAATACCTACCATTGTTGTTCCACTGTCATCCCTGCTAGGGTCTCTTTCTAGTCAACTTTGGCCAGCTCCTCCCTCATGCCTCGTAGTCCCCATTGCTCAACGGTAATGCTGACACTTCCGATTTGCCCATCTTCCTTTCAAATTGGAGATTAAAATTTATCATATTATGGTCACTACCTAATAGCTCCTTTACCTTGAGTTCCCTTATCAAATCCGGTTCATTACACAACACCAAATCCAGAATTACCTCATCCCTGGTTGGCTCCAGTACAAGCTGCTCTAAGAATCCATCTCGGAGGCATTCAACAAACTCCCTTTCTTGGAGTCCAGTAGCAACCTGATTTTCCCACACTACCTGCATATTGAAATCTCCCATAACCACTGTAGCATTACCTTTGCTACATGCCAATTTTATCTCTTGATTCAACTTGCACCCCATATCCATGTTACTGTTTGCGGGCCTGTAGATAACTCCCATTAGGTCTTTTTACCCTTACAATTCCTCAGTTCTATCCATACTGACTCTACATCTCTTGATTATATGTCACACAAGGGACTGAATTTCATTCCTTATCAACAGAGCTACACCATCCCCTCTGCCCACCTGTCTGTCTTTTCGATTGGATGTATACCCCTGAATATTCAGTTCCCAGCCCTGGCCCTCTTGCAGCCATGTCTCTGTAATTTCCACAACCTCATACTTGCCAATTTCTAACTGAGCCTCAAGCTCATCCACTTTATTTCTTATACTTCGTGCATTCATATACAACACTGAATTTGGTATTCACCTCCCCTCTCACACCGGTCACTATTGGCCCTGACCTTACTCTCTTATCCCTTCTTGAACTTTTCTTCCCATTAATTCAGGAGTCTTTTGTAACTTTTCATGTACTCACTTCCCCTTTAACTCCATCTCCATACTCCCAATTTGTCAATCCCTGCCCCTCATTATTTAGTTTAAACCCACACGTGTAGCACTAGCAAACCACTAAGGAACAGTTAGACAGGTACATGGATTGGACAGATTTGGAGGGATATGGACCAAGCACAGGCAAGTGGGACTAGTGTAGCTGGGACATTGTTGGTCCGCGTGGGCAAGTTGGGCCAAAGAGCCTGTTTCTCCACTATCTCGGACCAAATCATAACACTGCTTTGATTAAAGTGCTCGACTAACTTACTGAAGTTTGGGTATTTTGGGCTCTGTGGCTTGATTATCTGATATCTTAACAGACCGAATCATCGGGAAGAATTGTTCCCATCATTATTAAAAACCCTCATCCTATTTTTCTCCCCTTCCCCACATTATCTGTACCTACGATTTTGAAGTGCAAATGAACCAATCAGGAGCTCTTCTTCTTCTTGCGTATGGCGTGCACAGCCTAAAGTTGTAAGACAACTTGTTCTGTTTGATCTTCTGTTTGTGCACGCGTCGAAACCGGGCGGACCACGTGAGGGCTGCAATCTCCCACCCCATCAGGAGCTCTGAATTTGTGCTTAGGATGTGTTTTCAAGTTTGAAGTTTATTATTGCGTGCTATCCAGTCAGCGGAAAGATATTACATGATTACAATTGATCCATCCATAGTGTTCAAACACCAGATAATGGGAATCGTGTTTAGTGCAAGATACAATCCAGTAAAGGCCGATTAAAAATAGTCTGAGGGATTCCAATGAAGCAGATAATAGCTCAAGACTGCTCTCTAGTTAATGATAGAGTGGTTCTGTTGCGAGAACAGCACAATTGTTTTCTTGAAATTAAATTTCTATCTGTCCAAAAGGTAAGGCAAATTACATTTGCACTACTAGGTTATGCAACAGTTTCACCTTTATGGACCATTGCCTTGTCAATAAAGATATTATAACCATATTACAATTACAGCATGGAAACAGGCTATCTCGGCCCTACAAGTCCGTGCCGAACACTTATTTTCCCCTAGTCCCACCTGCCTGCACTCGGACCATAACCCTCCATTCCTTTCCCATCCATAGACCTATCCAATTTATTTTTAAATGATAAAATCGAACCTGCCTCCACCACTTCCACTGGAAGCTCATTCCACACAGCTACCACTCTCTGAGTAAAGAAGTTCCCCCTCATGTTACCCCTAAACTTCTGTCCCTTAATTCTACGTGGTGCCTTAATTCTGAATATTGACAAGCTAGAATAAAATAGAGGAAGTTATTTAAATTTGAAAAATAGATGTTACGTTCTTTCACGTGAATTGTAATTAATTTTATTAGCCAAGTATGAAAACAAAACAAGTATGTAAATCATACGAGGAATTAGGTTTGCCATAGTCATACCAAGAAAGCAACAAGACACGCGATCACATAAAAATTTGACATAAACATCCGTCACAGCAGCTCCTCCACATTCCTCACTGTGATGGGAGGCAATAAAGTCTCGTCTTTTCTTCCTTTTTCGCCCGCGGTTGGGGGAGTTGAACCATCCGCAGTAAGAGGCGATTGAAGCTCTCGCGATCGGGGCAGTCGAAGCTCCCGCAGCTTGGAGCTCCCAAAGCCGGTCCCTAACCAGGGAGCATGAGCTCCACGATGTTAAAAGTCTGCAGGCTCCCACGGTTGGAGGTCGATCCCTGGCAAAGGGACCACCAAATCCACAAGCTCCCAAGGTCGATCCCCAGCAAGAGGTCCCCAGCTCGATGTTATGCCGCTGTGCCGACGGAGATACAATAAGGAAAAAGTCGCATCTCCGTTGAGGGAAGAGTTTAAAAAAAGTTTCCCCTACCCCCCCCACATAATAGAAAGCTAAAGATACACTAAAACATACATTTAACAACAGACTAAAATCAAAGGAGGGAAAAGACAAGACAGACCATTGGCGAGGCAGCCATCGTTCGGCACCACCTGGTTTTGCTTTACTTTCAAAATTTAACAAAGATGCATGAAAGGTTAAGATGCTATAAATGGTAAAGACTGCATAAAATAGACACAAAGTGCTGAAGTAACTCAGTGGGTCCGGCAGCAATATCTCGAGAAAAAGGATGGGTGACATTTCAGGTTGGGACCCTTCTTCAGACCAAAGATTATAGAGTAGAGCAAGATGCGCCACTCTGCGAAATAAGCGTAGTATGACATGGGTATGACATGTTGCGTTTGGCATAAACAAATGGCGGCCGTGACGTTCCATTACGTACTACACATCAGTCCATTGGATTTCGGAGTAGTGCTCTATAATCTTTGCTTCAGACTGAAGGGTCCCAACCCGAAAAGTCACCCATCCTTTTTCTCCAGAGATGCTGCCTGACCCTGACCTGCTGAGTTACTAAAGCACTTTGTGTTTTCTTCGGTATATACCAGCAAGTGCAGTTCCTTTCTACACAGACTACAGAAAGTTGAAGCATATTACACTTCCAATTGCTATACCCGTTTCCTTCATTCTGATCGTTTGTCTTGCACTCGTGCATGCAAAACTCACCCTTGTTTTATTCTTGCAGAAAACCCATGTCCAGAGCAGGGCGATATCATTCAAATCAAACTGAGCGAACATACAGAGGTTCTTCCGAAGGCAGATGGTACAGGCAGCACCACGATGCTGGTGGACACGGTCTTTGAAATGAACTATGCAACAGGCCAATGGACCAGACTGAAGAAGTACAAGCCTATCACAAATGTGTCCTGAGGATTCCACAGGACGAAGAACATGTGGACCAAATCCAATGTTGTTATCCTGATTACCACTGACCCGAGCTTTGATGATTGTATTTTCAGACGGTTCCAATACACCTGCTTGAGACCTGCACGATCACAGTTTATTGTGATGCAGAATTTGGGGCCACTCAAGAGTGGAATGAGAGGAATAGAGAAGTGAGTTCCTGCAATTAGTGTTTTTATTTCCTGTGGTATATATGTCTTTTTTTAAAAACAAAAATGATGGTCCAAACTTTCAACAGCAGCGGCTCCAGCATGAAAACTCCTTGATTTATGAATAGCATGTGGAACCCCGTGTCATAACTGAACGGAGAACCATGTGGCCCCATCTTTGAGTTGTTATGCCTTTTTGTCATTATCTGAAATACCATGGACAATCATCTAGCAGCCTTGATTTGGTTCACTTTTAGTGGAGGGGTTTGAACTGGAGCGCATTGGAAAGCCAGGCTTCCTGGTTGCCATTGCAAACTCTCGTTGTCAGTTTTGTAAATTATTTTGTTGTAAAAGCAGCATGATTTATCAATTTTCTATTTTTTGTACAGTTGTAAAGATTCTAGGTTTCTTGCTCATGTGCTGTCATACAGTGTAAGATGTAAAATAATTAGATTTTTTTTATGGAAACTAAGTGCAGTCAAAGGAATGCACAGCCATAATAGTTGGTTCTCCTGTGTTTAGGCAGCTGGTTGAACTGTCAGTGCTTAAGGAACAACTGTGCTTTTACTGACCATGCAGTAGTAAGCACAATAAAATTACATTTAACTGGTGCCTGGATATCAGTGGCTCTTTGCTTTCTAGTAATTGGTAATGCATATTCACTGGCTTGCTCAGAGGTGCATTGGTATTAAATGCTGTCGGATCACATTTCTCAGCTTTAACTAATTGTTAATTTTCAGTTTCTTTTGGAAGGCAAGCAAAATAACGCAGCTGCTATCTAGTCTGGTGTGTAGTAAGGGATGGTGGGCTTAGGAAGGTAGAAATGTAGGGCAGATTCAACTAGCTGTGTGCGCAGTGTCTGCAGAGAGAAGTTACAGTTTGGTCATTCTCGAGTATGATGAATCTGTAAAGGCAAATTTACAGTCAAGTCCAGACAAGTCAAGTCAAGTTTATTTGGATTTGAAATGAAAGTGGCAATCTGTGGATTTGAGGGTTTCACCATTTGTGGCTGTTTTTTTTTTAAACTTAACGGCCTGTCCCACGAGCATGCGACTGCATGCGGCAAGTGCGACCTAACGTGGTCGCTCGAGCCGTATGGCCTCGCGGAGCTGGTCCCGACATCGCGCGGGGCTCCGAAAAAACTGACACTGTTCAAAAATTCCGCGCGGCAACGGCCTGCTGGCCCGCAGCCACATTGCTGCCGTACGCACCGCCTTGACGGGCGTACGCACCGTCTCGATGCCGTACGCAGTCTTGACAGCGTACGCCTAGCGCGAACTTCCCACGGACTTCGCTCGAACTTCATGTCAACTCGTACGGGATCACTCGACCTCCGCGCGGCCCCCGCTTCCGGTTTGGTCGCGATCTCTGCCGCATGCAGTCGCAGGCTGGTGGGACCGGCCCTGTACGGGAATCACTCGACCTCCGAGCGGCCCCCGGTTCAGGTTTGGTCGCGCGCTGGGAGGACAGGCCCTTTACTGCTACATGAGTGAGGGTTTTTTTGCTCCTTGGTCAAATAGATATTTCCCCTGTATCAGGCATTGAAATATAATTAGTCTGCCCAAACATACATTTCAATGGTAGTACAAGTTAGTGATTGATTAGCAGTGTACATCCAGCACACAGCTTCACATTCATTACTCATTTGCCTGCATCAACTGATTGCTACTTAGGCTGACAATCAGTGGATTTAAGGACTTCTAATTACAAATACATTTGGTCCTCAGAATCTGCCAAAGCAATTACAAAACAATGAATTCACTTGTGACAAACTGCTAAGAGTTCATACAGGAAGACCATTTCTCATGAGTTGTTTAGTGTCTATTCCTTAATTCCAAGATAATGGGGAGAGATGAATGTGGATGTTTCTTCATGGCCATGAAGAGAAGTGGAAGTTCAGACTGTTTTATTTGAGCTGGTTCATATGGTACATAAGTGCATCTACTTGGTTTTAAAAAGAATGTAAAGGCCTTTGGATTGATAATTTGATAGGAATTAAGTGGAACAGTGAACGAATTCACAATTTCTGCTGTCTATTCTTAAAATTGTCCATTTCAGCAAACTTTGCTGCAGAGTTGCTCCATAAGTCAGCATATTGGGGTCATTTTCACTTCCTGCGCATTTAGCCCAAAGCCTTCTAAACAGACATTTGGAAGAAATTCAAAACCAATCAGTAGTCGGCAGTTAAATATTAAAGCTTCCAAACCATTTCTTTAAAACTCCAGTAAACAAATTGTGGTGGGTTTTGCAACTGAGATGATCTTAAATTATCTGGATAAGCTATTTTAAAACCTAGATTGCTCAAATGCGGTTGCTTTTTAGTTCCTGACATGAATTTTTACACTGAAGGAAGAGAGGTCGACCCATCAGCCTTGAATTAGTAATTTAAAAAAAATAAAATCACTGCTCATAATGGAGAATGTATCCATAAGCGTGCAACTAAATTCAATTTTGCAGGAATTTCAAATTAACATTTCAATAGCATTTGTTTTTATTGGCTTTGTCACCAAAGTCAAATGGAGAAGTTGGCGAGTTTAATACCAAAATAACTTGTTTAAACGATAAATTTGACTTTAATAAAAATCATGAAGATGCACTGTGCTAAAATGAGAGAAAATGCACAAATGAGTCTGCAACTAATGCCACATCTCATTGTTTACTTCTGACTACCCACTACAGGGGCTTGATGGGTTTAACTAACAGAAGAATGTTCTGCATTACATCAGAGCATTCCAAATCATTGCAGTTTTTCTCAAATCAAAAACACCATTCAAGCTCAATAAATTTAATTAAAAGTTTAGTTCAGCTTATGAAAAAAGCATCAACAAAAGCTCTTCCAAATCCAAAACACTCCCCCATCACCTCCCAAATCATACATATGCAAGTGAACAATTTGCAGCCATTGTATAATTCAGTCATTTCTAGAGGATGCATCACAAACCTGTAACATCCAGTTACATCTCTGCTGAATGTGTCCACCTTGCAGAATAGTAAAGGGTAGAACACTGGAACTATTCAAACCTCAATGTGTGCTCAGTTCAACAGGGCACAATACTATCACTACTGATCATTGAAAGTCTGTTTTCTAGTGTGTATACTAGCTAATGTTCATGGGACACAGCAGTTCCATCAAGGAGTTAGAAATTGTATGTGGAATTTGAGCATAGGAAAAAGACCATTGTGATAATGCAAACTAGGTGGTGTACCCTATTGGGCAACGGTCTCCAACGAACCACAGTTGAAAGTAGTGCAGAGTCCTAGGATGGAAGTCTGTTGTGTTTAGTCAGCCTCAATTCACTGGAGTTTTGCCCCACAGCTTTAGTTGGTCATTTACTCCAAAGCCATCAGAGGAACAACAGCTAACAGTGCCAGATACAAAACATGGCTAAGATAAAACAAAACGACTGGATGCAACCATATCATTCCAAGTCAGAATTCTTAGTGTTTCCCAAGTGGAAAATGCCTATTAACACTGCTAATCAATCCCTCCACTGTGATAAACGCCTGCCGACAAAAACTATAACGATCGTAGGTGTAGTTGCAGGGGGAGGCAAACCAAGCACAGATTTTGACTGTGCAACCACCTTTCAAACCTCCATTAGCATTCCACCGCTAAAATGAGATCGTTTCTGGTTGGTGAACCAACCCAGTTAGCAGCTCCCTGGGATTTATCTACCTTGTATTGCAGAACCAACAGTAGAGGCTCACCTCTCATCAGACCAAACCTTGGATCACCAAATTCTTTTTGTAGCACTCAAGGCTGCAGAGAGGTAATCCTGTTTTAGAACAAGAGTATTTCTTGAAGTTTGAGCAACCCTCGACTACACAGGTTGTTGGTATGGGTACAGGCATTGAGGGTGCTGGAAGTGGGGCAGGATATCCATGTGGAAATGACACAGTAATCCCGATGGCATTATTGGAATATCTAATAATAGGACAATGCATTCTCTTGGTCTTTCTTTCCCTCAGCGTTTTCACTTTGGCCTTGTTGGTTTTCGTCAGCCGCTCAATCGTTTGGTTTTTGCTGTCTTCGGCTTTCTTGGCGGCTTGCAGACGCCTCTTCCGAGCGCGTTCAGCCCGTTTCACCATCATTTCCTCAGTCATCTCTTTCACTTTGTAGCCCATGGGCAGTTCCAGGAGCGGTTGGCTCTGCTGCTTGTGCAGCAAGGCACGCTGTAGAAAGAAAAATGGTACATTATCAAAATAAAAGCTATCCCCAGGTTCCTAACACCCATACAAAAAAACAAAAACTCCCATAACTTCAAAAGTCTGATATATGTACAAGCGTCTATTCCTACCAACAGAACTAGTTTCCTCTCTCCCCTTTTAATAAATGTTTTTATCAGTCCGCTGCTTTTGATACAATTCATTGCAATACTGTGGAGGCACAGTTACCATGGTGTTTGTATTTCCCTCACTTATGGGCTAGACATTAGAATGCCTGTGAAATCAGAACCGTTCACCAACCAAGCACAGCCCCTTAACGGAAATAAGTTGTCTTAAAAGATAAAGGAATAAATGTTTATCCATTTGGTGCATATTAAATTGAAGGGCTATGAGTGCAATTGATTAGCAATTTCAAAGCGTAGCAAAGGCACAATTGGCCAAATGGATACTTCTGCACTATAATGTTCACGTGCCCAATGCCAAGGTTTATGGTAAAGACGGCAAAACCAGGCCAAGAGTCTGAAGAAGGGTCTCGACCTGAAACATCACCCATTCCTTCCCTGCAGAGGTGCTGCCTGACCCGCTGAGTTACTCCAGCATTTTGTGTCTACCCAGGCTAAATAGTAATGCCTATCTATGGGTTATTTTGCATCTGTACTATTGCTATCTTTGCTACAGCTTTAAAAGACACAAAGTGCTGGAGTAACTCTGGAGAACATGGGTAGCTGCTGTTTCAGGCTGCTGCGAGCGTACTACATGTTGCTCTTTGCGACGTCATCACTCAGGTGCTCCTCGGCATCACTCGGATTCTCTCGGGAAACCAGAGCCAAAGCGCAAGCATAGCGTGTTTTTTCAGCGGCTTCAATCCAGAGCTCTGGGGGCGGAGGGCTGCTGGGCTGTGGGCAGGACTGGGCGCTGCGGACGGCCAAGTGCTTATCGACTTTGAGTCCGGAAGCGACAAAATTACTGAGTGGGGGGGGGGGGGGGGGGGGGGGGGGGAGTGCGGCTGTGCCTCGGGCTGGGCCGGTCGACTGAGCAAGAGGAGCTATTGTCACGTCGTCAGCTCATTAGATTTTAAAAAATGTCAGATTTGTGAAGAATTTCAAGATATAACTGGGGAAATAATGAATAACATTTTCAGACGAGGGGATTTTTGACATGAGGTAAATCTCTACTGAAATATGTAAAAATGTCACCGTTAGCGCGTCGGGTTTTCGAGGAGATGCGAATCAAAGAAAAAGAAAATCAAACACAAGACACAAATATCCAAGATTAGCGTTTTATAATTATATAGATTAATCCAGCCACATAATTCTCTCACCTGTCTGGCTGTCAGCAAAGATTCATCGATCTCCTTCTTTAGTTCCCCATTATCATCCAACTCGCCTTTTTCTAAAGCATCCAGCCATCGCTGCTCCTCATCTTGCTCCGGCTCCCGCAGAGTTTCCGAATCCAGATCCGGTAGAGGAGATGGATCCAAGTTGCTCTCCTCATCTGTGTTTACAAGAGTCATTTGAGACAACTCATCTTTTTAGAAGTAATGCTACAATATGTTCCTTGGACATATATATTTGCAGTAACTGCAAATTATTAGTACACACATTGTTAATTTAAAATAAATTGGAATTTGTGGCAAAGTCATGTCATTAATGTTTTTCTCACCAAAAAACAAATGGGTAGCATTGTCCAGCAAATAAATGGACCCTTTGGCCCACCACATTCATGCCCACTATTTTGCCCATCTATATCAATTCCATTCTGCCCACATTATGACCATATCCTTCAATGCCTTGCCTGTTCAAATGCCTCAAGGGGTGATAGTGTCCGATTCCGCCACCAATTCTGGCAACAGATACTATATATCAAACACCATGCAAAAAACCTACCCGCCAAATTTTTTTTTTTTTTTTTTAAATTAAACTCCTACCTCCATCCTTAACCTATGCTCTCTTGTTTTTTATGCCCCCAATCATGGGAAAGGATTTATCTACCTTTATGCCTCATAATCTTATTATTTTATCGTGTCACGCCTCGGCCTCCTTCACTCCAGCCTATCCAATCTCTCCCCACAATTAAAGTCCTCCAAACTATGTAATATCCTGGTGAATTTCAGGCAGCATTTATGGAAGGAATGCTCAGACGATAAGGTTTCAGGTCGGGAGCATTCTTCAGTCTGAAGTGTCCTAACCAAAACGCATCCCTCGGCAGATGTTGCCTGACCTGCAGAGTTTCTCCAGCACTTAGCTTTTCTTCAGAATGCCTACGCTTGCTCATAACTCAAACATCCTATTACAAGTCTTTTCGAATCTTGCCAAGAGTGTGCCAATCTTTAGAGAACTCCCGACAACTATTAAGTTGAATAGATGCTTTTAAAATCATTGAGGATGCTCACAAAAATCAGCATTTAAAATCAGGCAGGAAATATTCTCCACAATGAAACAATAATTGTGGAGAACACAAATGGGTGGCAGTGGTGCAGCAGTAGAGTTGCTGCCTTACATGCTAGAGACCCAGGTTTGATCCCGACTACAGGTACTGCCTACGGAATCTGTACATTTTCCCTGTGACCACGTGGGTGTACCCTTGGTGCTCCGGGTTCCTCCCACACTCCAAAGACAAACAGGTTTGCAGGTTAATTTGGCTTTTCAGTACAAATTGTAAATTGTCTCTAGTGTGTAGGATAGTGTTGAGGTGAGGGGATCGCTGGTCGGCATAGACCCGGTGGGTCAAAGGGCCCGTTTCCGCACTGTATCTCTAAACTAAACTAAAAAGCCGTCCACCAGGCAAGGCTGGGGTGTGTTACAGAAGCAGAGACTAGATTGATGCCATGAGATTTAAAACTATTCTTGAGAGATAAACAAGAGAAGCAAGACTTACCCAGCCAGGCCCGATACTGGTCCAATGGCACTTCATCTGGTTCATCATCATCAACCATCAGAGGGGATGGAGACTGCTTCATCTCAGAAGCCAAAGAGAAGTGTGGCACACTGTTACATGGAATAAAACTCCCCAAAATCAAAATTGCACATATGCAACAGACTGCTGCACATCTTACAGGCACCCTTTTGAGCAAGCCAACTAATGAAATCTATACTGTCACTTAAGAGACTATTCTATACTTTCCTCTCCCATCCCCCACCAACCCGTTTGACATACCACACTTGTAACCAATGCCCACCGAGTCCGCAACGACCAGCGATCATCCCGTACACCAGTACTATCCTACTCAACGACAATTTGCAATTTACCAAAGCCAATTAACCTACAAACCTGTAAGTTTTTGGTGTGTGGGAGGAAACCGGAGCATCCGGGGAAAACCCACACGGTCACAGGGAGAACGTACAAAATACGTACAGACAGTACTGCTAGATAAGATGGAACCCGGGTCTCTGGCACAGTAATGGAAGCAACTCTACCGCTGTGCCACTGTGCCGTTATTCTACCACTGTGCCAGTTCTTCCCAGAGAGAGGCCACCAGAGTGAGCAGTCATGTCCTGATAGCTTCAGGTGCAGAGGATAGACCTGCGCACACAAAGACGTTATTCACAGTTGAGTGACATAGACTTGGATAAGATAATCCCCAAGCAACAACTGAACCGTGATTGGATGGCCATCAGGTGGCGTCCCACTACAAATTCCTCACCCAGAGAAAGTCATTTATTGTCCTTTCCCGATTATAGAATCATACAGCTTGAAAACGAGCCCTTCTCCCCCAACTTGCCCACACCGGTTAAAATGTCCCAGCTACACTGGTCCTACCTGTCTGCGTTTGGCCCACATCCCTCCAAGCCCGTCCTATCCATGTACCCGTCTAACTGTTTCTTAAACGTTGCGATAGTCCCTGCCTCAACTGCCTCATAAACTTTCCAACTACAGATGTTAAGATCACTGGTCTATAGTTCCCAGAAATTTCCCTGGTGCTATTCCTGAACAGAGGCACAACATTTGCCACCCTCCAGTTTTCTGACCTCTCCTGTATTTAATGACAACTCATAAATTTCAACCAGGGCTACCGCCATTTCCGCATCCATAATGAGGAATGATTTTGTTTTCCTCTATTCCAAGGACAATGCAGCACATGCAGGGCTGAGCGCTAATCTTGTAAAGGAATGGCAAACAATGTAGAAGCTATGTTACCTCTTCGTACCCATGGTCTGCCCACCCAGTTTTATCTTCAGCTTCAGCTGGGGTTTCCCAGTGCCAGAGTCGGATTCAAGAGTCTCAGAGGAGAAGCCCAGACCCACGTCAGCTTGATGGTGCTTCTTTTTGTGTTTCTTGTGCTTCTTGTGTTTTTTCTTGTGAGAGCCGTGGCCACCAGCTTCACCTTCTGTGAAACACCAAAGAGAAAATGAATAAGCTACCTGACGACTCAAACCGAGTTGCAAATTATATAAAGCCATCGCTAATAAGTAAATATATATTTTACCCAGAGTATGGGAATCAAGAACCAAAGGTCATAAGTTTAAGGTAAAAGGGGAAAGACTTAATAGAAACCCAAGGGGCAGTTTACCCTCACACATAGGGTGGTGGGTTTATGAAAGAAGCTGCCAGAGGAAGCAGATGAGGCAGGTACTATAACATTTAAAAGAAATTTGGCCAGTTACATGGATAGGAAAGCTTTAGAGGGACATGGGCCAAACGTGAGCCTGTGGGATTAGTGTGGATGGGGCATCTTGGTTGGCATGGGCAACATGGACCAAAGGGCCTGTTTCGATGCTGTGTGACTCTATCCCTATGGACCTCTCAAGATTGCCCAAATTACAATGTAAGTGCATGTTCCTTTTGAAAGCTGGATCTAATACAATTCTGGTAACTCGACAGTTCAGGAGGCATCTCTAGAGGACATGGACAGGATCCTTCTTCAGACTCTGAGGAAGGGTCCCAACCCAAAATGTTGCCTATCCATATCCACATCCTCAGAGATATAGCATGGAAACAGGCCCTTTGCCCCTCCGGGTCCGTGCTGACCAGTGATCCCCGCACATTAACACTATCCTACACCCACTATGGACAATTTTTACATTGTCAGCATCTGCAGTTCCTTGTGGCATTTTATTAACACTTATGAAGAAAACGCTGACATTTTCTCGAGTTTTGAAAGCCGTATGTTGATCGGAAGGGTACCGACCTAAAAGGTCACTTATCCATCTTCTTCAAAGGTGTTACCTGACATGCTGAGTTACTCCAGCACTTTGTGTCTTTTTATAAGGTTGATACCTTAATCCACTGCGATCACACTAACGTGGTAGAAAAGACTAGAGAGGTTGAATGGTCCCATCCAGCTCCCAAGGCAAATAGCTTTAATAATCAAATATTAAGAACCCAGACAGACACTAAATACTGGAGTAACTCGGCGGGACAGGCAGCATCTCTGGAGAGAAGGAATGGGTGACGTTTCGGGTCGAGACCCTTCTTCAGACTGAGTCAGGGCGAGTGGGAAACGAGAGAGATATAGATGGTACTGAGGACAAATTAATGGAAGATTATGGGTGAGTGGGTGGGTGGGTGAGCGAGTCAGTAGGTGAGGGGGTGAGTGAGTAGGTGGGAGGGCGAGTGGATGGGTGTGGGTGGGTGTGAGGGGGTGGGTGCGGGAGGGTGAGTGGGTGGATGAGTGAGTGAGTGGGTGAGTAGGTGAGTAGGTGGGTGGGTGAGGGTTAGTGTGAGTGGGTGATCGAGTGACCCCACGGATTCCCGCTCCCGTCCCCGGGCCGCAAGGAGCCGAGATCAGCAGCTTGACCCAGACACGGACACGGACAGACGGGGAGCTGCGGCCCGGGGCTCGGCCTCTCCACAGACGCGACGCCGCCGCCGCTGCCCTCACCCAGGCCCATCTCCGCCGCCGCCGCCTCCGCCTCCTTCTTCTTCCCCATCTTCACCCAGCGCTCAATGGCCGGAGCTGCGGGGGGGGGGGGGGGGAGAGAGAACCGTCAGGTCCCTTCCGGCGTTACCACCGGAAACATCCGGGGGGCGGCCGGAGCCGTGAGAAAGGTTCCGGATCCCCCACCGCGGCCGCCTGCCCTGTCCTGCTCTGCTCTGCCCTGCCCCTGCCCCGTCCTGTCCTGTCCTGTCCCTGCCCCTGCTCTGTCCCTACCCTGCGTTGTCCTGTCCTGTCCCTAGGACCAAAGATCTTTATAGGACCAGGTGTGGACGAGCATCGTCAGTGATAGGAGCAGAATTAGGCCATTGGGCCCATCAAGTCCACTCCACCATTCAATCATGGCTGATCTATCTCTCCCTCCTAACCCCATTCTCCTGCATAACCTCTGACACCTGCACTAATCCAGCATCTGTCAATCTGTGCCTGAGAAACATCCACTGACTTGACCTCCACAGGTTTCTGTGGCAATGAGTTCCACAGATTCACCGCCCTCTGACTACAAGGGTGACCCGAGGCCCCGGGCTCCACCTGGAGACACCAGCCCCAGATCGTCTGGACAATCATTGAAGAGACAAGCCAGCAGAGATAAACCACCATAATATATCATTATCTCCAACACGATTAACAGGTAGAAACACAGAGCAAAGATAAGTTAATGGAAATCAAAAAAAAGACAACTACAGATGCTGGAAATGCAAAACAAAAAAAAGGCAATGCTGGAAATACTCAACATGAAGTCTGAAGAAGCGTCTCAACCCCAGATTAACACAAAAAACTGGAGTAACTCAGTGGGACAGGCAGCATCTCTGGAGAGAAGGAATGGGTGGCGTTTCAGGTTGAGACCCTTCTTCAGGCCCAATTCCTTTTCACCTATTTTCAACCTTCCCAGTTTCGTGGTCTCCAGAGATGCTGCCTGAACCGCTGAGCTACTCCAGCTTTTTGTGTTTATCTTCACTGGAAATACTCAGCAGGTCACCCAGCATCTGTGGAAAGAGAAAAAGGGAACATTTCAGATTAAACCTGCCCCTTCAAGCTGTGACTAGTCCCGTACTGCAGGGATCAGTCTTTAGTTTAGAGATACAGTGCGGAAACAGGCCCTTTGGCCCACCAAGTCCGTGCCAACAAATAGATGCCCAGAGGAACATGTGTGCACTTGTACATAATTCTTTGAAAGACAGCATGCAGAAGCAACAGGGAGTTAAATAGGCAGATGGGACCTTATTGTTGAGGATTTGACTTTAAAGTAAATATGCCTTACAACAGTAACAGAGTCCTGGCAAGGCCACATCTGGAATATTAAGGACGTGGTATCCTTCATGGCAAAATAAATATATAAAGAGCATAGACTCTTAATTTAGCCTCAGAATAAAAAGATGTTCCTTTAGGAAGGAGAAGAGGACAAGTTTCTTCAGTCAGAGGGTGGTGAATCTGTGGAATTCATTGCCACAGAAGGCTGTGGAGACCAAGTCAAAGGATATTTTTAAGGCAGGGATAGATAGATTCTTGATTAGTACAGGTGTCAGGGGTTATGGGGAGAAGACAGGAGAATGAGGGGATGGGGAGGAAGAGAGAAAGATAGATGATTGTATAGCAGAATAGACTTGATGGGCCAAATGGCCTAATTCTGCTCCTATCACTATAGAGAAAATACAGCAGATAGCTTTCCCAAGTGACAAGTCTGATATACGTTGAGGAGGTTTGAATTATTTTCTCTAGAGTTTCGAAGAATGAAAGGGGAACTTGTTGAAACACACACAAACTTTTTAAAGAGCTCAAAAGGATAGTCGTTGTATAATTGTTTCCCCTTAGTCTCCAGATCTAGAGATTGTAGTCTTAAAAAAAAAAAAGGCATCAGATGAAATGTGTTCACCCAGGTGGTGATATAGTGGAATTCTCTAGAGAGAGTAGTCATTGAGCTCTATCGAAACAGAGATAAATAGATTTCTGAATATAAAGGAATGAAACATCGGACCAGGGGGGAAAAAAAAAAAAAAAAAAAAAAAGGGTCGAGATTGTTCCCTGGCAGATCAAGCACAGCCAAATGGCCCATTTTTTAATGTAAGAAATAACTACAGATGTTTATATTATACAAAACTAACATCTCAATTTGAGACTACTAAGTATATCATTAATGGAATATAATCAGTATTTCTTTCCCCCCCACAAATTGTTTGCATCGAATCGGAAACTTTCCCTTCAAGGAAAGTACGGAGCTAGTATTTTTATTAACCAAAAGCTACGGAAGTCCATAGATGCTTAGCCACATTAGGGTGGCTATCACTAACTGCACTAATTGTAGTTGTAGTTGATTTTTTTTCTTGCTTTCCACACTTTACTAATCCAATTTGTTATCACTTTTTTTTTAAATCTTATATCATATTATATTTTGTATTTGGAATGGAATTGCATATTTTATTTAAGGAGATATGTTCGGATGGAAAACAGGCGTGATCTAAAATTCATCTACCTGATGTTCGAGTATAAGGTAGGGTAGAGTGTGCTGAATCATCTGCTCTACCACTTAATCACAAGATGAATATAAAAATTGGGGGCGAGGGAATTAAATTCTGTAGTTGGAATGTTAAGGGAATTAATGAACCTATCAAGAGAGGCAAAGTGTTAGCTCATTTAAAATAATTGAAAACAGATATAATATTTCTCCAGGAGACGCATCTTAAAAAGGAAGCACAACACAGATTGAAAGCAAAATGGATTGCTAAAGCATACCACTCTTCATTCTCACATAAATCTAGAGGTGTTGCAATATTAATTCGTAAAGTTATACCCTTTAAACATATGTCAATGATAGAAGACATTGAAGGCAGATATATTGTAATAATAGGGGAGTTATACTTAAAAAAGGTGACTCTCCTCAATGTGTATGGACCAAATTTTGATAGCCCTCTGTTTTGTTTTGTTTTTTTAAAGAGAATTCTTAACAATATCCCGGAATGTACACAACAAAATTTAATAATCGGTGGAGATTTAAATTGTACATTGGATGCTTGTTTGGATAGATCATCAACTCAAAGAAAACTAAAATCTCGATCAAGTGAATTTTTAAACTCATACATTAATACTACTAATATTAAGGATGTTTGGAGAATTGAAAATCCATCGGGCCGAGAATATTCATTTTACTCACCAGTACATAAAACTTACTCAAGGATAGACTATTTTTTAGTGGATTCAAAACTTATCCCATTTACCTACAACTCGCAATATCATAACATCATAATCTCAGACCATGCTCCACTAACATTTATGGTCAAACTAAACGGAATGGTAGAGACACAGTCACAATGGAGATTTAATCCCCAAATCTTAAAAGATAAGTTATGTAATGAATACCTAGTAAAACAGATTTAAATGTTTTTTGAGGCTAACGATAGCCCTGAAATCTCTGCTTCCCTTCTTTGAAAAACATTTAAAGCATTTGTACGAGGAGCATTAATTTCTTCCCAATCATTTTTTAATAAAGAGAATAGGGCCAAACAACAGAAACTGGAAATGGAAATAAAGCAATTAGACACAGAAAATGCAGCAGCACCATCCACGATAAAACACAATAAAATTGCAGTACTGAAATATAAACTAAACAAGATATATTCAGATCAAGTTATAAAACTTTATCAACATACAAAACAATTAAACTTTGAATTTGGTGATAAACCACAAAAACTATTAGCGCGTCAACTTCGTAAATTGGATGGGGAAAAAACAATATACAAAATTAGAACAGACAAGGGAGAAACATTAACACTGCCTAAAGATATTAATGATAGATTTCTACAATACTACCAAAAATTGTATTCATCTAAAATAACAGAACAATCAACGGGAATGGAAACATTTTTACAGAATTTAAAGCTAGCGGGTCTAGATCAGAAAGAGAGAGAATTACTAGGGGCTGAAATTACAATAAAAGACATCGAAGTCAATCAAATCTTTAAAAAACAGAAAGGCTGCAGGCCCCGATGGTCTAAATTCTAAATTTTATAAAACAAATTATGATTTGCTTTCCCCCCCATGCCTACAGACAATGTACAAATACGCTTACACTCAACAGAAACTCTAAATGAATCTACAATCATACTCATACCAAAAACAGATAAGGATCTTGAAGAACCAGGTTCATACAGAGCTATAGCCCTCTTAAATACTGATCAGAAAATATTAACTAAAATTCTATCTAATAGATTGAGCTTAGTGATCAGAAAATTAATACATCCCGACCAAACAGGGTTTATCCCAAAACGTTACTCATTTTATAATCTGAGAAGATTATTTAATATTATATACTCCAATAGAATTCCTAATGCAGATCTAGCAATTATTTTGTTAGATGCTGAAAAAGCATTTGACCAGGTAGAATGGCTATATTTATTTTCGGTGATGGAAAAATTTCAACTAGGAGAGAAGTACTGTACATGGGTTAAATTGTTATATTCTAATCCAACAGCCAGAATATTAACAAACAAAATGTTATCAACTAAATTTAATCTTTCTAGAGGCTGTAGACAAGGATGTTCACTATCCCCACTATTATTTGCTCTTGCAATCGAACCCCTAGCAGAAAGCGTTAGAAACCATCCAGGAATATATGGATACAATAATAGACACAAGGAATAACATTTCCTTATATGCAGATGATGTACTAATATATATTACAAAGTTAGAAACTAATATTCCAAACCTATTAAATATAATAACTCAATTTGGTCAGTTTTCAGGATATAGAATTAATTGGAATAAAAGTGAAATCATGCCAATAACAAAATTCAATTTACATACAATACAACAATCCCCTTTTAAAATAGTTAAAGATAAATGTAAATACTTAGGAATCTATGTAACTAAGACATATGCCTCTTTATTTAAACTAAATTTCCAACCCTTACTGAATAAACTACATAAGAATATTCAATACTGGAAAACACTCCCCATTTCTTTGCTTGGGAGAATTAATGTTATAAAAATGATTTTTTTACCGCAACTGCTGTACCTATTTCAATTAATTCCGATATACATCCCAAAAACGTTTTTCAAAAAAGTCGACTCCATTGTTACAAGTTTTGTCTGGGATTATAAGAATCATAGAATAAGTAAAAAACATTTATGCAAGTCAAAGATAAACAGAGGTTTGGCTTTGCCAAATTTCTTATTTTATTTTTGGGCAGTCCATATTAAAAACATGAATCTCTGGCTGGAAGAAATAGATCGACAACCAGATTGGTTAATGATGGAAAAGGAAGACTGTCTACCTTTTGAAATAGGTCCAATCATATTTGCCCCCACAAAACTGCACAAAAAAACCTATAAAGAAAACCCCATAATACATAGTGGAATACGAATTTGGAAACAAATAAAAAAAGATTTGAAATTGAATAATATACCACTATGCCTTCCCATTGTAAATAATCCTTTATTCAAATCATCCTTTATGGACAAAGGTTTCACACAATGGAAAAATTATGGAATCAAAAATATTGAACATCTTTATGGGAAAGGCACTTTTCTTTCATTTCAAGAGTTACAACAGAATTATGGACTGCACTCAAATAATTTCGTCAGATATCTACAAATTAGAGATTATGTTAAATCTAATACACGTCTACAGGACTAGGGAATCAGAAATCCTTGATGAATGTCTAAACAAGCATCCTAACGCTGAAAAATTAATAGCATATTTATAACACCCTCCTAAACAACGAGGTACCACCGACCGAACCATTTAGATACAAATGGGAAAATGAAATAGGTCACCCTATAACGAAAGATATGTGGGACGAAAGTTTACAACAAATACATCAATGTTCATTAAATGCCAGACATACTTTAATACAATTCAAGGTCTTACATAGACTACACTACTCTAAAATAAAACTAAATAGAATCTTCCCACAAATCTCTCCGATTTGTGATAAATGTCTACATCTAGAGGCTAATTTAACACATACGTTTGCAAACTGTATAAAACTTAAACATTTCTGGACTGATATTTTTGAAATAACTTCAGAAGTTATTAATACAAAACTGGACCCAGACACAAAATTTTACTTCGGAGTCACGTGAGTGACTACGTGAAGAACCCACCCAGTGCGCAGGCGCGGCATTACGCCAGCAGCGCAACAGCGGCGGCAGCTGGAGCCAGGCTCTCCAGCTGCAGGATAAAAGACAAGACCTCAGGTAAGTGAGTCTTTTGTATTACAGAGTCGCTAGCATGGCTACCCGCAAGCGACAAAGCAAACGGACTGCCTGCCCAACTCCCCCCGAGGAAGGGTCAACATCTGGGCGGCAGCCACCGGCGGCAGAGGAGCATTTTCAGCGCTCCCGTACACCCGACCCCGAGCCGCTCCCTGTGCTGCCGACTTCAACACCTCGCACAGGGAGGAAATCCACCCGTAAAACGGACCGGCCGGTGGTCTCTGACTCGTCGGAGGAACGGGAACATTCTCCACCGGCTAAACGGGGAGACAGCCGCTTAAGCTGCATGAGGCAGCTCCTCGAACAAATGTTCGAGCAGGAGATGCAGGCAAGGCATCTCCAGGGAGGACGGGCTGAGGCCTCCTCCAAACCGTCACCTTACCCCTCTGCTCCCTCCTTGTTTGAGGTCAGCAAGGGAGGCCAGGACTGGGCTGGCTTATCGCAGGGGCAGGCGGACGACTGCACAAGTATGCCAGGGGAGCAGGAGGAAGAAGAGCTGCTGGGTGTGGTCAACAGGTATGCGGCGCCCCCGAAGGCCGGGAGAATGCTGACCCCAAAAGTGGCGGCCAGCATAAACCGGCTATCCAACAAGCCTCTCCAGGAAAAAGTAATCCAGGAGGCTCTCGAGACATACACGGCACCCGAGAACTGTGAGGCGCTGCGGGTTAAGACCGTCAATGGCCAGATATGGAGCCAGCTAGGCCAACATATTAGGAGCCAAGAGCTGAAAATGCAGCGCATCCTGAAGCTCCATACCGCTGCCATCACCGCCTTTGCTCGGTCCGCAGAGCACACGGACCTCACTACACCTCAACAGGATGTCCTAGCTCTGATGTGTAACACCCACTTTGAGATGAACAACTTAAGGCGGGAAAACATCAGGCCTGCCCTCAACCCCAAATATGCAGGGCTTTGCAAAGCTCCTGCGCCAGAGAAGGAGGCGCTGCTATTTGGGGCTGACCTGGGAAAAAGGCTCAAAGAACTTGAAGAGGCGGCCAAACCAGTAGGCCTCATGAGGGCAGGACCAGCGCCGAGCAGGGCGAAGACACCCAGTTGGCAGCACCCCTCGGCATCCACCAGCAGATACCGGACTGGTGAAAGCCTGGCGACCGCTCCTCACTACCCCCATAGCTCTTTTTTAGAGAGGGGCCCAGAGCGGAGCCGTGGGAAGATACGCCGCCCCGTGACAGCACCAACAAAAACGCCCGCGAGCCAAACCCACCAACGAAGACGCTCCCAAAAATGAACATGGAGGTAGGTGGGTCTGGTTCCTGTCAACATACAATAACCAAGGGTGTTTTACTAACAGGAGGGCGTTTACGATTATTTAAACATGTTTGGTGTACTATCACTAACAACCAATACATACTCAACAGTATTAGTGGATACAAAATTGAATTTAAAACAGGCATAATACCGCCGGTTCAGCATATACCCCAAAGGGTATTCCTTCCCACTGAACTAGAGAAGGAGGAAGGACAGGCTGAACTAGATAGGCTCATGTCTAAAGGAGTCATTGAAAGGACCAGACATGAGCCATTGGAATTTGTATCAAATATATTTATTAAAACCAAAAAAGATGGTGGATGTCGCATCATCATTGATCTAACATCACTAAATCAATCTGTTGAGTATCAACATTTCAAAATGGAGACATTTGTCACTGCCAGACAACTGATCTCCAAGGGATACTTCATGGCAAGCATAGACATCAAAGATGCTTACTATTTAGTACCCATTCACAAGGATCATTTTAGATACCTGAAATTTATCTGGATGGGGCAACTATGGCAATATAGAGCACTGCCCAATGGGTTAACAACAGCTCCCAGATTATTTACCAAAATTCTTAAAGTAGCCATGAAAATATTGAGAGAACAAAAATACCTAGTCATGGCTTATCTGGACGATATTCTCATAATGGGGAGAACCAAGGAACTAGCTGTCGCAGCAGTTTCAGCTACTAAACAACTCCTTGAAACGTTGGGATTTGTTCTACACCCAGATAAATCGAAATTGAAGCCGTCAACTAATATGGACTATCTAGGCTTCACCATCGATTCTACCCACATGACTGTTACTCTGCCAAGGGATAAAAAGGTTGCATTAGCGCAAGCATGCAACAATTTAATCGCAAATACACAACCAAGGATCCGGCATGTTGCCAGAGTCATTGGGAGTATTGTAGCAGCATTTCCAGCTGCACAATATGGACCCTTGCATTACCAAAATTTACAAAGAGCAAGGACACATGCACTACACCAAAATAGGGGGCATTATGACCGAACAATGTATTTACCCACTGAGGCCATATCAGAACTTCAGTGGTGGTCAGAAAATATTTGGCACAGTTACAGTCCCATTGCCATCACTAATCCTAACATAGTCATCACGACCGATGCCAGTGCTTTAGGCTGGGGAGCTACTAACTCTATATCCAGCACAGGTGGCAGATGGACTAATCTCGAGACATCGCTACTACACTCACTAGGCATAAATTATTTGGAAATGCTGGCCGCCTTTTATGGGCTAAAAGCATATTCATCCAATATGCAGCACGTGCATGTTAGGTTAATGATTGACAACACAACGGTGGTGGCCTACATCAAGCACATGGGTGGCATAAAATCAGTATCATGCGACAAATTGGCTAATATAATCTGGCAATGGTGTGTCGAGAGACATATTTGGCTATCAGCTGCCTATCTACCAGGTAAGCTAAACACAGTGGCAGACACCAGGTCACGAAAATTCAATGATAACATCGAATGGATGTTACATCCAAAAATATTTGCAAAAATTACTAAGCAATATGGAACGCCAGATATAGATTTGTTCGCGTCTAGATTGAATCACCAGTTACCCATGTATGTGGCTTGGGAACCAGACCCAGAGGCAGCAGCGGTAGATGCCTTCACGCTGGATTGGGGAAATTTCTTCTTCTATGCTTTCCCTCCCTTCTGCCTCATCAGCCGGGTACTCCAGAAAATACAGTCAGACTCTGCTTCAGGTATTTTGGTCGTACCCGACTGGCCTACCCAACCATGGTTCCCAGTCTTTCACGACATGGTGGTAGAGTCACCTATGGTCTTTAACAGTCACCCACAGCTATTGACTCACCCAGTATCCGGCATAAGTCATCCATGCCATAAAAAATTAAAACTCCTGGTTTGTAGGTTTTAACCAGGCCTTACCAGGAACTGGGTTTATCAGAGAGAACAATCACCACCATGTCGGCATCCCTGCGAGACTCAACCAAGAAGCAGTACCTGACATACATCAAGAAATGGGAGCAGTACTGCTTGGATGCAGGGACGTCGTATAAGACAGCCACAATCACGGACGTGTTGGAGTTCCTGGCCCATTTACACCATGACCAGAAGATGAGCTACAGTGCCGTCAATGCAGCACGAAGTGCCCTGTCTGCTTATCTTATGCCAACAGGACACCATAGCATCGGGTCCCACCCGCTAGTCATAAAACTCCTCAAGGGGATTTACAATATCAAACCCCCTACACCCAGGTATACCCATGTATGGGATATAAGTGTCGTGCTATCACACCTCAGAGGATGGCCACCGGTGGGATCCCTCAGTCTAGAGCAATCCACACTCAAGACCCTCATGCTAATGGCGCTCGTCTCTGCACAAAGGGTCCAGTCACTACATCAACTACGACTGGACAACATGGTAACTACCCCAGACTGCATCACATTTACTATGCCGGGGTTAGTTAAACAAAGCAGGCCAGGTATGTCCAACTCGCCATTAATCTTCCGGGCCTACCCTCCAGAACCTAGGCTCTGTGTAGTGACCCATTTATACAACTATGTAGACACAACCCATACACTTAGAGGGAGTGAAAAAGCCTTATGGGTCAGCCACAAGAAGCCTTTTGGACGGGTAACCAGCCAAACTATATCCAGGTGGTTAAAACAGGTCCTGAAAGCTGCAGGGATTAACACTGATGTTTTTAAAATCCCATTCTATCAGGGCAGCATATACAACAGGTGCGGAACGGATGGATGTTCCCATCGACCACAACCTAAGCAGAGCAGGATGGTCAAGGGAATCAAAGTTCCGGATATTTTATCATAGATCGCTGATGCAGAAAGACATGTTTGCAGAGAAAATTTTAGAAACTGCAAACTTATAATTTTAAGCCCAAGGGAGCTATTTTTGTTATTGTTTAATAAACATTTTTGTTTTCAAAAAACAAACAGATTCGTTGGTCTTTAGATACCACTTCCTCCCTCGATAACTTCGGCAGCGAGTGATATAGCTGTTACACGGTTTGAAATCACAGATCTTTGAAGTCTTCACGTAGTCACTCACGTGACTCCGAAGTAAAATAGAGAGATTAAACGAGTACTTACCAGTACGAAGTTTGATCTGTATTTTATGAGGAGTTACGATGAGGGATTACGTGCCCTCCGCTCCCACCCTCAGTATATGGATCAAACTCGAGCTGATGTCTCTTTAATCTTTACTATCTTTACTTCATATATTGTGTCTACCTGTGATTCCACACCGCTGCTTGGAAGTATGCCGCGCCTGCGCACTGGGTGGGTTTCTTCACGTAATCCCTCATCGTAACTCCTCATAAAATACAGATCAAACTTCGTACTGGTAAGTACTCGTTTAATCTCTCTATTAATAATAACCATATAACCATATAACAATTACAGCACGGAAACAGGCCGTCTCGACCCTTCTAGTCCGTGCCGAACACGTATTCTCCCCTAGTCCCATATACTTGCGCTCAGACCATAACCCTCCATTCCTTTCCCGTCCATATAACTATCCAATTTATTTTTAAATGATAAAAACGAACCTACCTCCACCACCTTCACTGGAAGCTCATTCCACACAGCCACCACTCTCTGAGTAAAGAAGTTCCCCCTCATGTTACCCCTAAACTTCTGTCCCTTAATTCTCAAGTCATGTCCCCTTGTTTGAATCTTCCCTACTCTTAGTGGGAAAAGCTTATTCACGTCAACTCTGTCTATCCCTCTCATCATTTTAAAGACCTCTATCAAGTCCCCCCTTAACCTTCTGCGCTCCAAAGAATAAAGCCCTAACTTGTACAACTAAACTAGAGGTCTGGTTCAAACACATCACTTATGAAATGTCTAATTATCTCCCAATATTGTAGACATCAATATGACTAGTGAGTATGTCTTACCTCTGCACCACTAACATTCAATTCAGTGCCAAAAATTCTCCTTCTTTCTTACTTAAGTGGATGTAAACCAAATTAACGATTTAAGTAAAGCAACATTTGGGACTATGCCAGAGAATAGTACTGGTTTGAGTTTCATCATCTGGTTCCAATAAGGCTGCCGATGGCTTGTTGTTTTAATTGTCCACGTACAAATGATACCCAACAAGTGTCCTGTTTTTAACCAAGAGCTAAATTATAATATCCTAGCAGGTGCTGCCACCATTGCTAATGTGCCATAGAAAATGGCATTAATTAGCCCTTAGCTACAATTAAAAACTCCCTGCAGGTTCATTGCAGCTATTTACTGCTTTATAGTTGATTTTAAAGCTCATGGTTGCCTTAATGTAGGTGAACGCTACATTACCACAGGTATCAAGATAGCAACAGCACCATTTATTTCCCTTTGCACAACTTTCTGCTTGTGCATTTGATAATTTTTCACACTTTTTAGTTAAAAGAAATTTATTAAAATTAAATTATTTGTGCAAGATTCCTGTCAACTAAATCACTTCTGTTTAAATTTGTGAGGTAGTGAGTTAGAAAATCATCATGCATGTTTTAATGACTCGGTAGGTGGGGGGTGTGGGGGAATAGGGGGAAACCGTTTCCAGTCACTTACATCGACGGAATAGCAATTTTTTTCCGTGTCGCATCTTCGGCCCCCACGCGGCCTAACAACTGGATTGATGCGGCCTCTCCAGACCAGAGACCGGCCCAGAGCTTCAAGCAACAGGCACGTCGCAGACTTACCATCGCGGAGCGGGGCGATGGCTTCCTTTGCCGAGGGTCACCAGTGTTGGAGCCTGAGGACTTTAACATCGTGAAGCCACGGTCTCCGGTAAGAAGAGGCCGATTTGGGAACTCCAAGTCGCGGAGTGTGTTCTGATTCATCCCGACGTCGGAGTGTGTTTCGATCATCCCGGCGAGAGGGCCTGAATATCTGTAGTGGCGAATGCGGAGGGTTCAAGGCCCCGACCACGGGTGAACAAAGGAGGAAGAGTGACTGAACTTTATTGCCTTCTATCACAGTGAAGAATGCTGATTCCACTGTGGTGGATGTTTATGTTAAATTCTATTGTGTTCTCTTTACTGACTGTATGGTAACTCAAATATCACTGTACCTTAATTGGTGCATGTGACAATAAATGTGAACTTGAACTTAACTGGAAACAAGTCACTGAAAATATTATAGAAATAAACAACTTTTCCCAGTTTTGGCTCTGTGGAGATAATCATCACTCGTAAAAATACAGGTTACATCAAAACTTGCAAGGGCCAAAACAAGGCATACTCTAGAAAGTGCAGGATCTTTGAACATAGAACTGCGCAGCACAGGAACAGGCCCTTCGACCAAGAATGTCTGTGCCGACCATGATGCCAAGAAAAACTAATCTCACGTGCCGGCACAAAATGCTGGAGCAACTCAGCGGGACTGACAGCATCTCTGGAGAGAAGGAATGGGTGACGTTTCGGGTCGAGACTGAACAGTTCAGTCTGAGATGCTGCCTGTCCCGCTGAGTTACTCCAGCATTTTGTGTCCATGTTCTGTTTAAACCGGCATCTGCAGTTCCTTCCGGCACATGATTTTAACCTGGTAAAGGCATCCGACACAACAGAAAGGAGCAGTGAGGCATTCTCATGGTTCCTTGTGACATAAAACAAGGCCATTTGATCCTGGCAATCCTGTCAGGCCCATTCCCCTACTTCCCGTTTCCCTGTAATCCATTCAATGTCGCATCCCTGGGACAGTACATGTTGGCTATGCCACCAACGGCTACATTCCACAAAGGAATAAATAAACCTAAATAAATATGTATAAGAAGGAACGGCAGATGCTGGAAAATCGAAGGTAAACAAAAATGCTGGAGAAACTCACCGGGTGAGGCAGCATCAATGGAGCGAAGGAAATAGGCAATGTTTCAAGTCGAAACGTTGCCTATTTCCTTTGCTCCATAGATGCTGCCTCACCTGCTGAGTTTCTCCAGCATTTTAGTCTACTTTAAATAAATATGTAAATGGGTAAAAAAAAAAGTGTTACCACTGCAGTGAGGAAGATGCCAGCTTTGGGGCTAAAAACAATTTAAAAAACTGACTCTTCCGATCTATTTCTTTCTGCACAGATGCTGCCTGATCTGCTGAGCATTTCCAGCAGTTTCTGGTTTTATTTCAGATTTTCAGAATCTACATCACCATCCTGGTTGGAACTGTCTGAGATACAAAAATTCCCCAAACCACAATGTACTCGGGGGGGGGGGGGGGGGGGGGGGGGGGGGGGGGGGGGGGGGGGGGGGGGGGGGGGGGGAAGAAAATAGCTAATGCTTCAAAATTCTGAGGTCAACAGGGGATTTCTGGAGGAAATGTTTTTCTTAGTTATTCAATCGCTGGTCAGACCTGCATCTGTGGCCCATCCCTATTTTCTTGAGGAAGTAGCATTGAGCCATCTTGAACTTCTGCAGTATGTCGCTGGTGGGAGGCGAGGGGGAATTCCACGATCGAGATCCAACATGAAGGACCAAGAGACAAGAGAGAGTCAAGAGTGTTTAATTGTCTTATGTACCGAAACAGAACAATTACATTTTTTAGAGATACGAAATGGAAACAGGGCCTTCAGCCTTCGGCCCACTGAGTCCGTGCCGACCAACGGTCCCTGCACACTGACACACTTTAGGGACAATTTACAATTATACCAAAACCAATTAACCTACAAACCTGTACGTCTTTGGAGTGTGGGAGGAATCCGAAGATCCCGGAGAAAACCCACGCAGGTCAAGGGGAGAATGTACAAACTCTATACAGACAGCACCGGTAGTCAGGATCGAACCTGGTTCCCTGGTGCTGTGAGGCAGCAACTTTACTGCTGCACCATTGTTCCGCCCAAATTCTAACTTACAGCAGCACAACAGGTTCGTCTGCAGAGTACTCAATAGATATCATAATAAACAAACAAAAAAAAGTTCAATCAATTAAAAAAAAAACAATATATACAAAACAAATCAAAAGTCCCTGGTGCAAACAAGACAATACGTAGTTTGAAGTTTAAATGGTGTTTGTGGTATTCAATAGCCTGATGGTTAGGAAAAGGTTGTTCCTGAATCTGGAGGAACTGAGCCAGTGAAACATTTCCAAGTCAGTACGGTGTGTCACATGGAGTGGGGTTGGACCTACACACAGTGGTGTTCTTGTAAACCTAAACCCGTTGTTGTATGGCGGTAGAAGTCATGGATCTGGGAGGTGGTGTCACAATATACAAGGCAAACAAATGCAGTGCAATGTGTTGATGGCACATAAATGCTGCAAAACTAGCTGAGAGGACAGGAAGTCAGCTTGGAAGATGCCTATAATAAGGTGCCACACGTGAGGCTGCTAAACAAGATAGGATTGTCTCATTACATGGTATTAGAGACAAGGTATTATCATTGATAGAAGATTGGCTGACTGGCAGAAACCAGAGAGGGAATTAAGGACGCCTCTTCTGGTTGGCATCCAGTGACTAGTGGTCTCCCGCAGGGATCAGCGTTGGGTCCGTGACTTTTCACGTTATATGTAAATGATCCAGATGATGGAATTGATGGCTTTACGGCCAAATTTGCAGATGATACGAAGATAGGTGGAGGGGCAGGTAGTGTTGAGGAATCAGAGAGTCGTCAAAAGGACTTGGGCAGGTTGGGAGAGTTTCTATGTTTTTGGAGTTAATGTTTCTGGAGCTCCAACCACCACAGTCAACCTTCTTTGTGGAAAGACATGGAGAACATGCCTTTTTTAATCAAAATAAACTTTATTCAGGATACAAATATGTACAAAACAAGAAATGTGGAAATTCTTCCGACATTCTCCATGACTATACAGACGTTAGTGTTATAAGTCGTAGTGTTCGCAAAAACCATAATCATATCTGGCCCCCTTGCCACTCATGTGGCTCCCTGGGGTGATATCCTTTCCCTTGTTTGAGGGGCGTCTCCACCACACCCTGTCCCCCAATGTGTAGCAGTGCTTGTTTGATGCTCGTTCCTTGAATTGTCACTGGAATGGGGGTTTTCAGCCCAAAACTTCCCAAACGCCAGCTCAACAACGCTCTAAAAACAGGGTTTGGTCTGAAGAAGGGTCTCGACCCAAAACGTCACCTATTCCTTTTTCTCCAGAATGCTGCCTGACCCGCTGAGTTACTCCAGCTTTGTGCGTCTACCTATGTGGTGAATAATATATTTGACATTGATTTAACTTATTTTTGATGTTCATTGTGCTATCTACTGAAGCTATGTTTATAGACCTATTATTGTGCTACCGTAAGTAAGAATTTCTATGTTTCAGGATTCGGGACATCTATATATAGCAATGTTACAAAATTTTGAGATTTAAAAAATCAAATCTGTAATTTATCCCATCAGATAAAGCATAAAAATTAGTTTAATTTGGCATCTAGTTCACTTTCATATCTTCAGTATTAAAAATGTTATGGCAATTTTCATACTCGGAAATTAGCATCTTGTTCCCTATTGCTTTTCCATTGACTTAACACAAAACCTGTGTTCGAGGATAGTCAAAAGCCCATAACTTTCTTAAAAATTAAGAGAACTGAATGAACTTTTCTGTTATTATAGATTGAAGCATTTTGAAACAAATATAAAACATCTTACTTGAATGACCTGAAATTAAAGCATATAATTAGTTAATTACCTCATTGTAGTTAATTACAAAATTGACCGTTGTGACGGAAATAGTAATAAACACCCAGACTGCCTTGAAAATTCAAAAATGTGATATTCTCAAGATCAGAACTTTAATATTATTGTATTATATGCTGTAAGTCAGTTACAGATAGGTAAATACATTACAATATCTAGCAATAGACCGTCTTTATGGAGAAGATCAGTTGCTAGCTGGTACATTGGCAGATCATAATCAGTAGCATCATCATACTCCTCAAATTGTAACCAATAAGCAACTCTGTACACCTTGTTTTTCCTCAACTTTTCAATGTTGGCATTGTAAACTACAAGTTTTTGCTCTTCAAACCACGCATGACATGCCTTTCTGCCCGCTACTTTCCCATTAAGAATAATAATAATAATAATAATAATAAGTTTATTTATATAGCACATTTATAGTCAATTTTCATTGACCCCAAAGTGCTTTACATAATTTAAAAATCAGTTCCATACAAAGCATAACGATGGGTTAACAAAATAATAAAATGCATAAACAGGACACAACATGTAACATAAACATCCACCACAGCATTCATCACTGTGGTGGAAGGCACAACATTTTTTTGCCGTCCTCCTCCATTTCCCCCACCAGAGTCCAGAGTCCAGTCCAGGATCGGTCTTTCCTCACCGGAGACCGCGGCTTCAAGATTGTGTAGGCCGCAGGCCGGCGGTTGAGATTTAAAGTCCCCGCCGCAGCCAGAAGCACCGTAGACTGCAGGGCCGGCGGTCGAAGCTCCCCTCCAGGGGTGATGGAAAGTCCATGCCGGGCCCGCGGTAGAAGTTATCCGCGGGCCGGCAATGGCGGCTTCTTCTTCCCCCGGGTCCCCCACGAGGGATCCCGGGCTGTAGACGCCGCAGCAGCTGGAACTCTGCAGACCGCGGCTTCAGGCTGCGACTTCAGGCTGCCGGCTGCCCCGGGCCAGTGAAACGGAGCACTCCCCTCCGGCGAGCCCCAGCAAGGGCTCACCCGCTCCACGCCGAGTCCACGCTGCGCCTGCCGCTGAAGCCCCGGGCACGTCTCCGGGAAAGACCTCGCCGATCCTTGATGGTAGGCCACGGGGGAGGCGACCTGGAAAAAGTTGCCTCTCCATGGAGGAGGCGACTGAAGCGGTTTCCCCCTTACACCACCGACACCACCCCCCACACAAAACACAAAACCCCCCACTAAATACACACTTTAAAACATACTAAAAATAAAAAAAAAATTGAAAAGCTGAACGCTGCTGCCATGGCTGCCGCCAGAACAGCGCCCCCTTCAATGTCCTGTAGATTCCATTTCTTAAGAAAAGGATATATTTTTTAATAGCCTGAGTATCCAAATAACAAACTAATCCCATTCACACAAGAATTCACAATATAACATGATTTTTAAAATGACTGTCATGAATGTATATGCCAGATGGAAGTGATTTAATGTTTCATTCCCATAAATTAATCTAGAAACATCAAACTATTGAGTATGGATAGACAATAACACAAAATATAGACGATTTAGATGCTCCTATGAGATGATTGTCCAAAAAAAAGAGCATTTAAATCATCTTGCGAGTGGATTTTTCTGGAATGCGATCGATTGGAACGTTGCATTTGTGGTGAATTTGAACTCCATATCGGCAGGAAAAACACCGCTGGTTTGTATGGGGCTCAAATCACATTTTCACAACCTAAAATTAGATTAAACCCATCCTAATAAACAAGATTATATGTAAAATAAATGACTTACCCTTTGTTTAGTCCCGCTCTTGCGATCTGTCATGTTGTAGGCGTTGAAGGCATTAGAAGTCGCTTTTTACTTTAATCTAATTATTAAATTGTCTCGCGATTTGAAAAAAAAAATTGGGAACGGAAGTCCGATCGATTTTTCTTCAGCAGCTAGCAGCCGAAAGAAATCCGCCTCAGACAGGCGGTAGTAAACTGCATTTTAATCCCCCCCCCCTCCTCAAAGGCGCCAAAGTCGCACACAATGCCAGTGGCAGAACCGCAGCGCTGCTGAAGGTAAGTTTTGTAACATTGCTACTATATAATTAAAAGTCTCATCTTGACCACTTCCTGTCTGCGCTGTGAGTCTGCAATGTACTTGCAATAAATGATTTGTTAGCCCTTAATGACAATGCCATGAGTTGTTTGGCCTGCTGCCCTGCCTGTGCTTGAAAGTGCTATGCTTAATTGGAATTGAAATTAAATTAAATTAACTGACAATGCCATGAGTTATTTGGCCTGCTGCCCTGCCAGTGCTTGAAACTGCAATGCTTTATTAGGTCTGACTGTGTTTGGAAGGAATAAATGCTTTATTAGGTCCGACTGTGATGGAAGGAATAAATGCTTTATTAGGTCCGACTGTGTTTGGAAGGAGTAAATGCTTTATTAGGTCCGACTGTGTTTGGAAGGAATAAATGTTTTATTTGGTCCGACTGTGTTTAGTCCAAAAGTCCCGCTAATTTCGTGGCTTCCGCTTAGTGGACAGGTTGTGCTGATTGCGTAATTTCTGGTGAGTGCAGAGATCGCGCTGATTGCATAATTTCCGGTAAGTGCAGAGGTCACACTGATTGCGAAGTGCCACTGACTACGGAGGCCCCACAGTGGAGAGGCCGCGCTCAGCCGTGTGATTAAATTCAAGAAAGTTTACTGTCATATATATGGTGTGTGAGTCAGTGTGTGTGAGTGTAACTGTGTGTGTGAGTCTGTGTGTGTGTGTATGTGTGTGAGTGTGAGTGTATGTGTGTGTGAATGTATGTGTGTGTGTGAGTGAATGTGTGTGTGAGTGAATGTGTGTGTGAGTGAATGTGTGTGTGTGAGTGAATGTGTGTGTGAGTGAATGTGTGTGTGTGAGTGTATGTGTGTGTGTGTGAGTTAATGTGTGTGTGTGTGTGTGTGTGTGTGAGTGTAAGTGTATGTGGGTGAGTGTATGTGTGAGTGAGTGTGTGTGTGAGTATGCGTGTGAGTGTATGTGAGGTGGAGGGGTGTGTGTGTGAGTGTGCGTGTCAGGTGGCTCAGCGCTTCAACTCCCCCTCCCATTCCCCGTCCGACCTCTCTGTCTTGGGTCTCCTCCATGGCCAATGAGCAACACCGGAAATTGAAGAAGGTCCATCTGTCTCCCCAGATCCTGGTGAACTTCTACCGCTGCACCATCGAGAGCATCCTTACCAACTGCATCACAGTATGGTATGGCAACTGCTCTGTCTCCGACCGGAAGGCATTGCAGAGGGTGGTGAAAATTGCCCAACGCATCACCGGTTCCTCGCTCCCCTCCATTAAGTCTGTCCAAAGCAAGCGTTGTCTGCGGAGGGCGCTCAGCATCGCCAAGGACTGCTCTCACCCCAACCATGGACTGTTTACCCTCCTACCATCCGGGAGTCGCTACAGGTCTCTCCGTTGCAGGACCAGCAGGTCCAGGAACAGCTTCTTCCCGGCGGCTGTCACTCTACTCAACAACGTACCCCGGTGACTGCCAATCACCACCACCCCCCCCCCCCTGGACACTTATTATTATTTATACAAATAATTTGCTATGTCGCTCTTCCAGGGAGATACCAAATGCATTTCATTGTCTCTGTACTGTACACTGACAATGACAATTAAAATTGAATCTGAATCTGAATCTGAAATTGGAGGAACACCTCATATTCCGCTTGGGGAGCCTGCATCCTGGGGGCATGAACATTGAATTCTCCCAATTTTGTTAGCCCTTGCTGTCTCCTCCCTTTCCTCAGCCCTCGGGCTCCTCCTCCTCCTTTGGCCTTCCTTCTCCCTGCCACCCTATATCAGTCTGAAGAAGGGTTTCGGCCCGAAACGTTGCCTATTTCCTTCGCTCCATAGATGCTGATGCACCCGCTGAGTTTCTCCAGCATTTTTGTGTACCTGTGTGTATGTGTGTGTGAGTCTGTGTGAGTGTGTGTATGTATATATTGGAATTGGTGGAGAGGTGGAACAATGCGTTGGGGACCAGCCCTCCCGTGTGAAGCTGGTCTACATAGTCTAGTTTGACAATAAAACACGGAACTCTTGATATATTCAGTCCGAGATCACCATCAAATGGACAAATGTCCACTGATTTCTCGTTTTTCACTTGTTTAAATTGAGCTCAACACACTTACGTATCTCGGTTTTTAAACATGCACCATTGTTATTTTATTTAAAATATTTACAGATGGGTTTAACTCCAATTAATTCTACTCCCGGCACAAAGTTATGAAAGGAAAATGTTCTTCCAACAGTTTTTCTGAGTTTCGGTGCACGATTAGGGATTAAAAATGATTATATTTTTAAAAAAACGTTCTGAAGTTTCACATTCAGGTTCCTCAAAAGAAAGACTCTGGTTGAAAAGTTTTGCTTTTGAAAAATGAGCAACATTTTGCTGTAAATACATCCGCAAAAAGCAAACCCCGCCTCTGCTGGGCGAGAGGTGAAAACAGTGGTTGTTCCAGGGGGACTTGTCACATGATGGGAATCATATGATATATTCGGTGCAACGACTGGCTTTTTTAACATGTCCTGTCAGCGCGGCCACAGAATAATTAAAAAAAAGAAGAGTGTCAAGTATTCAGTATCCCGACCCAGAGCGAGAGAGAGGGCTTGTAATTCACTCGTTGAAACTGACATCGGACAACGGGGCAGCAGCAGCTTTAAACAAGTAACATTATGAAACTTATCGAGCAAAGATGTTACTTGCTTCCTATCATCATCTCAGCAGTCGGTGAGTAATGTGTAATATTCGACTGGATAGAAATCCGCATTGGGATTATCTTACAGTGTGCGTTTAAAAATGTTGTAGTCTGTCCAGCGGCGAATAATATGCAATTACATAACGATGAATGCCAAACGTGGAGTGGCTTATTTTATGAACAGGAAATAAGTTTGAACAAAACTAATAATATTAGAATTGTTTATGAAATGTGGAGTTCACGAACTTTAGTGTTATTCAGCCTTTTTTTAAATTTCAAACATGAATAATATGTTCAATATTACCCGATGTAGAAGCGTGTAAATTGGAGGCAACCAGAGTAAGCAAAACAAAACTCTCGTCGGTTTTCTCAGTTATCACTTTAATTTTCTTGGTGAGCGGAGAGAAAATGCGTAATGTCTCCTAAACGGAAGGCTACTGATAAATCAGAATCAGAATGCTTTATTGTCATTGCATGTGTCACATACAACGAGATTACTGTGTCTCTCCATTTAAAAGAACTTCAAACATTCACATACTCATACTTTTTACACTCCCTCCCTCCCCAAACCCACCCATGGATTCACATTTACATAAATTAACATTGTCTCCCACCCCCCTCCTTCCCCATAGGGGCAGGGGGAGTCCAATGATACCCTGGGCAGTTTTTATCACCCTCTGGAGAGTTGCTCTGTCAGCTGCTGAACAGTTCCCAAAAGCGATATCATAAAAAGCGATAGGAACGGCCGGCATTATAACAGCTGTTGACAACCTTGCTGGTATTACTGGAGTGATAAAATAAATAAATAATGTTTCAAGGTTGGATTTTTAAAAAAACATTTGAATAGCGCATTATTTTTTTATATATTTAGGAGTGTTACTGGTAGAATTTCCCCCAGATCTGTGGGATGGGGAGGGGCGGGCGGGTTGAGATTGAGATTGGAATGGGGGGTGGGGTTGAGGAGTGAGAGGGTGGGTGTGGGATACACTTGCCCTGTCCCACATTGTTTGTGTTTTTCTCTACTTCAGATCTAAAGTACTCTAACCCATACAAAAAAAAGTTTTGCTATTTTTTTCCAAATCAATTCACAATAAAACAACGTTCTCTAATGGTTATCAATGACATGAACTGTCATTTCACTTTGTATATATTTTTGAATGTATTACGGACAAGTTAAATTCACTGAGTGTTTGAATAGCGACCTTTGTTGAATCCTTTTTAGAAATGGTTATATTGCAGGCAGGTGGGACTAAGTGAAAAAAAGTTGTTCGGCACGGACTTGTAGGGCCGAGATGGCCTGTTTCCGTGCTGTAATTGTTATATGGTTATATGGTTAAACATAGAAACATAGAAAGAGACTTTATCAGTTTTCATTGTAAAGTGTAAAATCATAAGCGTTCTTGAATAGACATGAAGCTTGATCAGTGGCAACATCGCCCCACCGACCATCGTCATGAGTACACCCCTAGGTTGTGTGCTTAGACAGCTCCCTGCTTTGCTCTCTTTACACCCATGGCTAAGCACAGCTCCAATCTTCTTGTCGAGTCCACACACAAGATTAGAAGTTGTTCAGCCAGAGCTGCACACACTTCTCGGCATCTGCATACAATGGTGTCAGTCTCATGTGTGGCGGTGGAAAGATTAATGGAAACAGGGCCGCGACATGGACACTCTTTCCTTGACCCAAGCACAGCTCCAGTGCCATCAATTAACTTGACAATGGAAATGAGTTTGGAAGGATGAGGGGGTACACATTGAAACTTACCAAATAGTAAAAGGCCTTGATAGAGTGGATGTGGAGAGAATGTTTCCACTAGTGGGATAGTCTAGGACCAGAGGCCATAGCCTCAGCATAAAAGGACATACCTTTAGAAAGGAGATGAGGAGGAATTTCTTCTGTCAGAGGGTGATGAATCTGTGGAATTCATTGCAAACGGAAGGCTATGGGGACCAAGACAATGGATATTTGTAAGGCATAGATTGATAGATTCTTGATTAGTCATGGTATGGGGAGAAGGCAGGAGAGTTGGTTGAGAGGAAGAGATAGATCAGCCATGAGTGAATGGAGTAAACGTGATGGGCCGTATTGGCCTAATTCTACTCCTATACGTATGAGCTACTGTGGTTGGCTAAATCATGGGTGGTGTTGAGCCTGCATACAGGAGAGAAATGGAACGCGTGCTTGAGTAATGCTGCAACGCCCAGTGCGGCACGGTGGTGCAGCGGTAGAGTTGCTGCTTTACAGCTCTTACAGCGCCAGAAACCCGGGTACGATCCTAACTACAGGTGCTGTCTGTACCGAGTTTGTACGTTCTCCCCGGAGAGCGTGGTTTTCTCCCACACTTTAAAGACATACAGGTTTGTAGGTTAATTGTTGGTATAACTGGAAATTGACCATAGTGTAGGATAGTGTTAGTGCGGGGATCGCTGGTCGGTGCGGCCTCGGTGGGCCGAAGGGCCTGTTTCCGCGCTGTATCTATTTAAAAAAAAACTGACTCTCGCTCAACGTCAACAAGACCAAGGAAATGATTGTTGATTTCAGAAAGAGGAAATAAATATTGAAGAAAAACGTTGCCTAGAAACATAGAAAAATAGACAAAGGAGTAGGCAACTTGGCCCCTTCATGCCAGCACCGCCAGTCAATATGATCATGGCTGATCATCTAAAATCAGCACCCCATTCCTGCTTTTTCCCCATATCCCTTGATTCCTTTAGCCCTAAGAGCTAGAACTCTCTCTTGAAAATGTCCAGTGAATTGGCCTCCACTGCCTTCTGTGGCAGAGAATTCCACAGATTCACATCTCTCTGGATGAAGAAGTTTTTCCTCATCTCAGTCCTAAATGGTCGACCCCTTATTCTTAAACTGTGGCCCATGGTTCTAGACTCGCCCAACATCGGGGGAAAATCTCCCGCATCTAACCTGTCCAATCCTTTAAGAATTTTATGTTTCTGTAAGATGCCCTCTCATCCTTCTAAATTTCAGTGAATACAAGCCCAGTCGACCCATTCTTTCATCATATGTCAGTCCTGCCATCCTGGGAATTAACCTGGTGAACCTACGCTGCATTCCCTCAATAGCAATAATGTCCTTCCTCAAATGAGGAGACCAAAATTGCACACAATACTCCAGGTGCGGTCTCACCAGGGCCCTGTACAACTCCTTGCTCCTAAACTCAAATCCTCTTGCAATGAAGGCCAACAGGCCATTTGCTTTATTCACTGCCTGCTGTACCTGCATGCTTACTTTCAGTGACTGATGTACAAACACACCCAGTTCTCATTGCACCTCCCCTTTTCCTAATCTGACACCATTCAGATAATAATCTGCCTTTCTGCTCTTGCCACCAAAGTGGATAACCTCACATTTATCCACATTGTACATCATCTGCCATGCATCTGCCCACTCACCAACCTATCCAAGTCACCCTGCAGCCTCAGAGTATCCTCATGGCAGCTCACACTGCCACCCAATTTTGTGTCATCCGCAAACTTGGAGATGACACATTTAATTCCCTCGTCTAAATTGTTAATTTATATTGAAAATAACAGGGGTCCCAGCACTGTGGCTTGCGGCACCCCACTAGTCACTGCCTGCCATTCTGAAAAGGACCCGTTAATTCCTACTCTTTGCTTCCTGTCTGCCAACCAGTTCTCTATCCATGTCAATACCCTATCCCCAAAACCATTTTGCACACTAATCTCTTATGTGGGACTTTGTCAAAGGCTTTTTGAAAGGCCAGGCACAACCACATCCACTGGCTTTCCCTTATCCTTCCTCCAAAAATTCTAGAAGATTAGTCAAGCATGATTTCCCCTTCAGAAATCCGTGCTGACTTTGACCGATCCTGTCACTGCTTTCCAAATGTGCTGCTATAACATCTTTACCAATCGTCTCAAGCATCTTCCCCACTATCAGTGTGAGGCTAACTGGTCTATAATTCCCCATTTTCTCTCTCCCTCCTTTATTATAAAGTGGGGTTACATTGGCTACCCTCCAGTCCACAAGAACTGATCCAGAGTCGAGAGAACATTGGAAAATGATCACTAATGCATCCACGATTCCTAGGGCCACCTCCTTGAGTACTCTGGGATGCAGACCATCAGGCCCTGGGGATTTATCTGCCTTCAGTCTCAACAGTTTACCTAACACAATTTCCTGTCTAATGTCCCTTCAGTTCCTCCCTCCCACTAGATCCTTGGTCCCCTAGTATTTCTGGTAGATTATTTGTGGCTTCCTTAGTGAAGACAGAACCAAAGTACTTGTTTAATTGTTCTGCCATTTCTTTGTTTCCCATAAATTCACCTCTCTCTGATTGCTATGGACCTACATTTGTCTTCACTGATCTTTTCCTTTTTACATATCTAAAGAAGCTTTCAGAGTCAGTTTTTATATTCCCTGCAAGTTTTCTTTCATGCTCTTTTTTTTCTCCCCTATTAATTAACCCCTTTGTCCTCCACTGTTGAGTTCTAAATTTCCCCCAGTCCTCTGGTTTGCTGCCTCCTCTGGTAAATGTATATGTCTCTTCCTTGGATTTCCTGTTCTGAAAGATATAGTGCTGGCACATCGCTTTTTTAGGGTGGCACAGCTGGTGGAATATCTAGTGACCCGGGTTCAATCCTGACCTCTGGAGTTCACATTTTCTCCCTGTGACTGTGGGTTCCTTCAAGTGCTTTTGTTTCCTGGTTGCGGGACTAATTGCCAACTGTAAATCGACACGAGTGTGTTGGTGAGTCACAGTTATAGAGTCACGCACTTTAGAAACAGGCCCTTCTGCCCAACTTGCTCACACCAACCAATCTGTCCCATCTACACTAATCCCACCTGCCCACGTTTGGTCCATATTCATTCAAACCTGTCCTATCCATGTACCCGTCCAAATGTTTATCAAGGAGTTGAGAGGAATGGGGAGAGAATTTAGAAAAAACTTGAGAGACATTGTTACAGTTGCACAAGACTTTGGTGAGGCTAATTGAATATTGTATTCAGCTTTGCTAGAGGAATGATGTAATTAACTGGAAAGAGTGCAGAGAAGATTTACGAGAATGTTGCCAGGTCTCGAGGACCTAAGCTACAGGGAAAGGTTGGGCAGGCTAGGAATTTCTTCCTTGGAGCGCAGGAGCCTGAGGAGTGATCTTGTTGAGGTGTATAATATCATGAGAAGAATAGTCTTTATTTTCCCCAGGTTAGGTGGGACGTAGACAAAAATGCTGGAGAAACTCAGCGGGTGCAGCAGCTTCTATGGAGCGAGGGAAATAGGCAACGTTTCGGGCCAAAACCCTTCTTCAGACTGACGGAGGGTGGGGGCGGGAGAAGAAAGGGAAAAAAAAGGAAAGAAAACATAGGTGGGAACTCAGTGGGACAGGCAGCAACTCCGGATAGAAGGAATAGGTGACATTTGGAGTCGACACCCCTCTTCAGACTGAGAGTTTGGGTTTGGGGAAGTAACAGCGAAGCATACCAAGATAAAATGTAATCAGGTGGACAGACAGACAGACTGGTCAGACTCCGTTCCACCTCCGAGACGGAGGTGGAACGTGTTTCCAGCTTCAGGTTTCTGGGGGTCAACATCTCCGATGACCTCTCTTGGACCCACAATACCTCAACTCTGGTCAAGAAGGCTCACCAGCGTCTCTTCTTCCTGAGGAGACTGAAGAAGGTCCATCTGTCTCCTCAGATCCTGGTGAACTTCTACCGCTGCACCATCGAGAGCATCCTTACCAACTGTATCACAGTATGGAATGGCAACTGCTCTGTCTCTGACCGGAAAGCACTGCAGAGGGTGGTGAAAATTGCCCAACGCATCACCGGTTCCTCGCTCCCCTCCATTGAGTCTGTCCAAAGCAAGCGTTGTCTGCGAAGGGCGCTCAGCATCGCCAAGGACTGCTCTCATCCCAACCATGGACTGTTTACCCTCCTACCATCCGGGAGGCGCTGCAGGTCTCTCCGTTGCCGAACCAGCAGGTCGAGGAACAGCTTCTTCCCTGCGGCTGTCACACTACTCAACAACGTACCTCGGTGACTGCCAATCACCCCCTCCCACAGGTCCACTGCTCTCAACCAACTCTCCAGCTCCTGGCCAGATAGGCTGCATCCCAGAGTACTTAAGGAAGTAGCTCCAGAAATAGTGGATGCATTAGTAATAATCTTTCAAAACTCTTTAGATTCTGGAGTAGTTCCTGAGGATTGGCGGGTAGCAAACGTAACCCCACTTTTTAAGAAGGGAGGGAGAGAGAAAACAGGGAATTACAGACCAGTTAGTCTAACATCGGTAGTGGGGAAACTGCTAGAGTCAGTTATTAAAGATGGGATAGCAGCACATTTGGAAAGTGGTGAAATCATTGGACAAAGTCAGCATGGATTTAGGAAAGGTAAATCATGTCTGACGAATCTTATAGAATTTTTCGAGGATGTAACTAGTAGTGTGGATAGGGGAGAACCAGTGGATGTGGTGTATCTAGACTTCCAGAAGGCTTTCAACAAGGTCCCACATAAGAGATTAGTATACAAACTTAAAGCACACGGCATTGGGGGTTCAGTATTGATGTGGATAGAGAACTGGCTGGCAAACAGGAAGCAAAGAGTAGGAGTAAACGGGTCCTTTTCACAATGGCGGGCAGTGACTAGTGGGGTACCGCAAGGCTCAGTGCTGGGACCCTAGCTATTTACAATATATATTAAAGATCTGGATGAGGGAATTGAAGGCAATATCTCCAAGTTTGTGGATAACACTAAGATGAGGATGCTAGGAGACTGCAAGGTTACTTGGATAGGCTGGGTGAGTGGGCAAATGTTTGGCAGATGCAGTATAATGTGGATATTTTGGTGGCAAATTTTGGTGGCAAAAAGGAAAGCAATATCTAAATGGTGGCCGATTAGGAAAAGGGGAGATGCAGCGAGACCTGGGTGTCATGGTACGAATGGTATGTTAGCTTTCATAGCAAAAGGATTTGAGTATAGGAGCAGGGAGGTTCTACTGGAGTTGTACAGGGTCTTGGTGAGACCACACCTGGAGTATTGCGTACAGTTTTGGCCTCCAAATCTGAGGAAGGACATTATTGCCATAGAGGGAGTGCAGAGAAGGTTCACCAGACTGATTCCTGGGATGTCAGGACTGTCTTATGAAGAAAGACTGGATAGACTTGGTTTATACTCTCTAGAATTTAGGAGACTGAGAGGGGATCTTATAGAAACTTACAAAATTCTTAAGGGGTTGGACAGGCTAGATGCAGGAAGATTGCTCCCGATGTTGGGGGAAGTCCAGGACAAGGGGTCACAGCTTAAGGATAATAATAATAATAATAATAATAACTTTATTTGTTAAGTACCTTAAAAGCAACCAAAGCTGACCAAAGTGCTGTACTGAAAAAAGAAAACAAGCAAGACATCATAAAACAGGCAGAACAACAGAACATACAACTAACACGAGGCGCATAAACTACATACGAAAATCCAAACAATAAATTAAAAAACATAAAACACGAGTACGAACCACGCAGCAAAACCAAGCAAATAAAGTAAATAAACAATTCAACACCTCACTGGTCTACAAAGGCCACGGAGAATAGATATGTCTTCAGGAGCGACTTAAAAACAGCTAGAGAAGGGGCCTGTTTAACGTGCAGAGGCAATTCATTCCACAATCTCAGAGCTGACACAGCAAAGGCACGGTCCCCTCTGAGCTTCCGCTTAGTCTTTGGCTCAATAAGGAGCAGCTGATCATCTGACCCGAGAGAGCGGGAGGGTGTATAAGGGTGAAGAAGCTCAGATAGGTAGGACGGAGCAAGACCACTTAGGGATTTAAAAGTAAATAAAATAATTTTAAAACGAATCCTATACTGAACAGGCAGCCAGTGGAGAGAGGCCAAAAGGTGTGAAACATGATCATGCTTTCGTGTGCCAGTCAAGAGACGAACAGCTGCATTCTGTACCATCTGGAGACGGGCGATGGAGGACCGACTAACCCCCAGATACAGTGCATTGCAGTAATCCAGCCAGGTGGTAACAAGGCGTGGATTACCATCTCAAAGTGCTGCCTTGACAAAATCGGCTTTATCCTTGCCAGCTGCCTCAGATGGAAAAAAACAGATTTAACAACAGCCCTTACCTGACAGCCAAATCTAAGCTCAGGGTCCACTTTAATCCCCAGGTTCGTGATGTTAGGTTTGAGATATGCAGACAAAGAGCCTAGATCAACGGGGGGGGGCCCAGAGGTGCCACCAAAGATCATTACCTCCGTCTTGTCATCATTAAATTTTAAAAAGTTCAGTGACATCCAGGCCTTTATGTCACTAAGACACTCAAGCAAGAGCCCGACAGAGTGTACACCCCCCTTTCCAAGAGGCACATAAAGCTGACTGTCATCAGCATAAAAGTGGAATGAAATCCCGTGCTTCCTAAGGATGGAACCGAGTGGGAGCAAGGCCAGCAGCATAATCAAGGGTGAGTCGCACCCTGGCCACTCCTTCTTCTCCCCTCTCCCATCAGGCAAAAGGTACAGAAGTGTGAAAATGCACAGATTCAGGGACAGTTTCTTCCCAGCTGTTATCAGGCAGCTGAATCATCCTACCACAACCAGAGATCCGTACTGAACAAATATCTAACTACGATGTGCCTCGGACTATCCTTGATCAGACTTTACTGGCTTTACCTTGCACTAAGCGTTATTCCCTTATCCTGCATCTGTACACTGTAAACGGATCGATTGTAATCATGTATTGTCTTTCTGCTGACTGGTTAGCACGCAACAGAAAGCTTTTTACTGTACCTCGGTGCACGTGACAATAAACTAAACTGAACTGAAGCTTTAAATAGAACATGGGTCTCCACCATTGACCTGGTGGTCTTCCAGCTGCAACAGATGTTTGTGTTGCTGTGCGATCCAAAGCGCTGCTTGTAAAATCCCTCTTTATAGGGTTGAACTGACAGAAACCAGCATAGTTCTTCATATACCCTTTATTTTTAGCTGTACCTAGTGAGTAATGATGACTTTAGACACCTGAGCTCCTCAATGTACTGAAAGAAAGGAGCAGCATTTTTTTGTTGTTGAGTTTATTAAATATTCATAATTTAGACTTCAGAGATACAGCGTGGAAACGGGCCCATCAGCTCATCGAGTTCGCACTGACCAGCGATCACCTCTGTACACTAGTACTATCCGACACATGAGGGTGAATTTACAATTTTTACCAATGCCAATTATCCTACGTCTGAAGAAGTGTCTTGACCCGAAACGTCACCCATTCCTTCCCTCCAGAGATGGTGCCTGCCTCGCTGAGTTGATCCAGCTTTTTGTGTCTATCTTCGGTTTAAACCAGCATCCTTCCTACACAACCTATAAACCTGTATGTCTTTGAAGTGTGGGAAGAAATGAGCACTCGGTGAAAACCACGTGGTCATAGGGGGAACGTACAAACTCTGTACAGCCAGCACCCATTGTCCAGATTGAACCCATGTATCTGGTGCTGCAAGGCTGCAACTCTATCGCTGAACCACCGTGCTGCCCCTGTGCTGTTTATGTAAACAAAGAAGTCTCTTTGCATGTACTGTAAATATTTGGCTGTTGGACATTTGTAACTTTCCTGCAAAACCATTTTTGCAAGCGTATTGTAGACTCGAGACACTGGCTCACGAAAAAAGACAAAGTGCTGGAGTTACACCAGAAAACATATTGCTAGGTAATTGAATAACGTATTATATGCGCAATCCCTTGTGTACTATTGCGATCAAATTAAGTGGAGTTTAGAGAGGCTTGGGGTAGGTAAAGACTGCCACTGGAGATTAGTTTAATGCTCCTTTTGGCATGGGTTAAAATTAAATGTAACAACAGCGCTGAACTTTGTCCCTGTAGTCAGAGGCTGTGGTGACGTGGCCTGAACTATGCGAGTATGCACATTTTTGCTATCTTTTGGAAAACGGATTAAAGATGTGAAGTTGGAAAGAATACATGTATGTGTGGAAAGAGTAACTGGAATGGTGGATAAATAGTAAATGGACTATCTGTGAGAGAAAGCATGAGATTGAACCAAACTGAGAATAACATCAGCGTAAGAGCATGGTCATCACTTTGAATATTCCTGAATTGATATTTCTTCAATTAGTCCATCTTTCTTGTCGGAGGAAATATAAATCGGTGACAGATGCCCAGGCCATAACACCCACAATGAATATAAATTTTGGGATTATTGATATTGTATTGATAATAGCTGTATTGATAATAGATAGCACAACTGTATTGATAATAGCACAACCTGCAACCATAAAGCCAGCACAATGGATTTGCAAAATGCTCTGATGTTGTCGGTCTTGACGTGTAGGAAGGAACTGCAGATAGTGGTTTATACCCAAAATAGACACAAGGAGCTGGAGTAACTCAGCGGGTCAGGTGGCATCACTGGAGAAAAAGCATGGGTGACCCTTTGGGTCGGGACCCTTTTTCAGACTTGATCCCGACCCAAAATTCCCAGTGGAATTCCTATTCTGGCAGGGGTGTCGCTGGAATAGTGCTTTTTTATCTGCACTCCCTAGAAACTGCTGTAAGGGTGGCAGAGTAGTGCAGCGGTAGAGCTGCTGCCTCACAGCGCCATAGACCCGAGTTCGATCCTGACTACTGGTGCTGTCTGTGCGGAGTTTGTATGCTCTGTCCACGACCGTGTGGGTTTCCTCTGGTTTCTCCCTCCCCTCCCTCCTCCCCGGTCACAAAGACATGCGTGTTGGTAGGTTAATTGGCTTCTATAAATTGCCCCTAGTGTGTAGGGTAGAATGGCGTCTGGATGAGAAAGGCGTCACAGTGGCGCAGTGGTAGAGTTGCTGCCTTAAGGCACCAGAGACCTGGGTTTGATCCTGATTACGGGTTCTTGTTTGTATGTTCTTCCGGTGACCTGTGTGGGTTTTCTCCGAGATCTTCAGTTTCTTCCCACACTCCAGTCATAAAGGTTTGTAGGTTAATTGGCTTGTTATAAATGTAAACCATTTCCCTAGTGTAGGATAGTGTTAATGTACAGGTGATTGCTGGTTGGCGTGAGTTGGTCGGCCTAAGGCCCTGTTTGAGATTTGTAATAGAAAAAATCACATGTGGTTTAAGTCCACATTGTCACATTTTATTAAAGGCCATTTTTATACCTTTTGGTTTCACCATGTAGAAATTACAGCTGTGTTTATACATAGTCCTCCCATTTCAGGGCACCATAATAGTTGAGACACATGGCTTCACAGGTGTTTGTAATTGCTCAGGTGTGTTTAAATGCATTAGGCGAGAAATAGTATTGAGTAGACTGATGGGACTGAAGACTGATAAATCCCCAGGGCCTGATAGTCTGCATCCCAGGGTACTCAAGGGGGTGGCTCCAGAAATCGTGGACGCATTGGTGATCATTTTCCAATGTTCTATAGATTCAGGATCAGTTCCTGTGGATTGGCAGATGGGAAACAAAGAGTAGGAATAAACGGGCCCCAGTCAGAATGGCAGGCAGCGGCGAGTGGAGTGCCGCAAGGCTCGGTGCTGGGGGCGCGACTATTTACAATATATATTTATGATTTAGATGATGGAATTAAAAGTAACACTAGCAAATTTGCAGATGGCACAAAGCCGGGCAGCAGTGTGAACTGTGAAGAGGATGCTCGGAGGTTGCAAGGTGACTTGGATAGGTTGAGTGAGTGGGCAGGTGCATGGCAGATGCAGTATACTTTAAATAAATGTGAGGTTATCCACTTTAACGGCAAGAACAAGGAAGCAGATTATTATCGCTGTGGTGTCAGATTAGGAAAAAGGGAAGTGCAACGAGACCTGGGTGTCACAGCAGTCAGTGAAGAAAGCTAATGGCATGTTGGCCTTTATAACAAGAGGTTTTGAGTACAGAAGTAAAGAGGTCCTTCTGCAGTTGTGCAGGGCTCAGGTGAGACCACATCTAGAGTATTGTGTGCAGTTTTGGTCTCCTAATTTGAGAAAGGACATCTTCGCTAGTGGGGCAGTGCAGCGTAGATTCACAAGGTTAATCCCAGGGATGGTGGGACTGCCATATAAGGAATTATTGGAAAAACTGGTCTTGTATTCACTGGAATTTAGAAGCAAGAGAGGGGATCTCTTAGAAACATATACAATTATAAAAGGACTTGACAAATTAGATGCAGGAAAAATGTTCCCAATGTTGGGGTAGTCCAGAACCAGGGGGGCACAGACTAAGAATAATGGGGAAGCCATTTAAAACTGAGATGTGAAAAAACTTTTTCACCCAGAAAGTTGTGAATTTGTGGAATTCTCTACCGCAGAAGGCAGTGGAGGCCAATTCACTGGATGAATTTAAAAGAGAATTAGATAGAGCTCTAGGGGCTAGCGGAATCAAGGGATATGGGGAGATATGGGATCAAGGGATACGGGGAGAAGGCAGGCACGGGTTACTGATTGTGGATGATCAGCCATGATCACAATGAATGTCGGTACTGGCTCGGAGGGCCAAATGGCCTCCTCCTGCACCTATTTTCTATGTTTCTATGTTTACACTGCAAGATGCAAACCATTGGTTAGTTGCAAAAATAGGATGGCCGGGTTACAGTTTGCCAAGAAGTACTTAAAAGAGCAACCGCAGTTCTGGAAAAAGGTCTTGTGGACAGATGAGACAAAGATTAACATATCAGAGTGAAGGCAAGAGCAAAGTATGGAGGAGAGAAGGAACTGCCCAAGATCCAAAGCATACCAGCTCATCACCTGGTGGGGGTGTTATGGCCTGGGCATGTATGGCTACTGAAGGTACTGGCTCACTTATCTTCATTGATGATACAACTGCTGATGGTAGGAGCATAATGAATTCTGACGTGTATAGACACATCCTATCTGCTCACGTTCAAACAAATGCCTCAAACTCAAACGAAGAAGGGTTTCAGCCCAAAACGTTGCCTATTTCCTTCGC